>NC_139516.1:131189335-131789335 GCF_947247035.1 Vipera ursinii | reverse complement strand
GGAACGGAGACCTGCCGAGGTTTGGGGACGTTTGGGGAGGCGCCCAAACCTCCCCAAACGTCGGCAGGTCTGCGCGGAGGAACGGAGACCTGCCGAGGTTTGGGGAGGTTTGGGGAGGCGCCCAAACCTCCCCAAACAGGAACGGAGACCTGCCGAGGTTTGGGGACGTTTGGGGAGGCGCCCAAACCTCCCCAAAGGTCGGCAGGTCTGCGCGGAGGAACGGAGACCTGCCGAGGTTTGGGGACGTTTGGGGAGGCGCCCAAACCTCCCCAAACAGGAACGGAGACCTGCCGAGGTTTGGGGACGTTTGGGGAGGCGCCCAAACCTCCCCAAAGGTCGGCAGGTCTGCGCGGAGGAACGGAGACCTGCCGAGGTTTGGGGAGGTTTGGGGAGGCGCCCAAACCTCCCCAAACAGGAACGGAGACCTGCCGAGGTTTGGGGACGTTTGGGGAGGCGCCCAAACCTCCCCAAAGGTCGGCAGGTCTGCGCGGAGGAACGGAGACCTGCCGAGGTTTGGGGACGTTTGGGGAGGCGCCCAAACCTCCCCAAACAGGAACGGAGACCTGCCGAGGTTTGGGGACGTTTGGGGAGGCGCCCAAACCTCCCCAAAGGTCGGCAGGTCTGCGCGGAGGAACGGAGACCTGCCGAGGTTTGGGGAGGTTTGGGGAGGCGCCCAAACCTCCCCAAAGGTCGGCAGGTCTGCGCGGAGGAACGGAGACCTGCCGAGGTTTGGGGAGGTTTGGGGAGGCGCCCAAACCTCCCCAAAGTTCGGCAGGAGGAACGGAGACCTGCCGAGGTTTGGGGAGGCGCCCAAACCTCCCCAAAGGTCGGCAGGTCTGCGCGGAGGAACGGAGACCTGCCGAGGTTTGGGGAGGTTTGGGGAGGCGCCCAAACCTCCCCAAAGGTCGGCAGGAGGAACGGAGACCTGCCGAGGTTTGGGGAGGTTTGGGGAGGCGCCCAAACCTCCCCAAAGGTCGGCAGGAGGAACGGAGACCTGCCGACGAGCCGCGGCTACACAGGGTATTCCTGTGTATTCAGGCTTGCAAAATGGCGGATCGAGCCTCTGCTGGCGGCAGAGGCTTGCAGAACGGCGGATCGGCTTATACTCGAGTCAATAACTTTTTCCAGTTTTTGGGGGTGAAATTGGGGGTCTCGGCTTATACTCGAGTCGGCTTATACTCAAGTATATACGGTACACATATTTGTGAATGATGCTTTGATGGAAATATGGTAATGTTTTCCTTTCCATAATGCCCACAAGAATGCATTCTCTCGTTGTTTCCTTTAAATTGAGGTGTTTAATATGCAGCTGAGAGGCTGAATATGATTTCTTTTCCTTGATGAAATAGTCAGCTCTCAATCTGTACTAGCATCTGTGTCTTGAGTGAGCACACCAATGTCAGAGATCAAAAAATATGGTCTGTAAAATTGTATAGGTACTGATTCCAAGTTACAATTCAATTCCTGTGTTCATTTCTGGCACAAATTTTTCAGAGACATCCATTGTAAATTACATGAATTTTTCACTGGGGTTAAACAGGGAGGCATCTGCCTCCTTATTAGGGCTTCTAAGAATAGGTTTTATTGCTACCCTAGTTTAAAGAGGTTCATGCTCAAATTACTATAGATTGGAAAGGAGAGACTGATAATAGAAAATTCACCTAGAGTGACAAAGTAATTAACATTGTTCACTAATTTTCATAAATCAAGTTTTCATCTTTATATAATCTGGCACTACTCCAATGGTAGTGTGCTACTGGATACCCCATTTGGGCTTAAGGGAACAGTGGGTCCCACCTGCTCTTCCAATGTCCGTCCAGGCATCATTCAGGTGGGTACCACAGAACTCTTTATGACACTTACTTTTGATTACTTAGTGATTGCTCAGTTAATGGCTTAACATCAGATTCCTTTGACATTCAAAGTGGAGTGAAGCAGGGCTGCGTCCTCATGCCAACTTTATTCAGGATCCTTTTTGCTGTCATGCACATGCTTTTGGAACTGCAACAGAGGGTATTTATCTCTGGACCAGATCAGATGGAAAACTCTTTAATCTCTCTAGATTGAGAGCAAAGTCTAAAGTCCAGCTGAAATGCCTATGGGATTTCCTCTTCGCTGACGATGCTGCCGTTACTGCTCACTCTGCCAAAGACCTTCAAAAACTTATGGACTGTTTTAGCAAGGCCTCCCAAGACTTTGGACTAACAATCAGCCTGAAAAAAACACAAATCATGCATCAGGACGTGGATTCACCTCCCTGTATTACAATCGCTGCACAAGAACTGGAGGTCGTCCATGACTTTGTGTACCTCAGCTCAACCATCTCCGACACTCTCTCTTTAGATACTGAGCTGAATAAACATATTGGTAAAGCAGCCACCACATTTTCCAGACTTACAAAGAGAGTATGGCTTAATAAGAAGCTGACAGAACATACAAAGATCCAGGTCTATAGAGCCTGCATCCTGAGCACACTCTTGTACTGCGGTGAGTCTTGGACCTTTTACGCATGGCAGGAGAGAAAGTTAAAAATGTTTCATATGTGCTGTCTCCAATGTATTCTTGGCATCACCTCGCATGACAAAGTTCCAAATAGCGCAGTCCTGGAATGCGCTTGAATGTATACATTATTGAAACAGCAACATCTACACTAGCATGTATACATTATTGAAACAGCAACATCTACACTGGCTTGAGCATGTCGTGATAATGGCTGATGGTCGGATTCTGAAAGATCTCCTATATGGAGAACTAATGCAGGAAAAGCATCCCAGAGGGAGACCAGAGTTGTGATATAAGGATATCTGCAAGAGGGATCTAAGGGCCTTGGGAATGGACATTAACAGCTGGGAAACCTGGACCTCTGATCACTCAGCTTGGAGACTAAAGACACAGCATGGCCTTCTCCAACTTGAGGAGACACTTGTGCAGCAGGATGAGGCAAAGAGGCAGTCCCAGAACCAGTGAAATCTGGGGGCTGGACAGGGGACAAATTGTATCTGAATGAATGAACCTTTATTGTCAAAGTACCTACCATGTATACCATATATTCCAGCGTATAAGATGACTTTTTAACCCATGAAAATCTTCTCAAAAGTTGGGGGGTCGTCTTATATGCCCAGTCGTCTTATACGCTGGAAAATAGTACATAAATCAATGTGCTAAGCACATTGGTTTGTGCTTAAATTGTAAGCCGCCCTGAGTCTTCGGAGATATAAATGGGGGATATAAATGGGATTAAAATAAATAAAATAAATAAATAAATAAATCAAGCGCCCCCGTTCTTGCAAAGCAACTTCAAGCCTCCTTAGTCCAGTCCCCACTCCAACGTGACTCTCCCTTCCCACCCCCAAGAGCCTCTAAGCCCCTTCCCCTCCTCCTTGCAAATGCCAGACCCCGGGAGTGGCAGGAAGCCCCTCCCCCTCTGCCAAGCAGCATCTGAGCATAAGCAGAGCGCGCCCTGCTACCTGCTATCTCTCCCGGCAGTCTGCACAGCGGTACTTGGCGGCCTGGCGCCCCTCTTGCCCACAGACCACGCAGTGGCCCTTGCCAGCCGGCCTCGGCATGGCCACCCCAAGCCCAGCTCTCCAGCACGTCTTCCGGGCCCGCATGGCCGACTGCCTCCTGGGCGGGGCTTGGCTCCAGATGTGGCGGCTGCTCCGTCTGCAAATGTGCTCTCAAAGCCGGATTGCGCTCAGCCGTGCAGGCTGCCGAAAGGCAGGGACTCGGAGTTCCCGTGGTGGTTGCGGCTTCTGGCGTGCCGTTTGAAGAGTCTGGCCTGGAAGAGCGTGTTGTGTGAACACAGCTCTTGTGTTTATTCCAAAGGGTGGGTGGAAGGAAAAGCCCCTTTGGGCTTCAAAAGGGAGGCTTTGCACCATCTGCATCAGATGGGGCTGAATCGGGCTTGTGTCGGACACTTGGCAACTGGCATGTAGTATTTTCCGGCGTATAAGACGAAAAATCTTGAAAATCTTCTCAAAAGTCGGGGGTCGTCTTATATGCCCAGTCGTCTTATACGCCGGAAAATATGGTACATTGAGATTGGCTGAGCCTCCTCAGTGTGGAAGGGACTGCCACTCTCAAATTGGTCTTTTTAGCCACACCAGATGTTGCTTTAGGACCTCTTTCCAGAGCACAATACCATAGTCCAGGGGTAGGCAACCTCGGCTCTTTTATGACTCATGGACTTCAATTCCCAGAATTCCTGAGTCAGCTGACTCAGGAATTCTAGGAGTTGAAGTCCATGAGTCATAAAAGAGCCGAGGTTGCCTACCCCTGCCATAGTCTCTGGATTCCTCAGTTATGGGTTTACTCAAGTAAGAAAAAAAATCATACTTAGTATCTTAAAATTCCAACCCCATTATTCAAGGAGGATTAAATTGTATAAGCAATTTCCCCAAGTGCAGGTAGAGGACAGTCAATCAGGATCCCCACCTGTTGATATAAGAATCGCCTGAAAGCTTGGAGAAGAAGTTCAAGTCTGAGAGGCAAAGCAAATGATAGGACTCTTGTGTTTTTGCTGGCAGATGTTTGACCTGTATTATTTTCTTGTCAAGGTAGGCTACTTTCCAGAAATCCCTCCTTTCAGGATATGATTGATTCATGTCGGCTAGCTCTAGTGTCTTCTTCAGGATTGAACCTCCCACCCAGGGAGGCATATAATTTCAGACCGTCAGGACTGCCTCGAGGGAATGCTAGGGCCTCTAGCCAGTGTGTCAACGTGCGTTATTATTTGGTATTCTGTTAAGATTTGTTTGTGTTCTCTTAAGCTCTTATTATTTATGGGTATATATGTATAGAATGTTAGAGGGAATTCAAAATGGCATGTTAAATTATTTTAAAACTTGTTTATGAGTATTTTCCATACCCTTTGAAACTATTTCAGTTCCCAGATAATAATAATACTGAATCATGTATCCATGCGTTAGTCTGTGTAAAAGAATGCTTCTTCTAGAAAAAAGGGAATAAAGTTATTCCTTACAGCTCTTGTGATAATATTAAAGGTAATGGTAGCAGTAGCAACTTGTCTGCTGTTTATTTCTGTGCTAAAATGTGATATTACATATTTCCATTGTCCAGTGATAGGATGGAAGCAATGAGGTACTGGGCTATAAGATGAAAAATCTGGGGGGTGGGGGGAAACTAATGGCAGTTGAAGGAGAGAAGGGAAGCACTCAATTGTATGAAATGTGACAGATGCAGTTGTTATGTAGATACAACCACAGCAAGCCAAGAGTTGTCAAAATGATGCAAGTTCCACTCCTTGGTACTTGTATTTTTTATGATGATACAAATTTGAAATGGATGAAGTTTATACCACATCATTGAATGTATTTCTTCTTATTTCTCCTCTACACACACACCCCAAACCGTAATTATCCAGTAAAATGTGGCAAATTTTTAAATGTGTGTTATATCAAAAAATGCACTCCTTTGGAACATATATTATAATACAGAGTGCATACAGTTTCTATAATGATGTCGTTTTGACCATACCTCCAAATTCTGCCAATGTCATTGACAGTGACAATGCAAAAGAAAAATAAAGCAGTTAATAAGTATATTTAAACTTCCACCAAAATCAGTCAGTAGACAAGTGTAAACTTTGGACTAGATGCTGTGTCCCATTTTCTATATGTTTTCTATATTATGTAAACATACACAATCTAAGTAGAATTGTAAAGTGTTTACCTTCTTGTATCTGATTGCATAAACAATCTAAGCTATCCTATTTCTATTTTTGAAAAGTGCTAACATTCTTGTTTGCCTTTTCTGATTTATCACTTATGTACCATATAAAGACCACATGAGGAAGCAGTGTTTAAAGCAGAGGACAGTGATTTTTTTTTTGTGTGTGTGCTAAATTGCTACATCAGATACTTCCTCTACCTTCTGGTTACCACAAGTCATGCAACTTCAGAAATAAACCCCAGTGAGGCATTAAATCTTAGCTAATGCTAAGCCTTTAACATCTGTTTATGATTAATACTATCGTACATTATAATTGAAAAGTTGCTGCAGTGGAAATAGAAAAGTGATTGTAGCACATGCTCAGGTTTCAGAATTTAAACTTTTAATATTGAGCTATAACATTATGCTTTGCCACAGAAACATATATAGTTTATAGCATTAACTTTTATTTTATTTTTATGAATTTATATCCCAACTTTATTATTTTTATGCATAACTCAAGATGGCAAACATGCCAATTACAGTACTCTAGAATTTATTTGTTTTTTAAATCTTGTGCTTCCAAGTTTTTAGTGATTTCCTGGGATTTTGTGGCAAACTGAAGATAGCTCTGTGGCAGTAGAACTGGTCACCATGCCAGACAACGAGCTAGCAAATGGATCAGCTTCTCAGAATCTCAGGATAAGGAAGAAGACTTGGGACAACTCATATATGCTCTATTACAGCCTCCCACTAAGTGACTATAAAACAACAGTTTCTGAAGGATTTACAATTATAGAAGCTGAAGAATTGCCATCTTGCCCAAGATTCAATTGGAGCCTTCAAAGAGATCCTGGACTTCATACTTCACTTCTGGGAATTACCGATTAAAAATTTTGGAATGAACATTGAAATGGTGATTAGAACCTCAATAAATTGATTAAGGAGCCAGATAGAGTTGAAATATCACTTTGAAATTAATTACAAGAATCCTTCCTGTGGGTTGCTTGAGTTTTATTTTTTTTAAAAATGAAATATTTAAAATTACTTATTAAAAAATCTTCCTATGGGAAAATGTTGATTAGAGAAAAACATGATGAGAGGGAATTTTGAAGTTTAGACTCTAGAGCATGGGTCGGCAACCTGCGGCTCCGGAGACGCATGCGGCTCTTTCATTCGTCTCTTGCGGCTCCCAGTCCTCCGCCATGAGCAGTCTGAAAAAAAAGTTCAACCAATCAATTCAAATTTCTCATGAAAAAAAAAATCTTGCAAATTGATTGGCTGAACTTCTTTGGCTTGTGGGACTGCCCACAAACCTCTTCTTCGGACTGCACATGGCAACAGAAGAAAAGACTGAGGACTGCTGGAAAAAAGGTGTGTGGGTCGGTCAGATGGGGTGTGGGGGGGACATGGAGGCTGACTGAACGCGCGGGTGAGGCAGAGGTGCTGCTTGCGGCTGGAGGGGAGGCCGAGCAGATTTCCTCCACTTGCCAGGCAAGCGGAGCCTGAACAAATGCATGCGTGAGGCAGAGGTGCTGAGGTGCTGCTAAAAGGGAGGAAAGAAGCTGGACTGGAGTGCCCTGGAAAAGCGAGCAGGCAGCGCTTCTGCATGGGCTGGTTGGGCTTTCAGCAGGTTTCTGTAATATATGTTGTTAAGGGGATTTAATAGTTATAAACATAAGTTCGCAAGTTTAACAGTTCTTTGACAGCTGACAGCTCCACAGGCGGCTCCCGCTGACAGCTCCACACACGGCTACCACTGACAGCTACTGATAACAGCTGCGACCTGACAGCTCCACAGGCGGTCGGCAGGGATTGGTCGAGCGGAAGCAGCGGGAGAATCCCTGAACAGGGATTGGCCAGGAGTTCGCCAGCGGGACTATATAAGGGGGTTTGAAACGTGCTAAGTTGTTCCTGAGGAGACGAATAAACAGCTGATCTCACTTAAGCCTTCTGTCCTTTTTCTAAACGGGAACCCGCCGAACAATACAGTTTCACCTGCAATTAAGGCAGGGCGAGGTTTTTGGCTTAGGGGAGGCTGTGGTGGGGAGCTGCTTGTGGGGGCATGTGTCTGCTCACATAAGTGCGAATGAGTTTCTTTTGCATGGATGCTGCTTTGCTGAAGGTTATATTTTCCTTCCTTTCCTTCCTGTTTTCTTTCTTTCTCTTTCTTCAGTGGCTTCCGAACTTCTGAGCGCCCTCCATGTTCTTTGCCTCTCTGCTTTGTTCTGCCTCTGGGGGTGGAGGGAGAAAGCTGCATTCTCCAACCGGCTCTTCCTTCCCCTTCTCTGGGCTGGGCTGCAATCTCGCCCACTGCTTTTCCGCCTCCTCCTTCCTCCTCCACCCCTTGCAGAAAAAAAGGAGGAGGCAGGGGGTTTCCCTTCCTTGCATAATCCCAGTGTTTGCAAGAGAGGCAGAAGTGATTGCCCTTTTGCAAGCAGGAAATCTTGTATGGGAATTGAAGCCAGGGATTCCCCCCCACACACACACACATACACTTTCCCTGGCTTGCCCCTTATCTGGGGTTTCCTTCCTCGCAAGGAGACCCGCAAGATTTCCTGCTTGCCAAAGGGTGATCACTTCTGCCTCTCTTGCAAACACTGTGATTGGGTAAGGAATGAAAACCCCCTGCCTTCTCCTTTTTTTCTGCAAAAGGGGGAAGGAGGAAGGAGGAGGCGGAGAAGCAGCGGGCGAGATTGCAGCCCAGCCCAGAGAAGGGGGTTGGAGAATGCGTCTTTCTCCTGCCACCCCCCAGAAGGAGAAGCCCCCCCCTGCCAGCCCACGCAAAGCTGCCAGCCATGCAACACACCTGGTCGTAGCGAGTCAAGCGGCAACTGTTTTCTTTCTTTCTCTTTATTTTTTCCTTCCTTCCTTCCCATATTCTTCTTGCCTTCTTCCTTTCTTGTCTTCCTTCCTTCCTTCCTTCCTTCCTTCCTTCCTTCCTTCCTTCCTTCCTTCCTTCCCTCCTTCTCTCTCTCTCTCTCTCTCAATAAGCAAACAATCTGGGCTCTGATTAGCTGCTCTGCACTTCCTCCTCCTCCTCCCCCACCAAGTAAACTGCATGCAAAAATCCCACAAAACCACCCCAATCCCGCAGCAGGCTGAGATAGGCAAGCCCGAGCAGCAGCCTTGGAAGATTTGCCGCAGTAAATCTTCCCGTTGGCCTCATACTCTACCCCCTTGAAGCAGTCTTTTCTGAGGGGAGGAGAAGCCAGCATGGCGGAGCCATCCATACCAGAGCTTGATGGGGGCAGGGCCGGTGCATGTCTCACCTTAGGTAGGCTCCACTCTTTAATGAAGTCCTGTTCTGCGCACGTGCGCATGCACATGCATGCGTGTGCTCATTTTGCGGCTCCCAATTTATTTATTTTTTGTGAGGGAACCGGTTCCAAGTGGCTTTTTCACCGAATCCGGTTGCCGGCCCCTGCTCTAGAGGAACCAGAAAGAACTAAAAACTATAATTAAAGGAGAAGAGATGGAACAAAATACTCTAAATATGGAAGACTTCAAGAAAAATGCATACAGATGTTTCTCTCAAGATTGCCTGATAGGATAAAAATGAGACACGAAGAAATTATAGAAAAGGAACAGATGTTGCTGGGCAAAACTGAGGCTGAAGGTGATTTGAAGTGGATATAAAAATACCAGGCTACAAAAATTATACGGAACCAGATACAACACTCGATTTGCGAATAAAATAAGTTGATGTCTTAGTAATTAAAAAGAATGTGCAAATAACAAACCAGAAGAGTGACTTGGATAACCTGTTCGTGTTTGTTTTGGATTTACAGATTGTTTTATATTTGCTGTTAAGTTTTTGAGAAGAGACAAAGAGAAAATGAAATTTCAAGTGCTGGGATATTATTAAAAGGAATTAAAATCAAGATTGTTAACAGCAAAGAAAATATAAAGTTGGATTGATGAAGGTTAAAATATATGTGCTGTTGTTTGTGATAATGCTGGACTTTTGCTGACCCAGAGCAAATGATGAAGCTTTAAATACTTGTTTATAGGTAATAGAAGAGATAGGAGAGGGAAGGGATTTTTGATGAACAATCAGAGCAGTGTTAAGTTACTTTTCTTGATGAAGGAGGAAGTCATTTCTTTATATGTATATTTTCATTATTATATGTTTATTTTTTGCACTTTTTAATTTCTCTTTTTACTTTTGATATTTTTCTTAGTTTCTATTATTTTTATATTTGTATTTATAAAAGCTGGTAAGTTAATGGTAAATTCTTGTAGCTTGTAAAAGCTAAAAAATATTTTTTTAAAAAACCCTGTGCTTCCATTTTCAGTTTGCTGCAAGTTTTAATGTATACGCCCAGACAAATTGTTGTTAGCATTGTTGTATGCCATCCAGAGTCAAGTCGTTTGTGAGATGGGCATCTATATATATCTGACAAATAAAATTGTCTTTAATCTTGGATGTTGCTTTTGATCAGCAGACGTAGTTTGGTATCTTCTCAATGTTTTGAACTGCACTTTCCATCCATTCTGACCAATGTGTCAGTGTTATAGTTAAGAAGGCCATTGCATTGCCTGAGCTTCTTTATGGAAGCAAATAACTTCAAATTGTGAGTTCGAATCCTGGCTTGTTTTCTTCAACATCAATTAATAGGCCTCTCCATAATGAACAATGATTTGGAAGACATGTTTATATCCAGGTATAAACACAAAAACCTCTTTATTATGTAAAGCACACACAACTTCTTTGAAGTAAAATTGGAAGCTGGAAAAAAGATGTGCATGCTGTAATACATAGCAGAGAGGGTCTCAGTTGCACAAAGTCCACAACACTTCTTAGAAATTGTTTTTGAAGCATGCATAGCTATAGCAGTCAAACCACTAAACTAGGGCAAGTAGCTATCTTTGTCTTATTTCAGTATTTATTTCAGTTCATTGTTAACAAAACTCATTTTATTTCAATGATGAGGAATTTCATTTTCATGAAATTGTTACTGTTAATGAAGACTCTTAATCCTATGTCCCTTTCATCCAAGTGAGTAATTATTTAATTTCAGTTTATTTTTAATAGACAAAAAAAAGACTTGTACTCTTTCTTGAATCCTGCACCAATCAGCATCAGATAAAATGTCTACAATTGTCTAACAATATTCAAAACTAGAAGCAGAGGTTTGTTTTTTTTACATCTCATATATATATAAGAGACACACCAAATGTGTGTGGTGATCAAAAGAGGCAAGATGCTGGTTATGGCAGTGTAGTTGAAACACTATTCCTTTGCATTTTCCTGTCCTGTTGACACACATTAAAAAAGAATAGTGCTTGAGAAATTTCAGTTACTAGTTCTTTAAGATATGTGATTGGACTTCTAATGGGCAAGCAGAGACAATTAAGGAAAAAGATGTATAAACATTGGAGCGGGACCTCCAAAGCAAACACTGTTATGGTGTCAGAAAGGAATAGTTGCCACAGCTCAGAGAAGTTTAGGGAATTGTTTAGAGAGCAAACTCTTGTGGCTAATCTTGTAAACTTGAATAGGTGGCCACTAGAAATTTTAAGGGCTATAAACTAGACTAGGAAATTAAAAACCATTTGTATCATTGTGTCGTGGCCAAAAATCCTGACAGAGGTGTGTCCGTGAAAATATCAGGAATCAAACTCAAGGGTTGTTGTTTTTTTCTTCCCCCCTCTTTATTATTATGTAGGAAACTGTAACATTTTTCCTTAAGTGTTCTCCACCTTTAGATGTGTATCAGCTAGGGGAAAAAAATACTGGCAGTCATACTGGCATATTTCTGCATTTGATGCATTTCAGGAAAAGGATGGGTTAAATTGTGGCTGATATCAGCAGAGGCTTGGAAATAATCAGCTTTTAAAATAAGAGTTTAAAATGAGGTTGCAAAAGCTTGGTTCCAGGCCATGTTTAGTTAGGATTAGATTCTGTAGAAAAATATGGCTGGATTGGACAGCTATTTGTCTGAGACAATGTAAGATTTCCAGCCTTGGGGAGGGACTCAGACTAGAAGACCTCTAACGTTCCTTCCAGTCCTATGATCCTATGAAAAAGGTGCAGGTAGGGGCTACATTCATATCCCTGCAAAGCACCTTTCCACATTATTGTACATGTTTGGACAATACCATAAATAAAAAGAAAACAGGAAAAGGTGTGGAAGAGAAAAAACAAACAAACATTCTCCTGATCTCTAAAATATGGTTAAGGAAAATATTGGCTAAGCCAGGCTTTTCCTGGTATGGTTTTGGAAGATGGGAATTGTAATCCAGTGCATCCCCAAAGGATACCAGATCTCATGGGGAAGACTACCTTAAACCATGTGTGGATTCTTTCAGAGAGTTGTCAAATACAAAGGAAACATTGTCAAAGCAATTTATTTTTGCAGAGGTGATAAATCAAAGTCAGTTATTTGCTTGAAAGATTGTCTTTGTATAGAGGGAGGGAATTGCTACCTTGTTACCTTCTATCGGAAAAAAAATATAAATAAGGAGTCTCCCCTCAAGAATAAAAAAAAATCCTCTAGTTGCAATAAAATATTTTCTATTTTCTACCTAGCCTTATATTACAGTCTCACACAAAAATAGCTTCAAATAACTAGAAAATAAATTTTGCAAAATGCACACAATTGCGGTGTGTCCGTTTTCAAGCAGGCAAAGTTTGAAATTTCAGTATCAAAGAAAATTACACAAAAGGTTCTCTAGCAATAGCTGTATATTTTAGAAAGCGATTTGAAATGGATTGTTGTGTGACTATTATTCATTCAGATTTTTGTTTTCTTTCTAAAGACGTTGCTAGACAGGAGAGCAGAAAGCCTATTGATGAGGTTTAGAGGAATGTATTGGAGGATAATAAATTCTTGGAGAAGAAAAATGACAGATTACTTTAGGCTTTATTTAGCTCTTAAGACACTGAAATGCCAACACATAACAAAAATGACCATAAAGAAGTTTCCCCTGTAAACTCACAACAGTATTCTAAAATGGTATAATTTTATAAAACACAGTCAACATCCTAATTTGTGTCCCTATAAGGAAGGGAAGGAGAAAGGTTGACTTTGTTTTGTTTGGTTTTCATTTTTTCCAAGATTTGCTACAAAAGGTTGCCAGAAGCCTAAGTGCTGGTCTGTTTCCACCCTCTCCTCTAATTAAGTTATTGCTCTGGTTGTTTATCTTTCTCTTTATTTTATGGGGATTTTTTTAAGGGCAAGTGAGCACTCAGAAGTGTGAAACATGTGAAAAACTGCAAAAAAAAATCAGGCAAAAAACATATTCCTCTGTGTTCCCTATAGATTTTTATTTTTCTCTCAAAACAGTTGAAAAAGGAAGAAAGGAAAAACAAGTCCCCACTGAAATATTTCTATTAGGTTAATCAATATGATAAAACAAGGTGTTTATACAGGGCTAGCCTTATTCCTCTGAAATATTTTCCGTTTGCTGCTAACTTGTGCAGAGAATAATCTTTCATTCAAATATCACAATACTACAGTCCAAACACCAGCAGTAGACTACAACTGTCAAATGCAAGGTTGAGATGCATTTTGCCGAGGGTGGGGGGGTGGGGGGTGGAAGGAGGGCACTGTAAAAGACAGTGTCCACAATGATGCCAAATTGTTTAAAGTGTGTCTGCCAATGAGTCAATTCTGGTAAAGAATGCTGAAGTGACACCTGTGGACCATGAGAGACATTACAGCTGAAAGAAAATTATTGAAAAAAGCAGTTTAAACTCTGTGACAATGTAACCCAAGGACAAAAGGAGGCAGAATCTTTAACAAGAAAAGTGGAATTAAAGTAATGGATGGTATAAAAATGAATATTCACTATATTTCAGTTTTTCCCATACAGTGGTACCTGTATGGTTTCCCATACAGTTGTTGTTAGCTGCGAAGTCATGTCCAAGCCATCGTGATCCTATGGACAACGTTCCTCCAGGCCTTCCTGTCCTCTACCATCTTCTGGAGTCCATTTAAGCTCACGCCTACTGCTTCAGTGACTCCATCCAGCCACCTCATTCTCTGTCGTCTCCTCCTTCTCTTGCCCTCAATCTTTCCCAGCATTAGGCTCTTCTCCAGTGAGTCCTTCCTTCTCATTAGGTGGTCAAAGTATTTGAGTTTTAGCTTCAGGATCTGGCCTTCTAAAGAGCAGTCAGGGTTGATCTCCTCTAGGACTGACCGGTTTGATCGCCTTGCAGTCCAAGGGACTCGCAGGAGTCTTCTCCAGCACCATAGTTCAAAGGCCTCAATTCTTTGGTGCTCAGCCTTTTTTATGGTCCAGCTTTCACAGCCATTCATTGCAACTGGGATGACCATAGCCTTGGCTATATACACTTTTGTTGGCAGGGTGATGTCTCTGCTTTTTAGTGTGCTGTATAGATTTGCCATGGCTTTCCTCCCCAGGAGCAAGTGTCTTTTAATTTCTTGGCTACAGTCCCCATCTGCAGTGATCTTGGAGCCCAGGAAAATAAAATCTGTCACTACCTCCATTTCTTCCCCATCTATTTGAGAGGGCTGGATGCCATGATCTTGGTTTTCTTAATGTTAAGTTTCAACCCAAGTTTTGCACTCTCCTTCTTCACCCGCAACTAGAGGATCTTTAGTTCCTCTTCACTTTCTGCCATTAGAGTGGTATCATCTGCATATCTTAGGTTGTTAATATTTCTCACGGCAATCTTAATTCCAACTTTTGATTTATCTACCCCTGTCTTTCTCATGATGTGCTCTGCATATAAGTTAAATAGGCAGGGCGACAGTATACGGCCTTGCCAGACTCCTTTCCCAATTTTGAACCAATCAGTGGTTCCGTGTCCAGTTCTCACTGTTGCTTCTTGGCCCGCATATAGGTTTCTCAAGAGACAAATAAGATGGTACGCCCATCTCTTTAAGAACTTGCCAGAGTTTGTTATGATCCACACAATCAAAGGCTTTAGCATAGTCAATGAAGCAGAAGTAGATGTTTTTCTGGAACTCTCTAGCTTTCTCCATGATCCAGCGTATGTTGGCAATTTGATCTCTAGTTCCTCTGCCTCTTCGAAATTCTGCCTGTACTTCTGGTAGTTCTCGATCCACATACTGCTGAAGTCTAGCTTGTAGGATTTTAAGCATAACTTTACTAGCATGAGAAATGAGTGTAATGGTGTGATAGTTTGAACATTCTTTGGCACTGCCTTTCTTTGGAATTGGAATGTAAACTGATCTTTTCCAATCCTGTGGCCACTGCTGAGTTTTCCAAATTTGCTGGCAAATTGAGTGTAGCACTTTTACTGCATTGTCTTTTAAGATTTTGAATAGCTCAGCTGAGCTATTAGAAAAGCTGAGCAACAACAAAGCTAGTGGAGGTGACAGTATTCTAGCTGAGCTATTCAAAACTGGTACCTCAGTACTCCTCATTAATTGATTCCGGAAAGTGTGATATGTACAGGAAATGATGAGTTCCAAAGAAATTTTTCCCATAAGGAATAATTTACTGAGTCACAAGGTAGCCAACACCAACAGGTTCTAGGTTGTGCATTGATTACCAAACATGATGAATACCAGGAGAAAATTTTCACATCAAAATATGTTGTGTACCAAATTCAATGAGTTTCAAAGCAGTTGAGTACCAAGGTGCCACTGTATATTCATTTGAAAAACATATTTACTTGTTTTCCCCATGGATTTAGAACAGGGGTCTTCAAACCTGGCCCTTTTATGACTTGTGGTCTTCAACTCCCAGAATTCCTCAGCCAGCGTGCTGAGGGATTCTAATTGTGGCTTTTGGAAGTTTCCATGCAATCATCCAGAAGACACCTGTTTGGAAACTTACAGAATGATAGATTTAGATTCACCTCATTGAACAAATCCTTACCAAGCACAAAATCCAAATAAAAGCATACTAGAGAGAGATGGCTGTATAGCTTTTGCTTGAACGTATGCAAACAAACAAACAAAAAACAGAGGTGAGAGACAAATTACTTCACTGAAAGTTGGGTTTTATGGGGCAGTTGTATCAAGGAAAGGTAAACTGTATCCTCCTAAAACAAAATGAGACATCTGGAGAGCTGTATGTGTTAAAACTTCCTTCAAATCTATAACAAATCTCTATAAAATGCTTAAATACCATTTTTGAGTATCCACTGCATTGTACAATAATCATAAAAAAAGTTTTCGATAAATTAATCAAATGGGAGGCCACTGGTTTGATAAAGCAAGATATTATACCTCCTTATTCCAAAGTTCTGGCAAATTCTAAATATTTAGGTCGGAAACTCTTCAGTTTTTTATATACAAGAGCTAGAGGTTTAGGCTCTCCTGAGATATTTTTCTGGGTCCTTTTCCTGGTGATTTTAGTCTTTAAGGCTATTCTGGCAGCACATTAGTGTTTGGACAAACAATAGCAAAGGCTTTAATAAAACTCACATTTCACCTCTGTACCAATTACCGGTAGTCACAATTTTATGCATCTCATTCCCTCCCCAAAAAAACTCTCTTAATTCAAGAATATACAAAAAATGTAAGATGGGAATCCCAGAGAGTGGTGAAATAGAGAAATCTATTCCAGGTAGAAAGTTCTGAATTGCAGTATATCAGTTTGCAGATTACAAGCATATTTTCAGAAGAAGAAATATTTTTGTTTTTAAAAAGCAGGCTGTCCATTTTCCATGACATTTATTAATGTTTAAAATGAGAAAAACTTAAATCCAGGGGCAAACTGACCAATTCTGTTTGGTTTCTGGTCTTCCAGTACTACATCATCATAGTAAATTATCAGGCTGATACATCTGGTGCCAGATAATTAAAGTAAACGAGTTCAACCTTTCATTATTCAAACTTTATTACAGGATTGCAACTCCAATGCATAATGTAATATTCATTTGCACATATAATGGTTACAGCATGTTAATCTCCTAACCTGCCTTGTATTTGGCAGAGATTACTGGATGATTGCCTATTCAACGGGAGTGCTAATAAAACTGTTTTGTTTGTCCTGGTGGCTAATTTATTGGAGATTTGTTTTTGTTTGGTGAATTATTTAAAGGGCAAATTCTGTCTATGTTGTTACTGTTTCTTGCTTCATTTTGCATTTATAATTTACCATGGGAGCAAAAGAGCATTCAAACATAAGGTAACGATACAACTTGATCCTGCTAAGATGTGGGTTTTTTTCCCCTAATTAGTTGATTGTTCATATTTCTCAAAGGGAGCAAAGTAAGAACGATCCATTCAGCGAAAAGCAGAAAATAGTAAAAACTGCATAGAATTGATTTCAGCATATTGATTCAAGCATGCTGAAGAATTTTCAGCATTATGGACTTCCTGCTGTTTAAAATTTAAATGTAAAATTTGTTTTAACATTTTTAAAAATAAATTCTATTTCAATATGCTATATATGGGGGAAAACCCACTAAAACTGTTCTTTAAGGCAATGTTTTTGTGTTTTGTGTCTCAGAAAGAGAAAATAGGATTTGAAAATAAAGTCTACAAGTGTACCAGTATTAAACATTGAATAATATTTTAAAAATGTAGATGTTTGTGAATGAGGTAGATAACATTCATACATCCATTACTATTCATGCTTACTCAGAACTATTTCCAATTCCAATTCACTGGTATTTATTCCTAAATAAAGAGGTATAAGGTTGTAATGCAAAGCAATTTAGAATCTCATACAATTCAACCACAACAAAACATAAAACAATTCAAATGTTAGTCAATAAGACTAAAATGGTTTTATCTTGAGATGTATTGCTGTCAGTACCACAATCACAAATGCCCACAATGGATAAATAGTGAAGTTAATATAGTTGGAGATGGCAAAATTGACTACTCTAATTAAATAATAGACTTTCTCTAGTTTCATTTCTACTTGGAAACCACTTTTGGACTTTTTGCTTCAAACTAAAAGAAACTAAATTTTAACCTTGAGATTTTATGACTAGAAGTGTTTATTATTATTAAAGAAGTACTGTGTGCTGTGGTTTATTCTAGTTCAAAAGATCATTCTATTTTATCTTTGTGTCTGTACCAAAGAAAGTTAGCTATTATTTTTCTCTATAGCTTTTTTACCTTTTGTCTACACCTCCCAATTTTGCTTTTTCACTTCTCCTTTCCTTTTTTTCCTTTTATTTTTCCTTGTTTTGTTGTATTTTATATTTTTTGAAATTCAATAAAGTTCTATTAAAATGCCATTGATTGAGTATTTCAAAAAGTAAGCAAATTATGTGTGTGCAGAAATATGAATCAGATCTTCATGTATTTATTCTCTGCCTATTTTTTTGTAAGGCAGGCACATAAGATGCCTAAAATAATGAAATTTATGGAATGGATTGTTTCAGTGACAACAGCAACCAAAAAATTGGGATGGTTGAATGTTTTCATATCAAGATAGGAATAGATGGAGATTTTCTCTTTTTCAGTAGGGGGAATAGCACCCTCCCCATATTCTTTTGTGCTTATTTGTGATTCATTTGCCTACTTATTTTAATTTTATATTCTTTTTTAAAAAACAAAATCAATATCAGAGTGGTTTCATATTTATTATGTGTTACTACTACTAATGTTTCCAAAACAAAAGCAACAGAAGAAGCCTATCATGTGTAAAAGGTTCCTTAACTTGTTCATATTTTAATTGATTTTTTCAGTGCTTTAACAGATAAGAGTTCCTAATTATTTATTATATATTAAATTATAAGCTCTAATGAAATTAGCTGATTATTGCTTTCTTGATAACGTAAGAATATGCAATACACTCTGAAAAAGTTTCTTTTTTTCTATAGCAAGTCACATCCTACATTTTACAAACCGTCTTCTGAAGCACATGTTTGTCGTGAATTACTTTCCCACTTCTTTCAGGACCACGGAGAGTACCAGGGAAAGACAAGCTTTGGCAGTCTGAATGGATTCTAAAATTGCTAATTCACTTTATTTGCACATGTGTATGTATTAAAAATGTTTGGGTTTTCTTTCTTTCTTTTTTTTACAGACAGCCCTGCACTCTTGAGCCATGTCCCTGTTGAAATTAAAATTCTTGATGTTAATGACAACCCTCCAGAGCTTGCCAGAGATTACGATGTCATTGTCTGTGAGAATGCAAAGCCCAGCCAGGTCAGTTGCTAATTACAGAAGACTTAATTCTTTGATGCATTTATGCATTTATTTTAATATTTAATATTCTGGCATATTAAGCATTTCATATTAAAATCTCAGTAATGCTACAATAATGAACAAAATACTTGGCTAGAATATTATCTAAAAGAGGCTTGCTCCATATTCATTGTTTGATTCCCTGATTTTTTTCCAATTTTATGCCTGAGAACTGTTCTGCAAATGTCTCAAGTGGGGGAAGGGGAAATGTGGGTCTCCTTGTGACTGTTTAAAAGTTTTGACAACATTCATAGTGAATGATAATGCATTTAATTAAATGAATAGATATTTTTATTAAAGTAATCTTCAGATGCAGGGGCATAGGCAGAAGTTCCCCACCTGAAACTCAAGCACAGAGACCTAATGTTTTCCTTCCCAGCTTGAACAATGTCATACCCACAATTTGTCTTCACTTTGTATGGGATAAAATGAATTGCATACAGTAGCTGTCAGATTTTTGCTCATGTTGCACTTCTGGCCCAACTTATAATTGGGGAAATAACAATCCCCAGTGTTTCTGTTTTTCTGATTTAATCATTTTGCCTTGGCAATGCATAAGTAGGCATGTGGAAATCATATCAACTGCTGTTGCAGTGAATTAGCAACACCATCCAGAGATTGACATTGTGGGTGAAAAGAACTCATTTATGACTCTTTTCTAGAAACGGGGATTTTCATCTGTTCAGAGTATATCTCATTGGTGTCATTGTTCCAGTAGTTTTTTCTGACTCTACTGGAAAATGGAATTTTCTACTCTGAGAACATTCTATAATTCCATCAAGATTCTTTTGGCTTCTTTTCAAACTCTATCATTTCACATCTCACGTAGTGGTTGATGAATCAGGCTAGAACCCAGGAGACCGTAAGTTCTAAAACCTTTTAAAACCATGGGTCAGTTGTGGTCTCTCAGCCCAATTCATCTTCCTGGGCTGTTGAGAAGAAAATAGGAGGAGGAATACAGAAATGGGTATGGTTGCTGCTTTGAGTTGTGTGTGAAAAAAAGGACAGGATAAGAATCTTAGAGCAAAAAAGGAGGAAAAAGAGGAAGAATGGGCAAGTTACTTCTGAAAAACACTACTAAGAAAATTGTGGGAGGAGGACAGTTACTATGATTCAAAACTAACTTAAAGGCACAAATGTATTTCAAATAAATGCCCCAATTTTTCATGTGTTGTTGTTGTTGTTAGTTGCGAAGTCATGTCTGACCCATCACGACCCCATGGACAATGTTCCTCAAGGTGTTCCTGTCCTCTACTATCTTCTGGAGTCCATTTAAGCTCACACCTACTGCTTCAGTGACTCCATCCAGCTACCTCATTCTCTGTTGTCCCCTTCTTCTCTTGCTCTCAATCTTTCCCAGCATTAGGCTCTTCTCCAGTGAGTCCGTCCTTCTCATTAGGTGGCCAAAGTATTTTAAGTTTCAACTTCAGGATCTGGCCTTCTAAAAAGCAGTCAGGGTTGATCTCCTCTAGGACTGACCAGTTTGAAAGCCTTGCAGTCCAAAGGACTTGCAGGAGTCTTCTCCAGCACCCTAGTTCAAAGGCCTCAATTCTTTGGTGCTCAGCCTTTCTTATGGTCCAGCTTTCACAGCCATACATTGCAACTGGGAAGACCATAGCCTTGACTATATATACTTTTGTTGGCAGGGTGATGTCTCTGCTTTTTAGTGTGCTGTCTAGATTTGCCACGGCTTTCCTCCCCAGGAGCAAGCGTCTTTTAATTTCTTGGCTGCAGTCCCCATCTGCGGTGATTTTGGAGCCCAGGAAAATAAAATCTGTATTTATTTATTTTTTCATGTACTGGGTCTTAATTTTATGGGACACTTTTTGTTTAAAAATAGGGAATAATGATGATGGTTATTCCACATTTTAAAAGAAGATAAAAGTGACATTGCAATCTCAAGCAAGCGAAAAAAAGTATTAAATAAGATTTGTACAACTTATTGGGATCATTTTCAAATACCTAAACACTATCAATAATGAAGCCTTCAAGTTGCCTCACAAAGTGGTGCATTTTCCTTTGCTGGAGGAATAGACAAATAGAGACTGGATAATTTTCTGCTCAGAATATTTTAAGAGCCTTCCCTGAGCACATAACTGGATCAGATATCCTCTACAATCCCTTATAAGTTTATGATTCTATTGACCTCAACCATGCCCATGTAAAGTCATATATAAAATACTTTCCTGTTCAGTTATTAATGTAAATACAAATAGCACGTAGACTTACATACTGCTTCTCAGTGCTCTACAGCCCTCTCTAAGCACTTTACAATGTCAGTATATTGGCCCCAACAATCTGGGTCCTCATTTTACCATCCTCAGAAGGAGGGAAAGCTGAGTCAACCTTAAGCCAGTCAGGATGGAACTCCTGGCTGTGGGGAGAGTCACCAGGGCACTTCCCTGTTCAGAAAATATTTGGATTAATAAATCTGAGTGCTGAGGTTGTGTTTAGTTCATTTCATGACACTGCTTAAAATGCTGTCCTCTCCAAATTAGTCTATTAGACTAATAAATGACACCAGCCAAGTAGAGTATAAAATAATATACTTGGCACCAGCTCCGATGAATACTATGTTAACAAGCTGAGCTTACATGATCTTACTGAGTTCTGTCAAAATTGAAATCCAATTCAAAATAAATTACACCCACTATCCTATGTTCTTTCCAGGTTATTCAGACAATCAGTGCCACTGACAGAGATGACATTACAGAAGGGCGAAGCTTCCATTTTGCTCTGGATGACAATTTTTCTTTGAATCCCAACTTTACATTAAAGGACAATGAAGGTAAATCAAAAACATAACTGACTGCACAGGGCTCTATGTATATCTTCAGTGTCTCATTGAACAGTATCACTTTTGTCAATGTGCAAAAACCATAGTCGAATATTCAGCATAATGGTATTTTATAACAAAGGGTGCCATAGTCATATTTTTTTATTGGCAAGCAAACTATATCCAGTAATCATCTGGGGGAAAAATAACCTTGCAGTATTTTCTACTCTAAATATTTCTCATTTATACTGTATATAGTTTAAAATATTTTACAGTGACTTGCTGGAACTATGAAGCTTTAACTTCTTAGTTAAAGACGTCCATTGTCACAAAAGATATAAGTGATTTTATTCTCTCCCTGAAAGGTCAGAATTAGGGAAAAAGGGAAAATAATGCTTCTTATCATGTTATACCAGTCGTAAAAGAACATAAAATTGTAAAATACTACTAGAGTTCATTTTCAGCTGAAAAATCTGTTTGGTAAAATGGGCACGATAGTGCCTTGATTTATATTAATCTAAGAAACTAAATGACTATTTGTTGATGGATGCACTTTAATAGAATATCATAGTAGAAACTAGATCATTTCCCACCAAGCTTTAGAAAATCAATTCTTAATTGAAGGCATTGTAAGAATTTCATAAATGGGATATGTCATTTTTGGTCCTTATATTTGTCTATTTGCATTATATTTCTGATTTGTTCAGTAACATATCTTTTCTTATTGGATAAACTTCTATAAGATTTTCATGAACTTGTACAAATTGATAAGTCAGGTAGCACCTAACAACCTTGGCTGAACTTAGAAGCTAAGCAAGAACAGTTTTTTGTTAGAAATTGAATGGGGAACCACTTGGAACTTCCAGGAATACTGGCAGGATTGCATTTTTTAAAGAAATTGGAAGTTTAAAAACATCCCAGAAAAGGGTAAAATAATACTGCTAGGAAATTGCATAAATGTAGTTTCCAGCAGTTGGCTTTAGCTCAGCCCAGAAGTAATATCTAGTCATCTTTGGTTGTTCTCAAAAAGTTAAGTAAGCTTGGATGTTATTATTAGATGGAGAGGCAACAACTAAGAATTTCAAGATTATACTGAGAAATTAAAATAATCAAGGAAACCAAAGCCATCATGGAGAAGATAATGCAATCCATTTCCATTTGGGGGTGTGAAAATTCCATGAACATTAAGAATCAAATACAACAATAAGACTTTAACTTTTGAAACAAAGAATGTTACTGTATTCATGGTGTGTAGCCTAGCAGGTGATTTTTGCAATTAAACACAGAAATTGTGGTTGTATTTTGCTGTAGTTTTGTTTCTGTGTTTGCTTTGTTTCTTCAAATCCTTTTTTTTTGTTTGGGGTGAGAGCCAATTAGCCTTAAAAATGTTTCTGACATGTTGATGTATGTATGTTTTTTTAAAAAAATAAATATAGAAACTTTTCCATTATAAGAAACATGTCACTTTTGTCCTTAAAGAGCAGTTTGGATTAAAACAAATGCAAGGATGCTTTCTTGGCAGTTTAACATTTTTTTAGGATTTTCAAAACTCTTATATCTAATATAAGTAAAATCAAATTTTAGATCCACTGATCAGATATGTATGAATATTAGTAGCTTGGGTTGGTAGTTGGGCTGTTGGTTTGATCTCTGAGCTTGGAGATTTGGCCCACAAACCAGCTTCAACTCTCAGATGGACCCTGTCAAAACCTAAGGAGGAACAAACCACAGATCAAGTGTCATATACTGAATCCAGTGCAGCAGCTGTGAAAAGAATTATGGGGGGGGCACACAGGAAGAAAGACTGCATGAACACTTCCTGGCTACCAAAAGACATGACCCACTATCCCTCACATCTGTCCATAAAGACTTGGAAGGACACAAGTTCGATCTAGCTGGGACCACAGTTGTAACCCAAGCAAAATCAAGGGGAGAAAGAGAATTTCTTGAAGCCTGGTTCTCCATCAATAAGTCAATAAACAGACATACTGGCACTGACTCAATCTACCAAACGCTGAGAATGAAACAACAACTTCAACCGCAACCCCGAAGGCAGCCTTTAAAATGACATACAGCAACAAAAATCACAACTCCCTACAAGAAACCAGATCACGTCTCAACAACAACAGCCAGGCAGCAAAACAACCCGAAACCGGACCATGTCTCAGAGATAACCAAACTAACAAACACTATTTGCATCACACAGACAATACTCAAACACCAAAGACTATGGCCCAGCAACAACAAACAGCCAATCAAACAGCCCAAAACCAGACCATGGCTGAGAAACATCTGGACAAATAACACCCACACCAATTAACATCGCACAAAAGTATTTAAAGGCCAGTGCTCTGTCAGATGAGCACAATTCTAAGCACACGGAAGATGTCCACCATCTGAATGGAGATGAAATGTTTGCAGCCAAATCGCCAAGCTTGGAGATCAAACAAAAGCTCAATTTGCAGCTCATTTGCAGCTCATGAGGACCCAGATTGTTGGGGGCAATAAGCTGACTTTGTAATAATGCCGCTTGGGGTGTGTGTGAAAGCCCTAACAAGCAGGCATATACATAGAATGAAGGCTACTGCTAAGCTTGTAAGCCGCCCTGAGTCTTCGGAGAAGGGCGGAATATAAATGGAATTAAAATAAAAATAAAATAAATAAATTTTGTAGATATATAAGATACCTACCACCACCACCACCACCACACCACCATTACAAAAGTTGTAGAAAATGAAATGTTCCACCATTTGTGGGTACCAGTAATTTACTTTTCCCAAAATGTCTTTTGGAACAACTGTCTTTTTATAGCTGTCTGTAAAGATAGCAAGGAGGGCATGGTCTAGATATTCAGGATTTAGTTCTTCCAATGTTGGAGGAGGAGAGCATCACTGAGAAGTCTTATGACTGGGCTCACTGAGCCTCAGTAGCAGCACCCTCAACAAGCCTTTTTCTCCCAATTCTTATTGTGCAGACAGATTCAGTTTGTAAAAAATCGTTACAGAATAAGAAAATGTGGAAGCAAATTCTTCTCCACCCAAGGCGATCGTTCTTTGAACTCTCACTACTCCCCTTAATTTTGCCCAACTCATTCAACAGTTAAAAATCTTCGGGGTAACTATTTGTAGAGAGATGGAGATGCCTTCAGAAACCATTACTGAAACTAGAAGACAGAAACCTTCCTTTAGCCATGAGAAAAGAGATAGGAAGAAGTTGGACCCATCTAACCCAGTAGAGTATAAGAATGTGGGAAGGTAAAGCACAATCAAATTTGACAAAATTCTCCTCCTATAGCTTATTTCAATAAAGTATTGTTATTATCTTCTCATGCAATTGGTTTCTTGATCTGGTTTTGAAGTTTGTTTTTAACTTTTTATGTTTTAGCTTTTATCTAACTGTAAGCCACCCAGAGTTACCTTATGGTAAGATGGGTGGCCAATAAAATTTATAAATAAATAAATAAAATATGTATACCAAAATATTAGAAAATAATAACCATAGCCCCTAGTATGGTGGTCTCCCCCTCAGCTTCTTGTTCTAGCTGCTCAGAGACAAGTGAATGTGCCTTTTTTATATTGTAAAGCTGAAAGAATATTTCATTACAGCTGTATATTAAATGACTTGACTTTAGATTGTGGTATCTATAGTAACAAGTGCTTGAATACATTCCCACAGGATTACATTTTTACGGATGTGTTGACAGTGTATAATCATCTGTACATTCCTAAAGACTTTAGGAAGAGAATGTTGGTAGAATCAGAGGGTGAAAAATATATTTTGCTGATGTGCTAAATGCTTCAAGTCTGATTATCTGAAATGTCTTATTTCAAACTGTTTCAAGTTGTAAAAAGCTTTTTCGTATTCCAGCCAGGCTTTTTCAGATACTTTGAAAAGTTTTAAGCTCAAAATAGTATCCAAAGTAATCAATAACATCCATTTCAAACTGAAATAACTGTTTTAAACTTGATAACAGACATTTTAAAATGATGCATAACCATTCCTATTGGGTAAAGCATAGGGAATGATTACCAAAACAAAGACAGATATAGATGATAGATTATAAATAGATACAAACATTTGGGAGGATATATACCAGGAGAAGGAGAACAGAATCAGGTGAATAAACAAGGGATTTTTTAGAATTCCAGTAAGTGATTTAAAAACAACCAAATATACTCTCTCATTTACAAGCATTTAAAATCACAATTAAACTTTATGTGGAATATCAATATCAAGAGCAACATGCAACACAGCATGAATCATAAAATGAAATAATGAATTGTGTTTAATTCTTTTTTAAGAATAAGAAGAAACTATTAACATACAAAAGAAAAAAAGGGGGGAAGAATAAAAAAACAATAAAAAATAAAAATATTAAGAAATTAATTGCTTACAAATTATACTCTTCCAGCCTATTCTGAGTAATTCTAACTAATTAATTGAAATCAATATAATATTATATGTATTTACATTATAACTACTATAATAAGTAAGCATTAGGAATTGTTTCTGATTTCTTGTTACATAGCAAGCAAAGGTAGCCACTTAAGAGTATGTCTAAGGGAAAAAGAAAAACAACCAGATTGATAGATTTACTAATATTGACAACTAATCAATAGAATTTGAGTAATTATCCAGGGTTCAGTAGAAAGTGTTAATTTATATACTACTAAAACTCTCATATCTGTTAGATACATTGTAACCATAATTGGGTGAAACACTGCATCAGAATAAAAGAATTGGAAGGGACCTTGGAGATCTTCTAGGAAGGAAGGAAGGAAGGAAGGAAGGAAGGAAGGAAGGAAGGAAGGAAGGAAGGAAGGAAGGAAGGAAGGAAGGAAAGATCACTCAGCAGGGTTGTCTAATTCAATATATTTCTGATGTCAACATCCCCCTACAGAAGGAAGGAACCATAGTACCTTGTTGGGGGGAAAAAAGCAATGTTTTCACATGTACAAAAAAAATCACTACAACTTCCCACTTTAAAGTATGTTCCCCTCCATCAGACTAATACTAATGTCAATCTGTTGCACTGATAAGTCACATAACTAATGATGAACTGTATGGGGCAAGAGTAATCATGGATATTAAGCATATATTTTTGGAGTATTTGAAAGTACTGCTGCAACTATTCTAAAAGAAATCTTAATGTAAAGTAAAATTCTTGCACTCAAACATACTGATTTTTCTCATATTTGACTCTCCTATGAGACAGTGGTTTTAATTTTTATTATTAGAGACAGAAAAACTATCTAGATGCAAATCAATAAATTTTCTTTGCATGGCAGATACTAGACTTTTTCACTTCTGACAGTCAGTTTGGGTACTCTGGTATGTCAGCTACAGCGAGAAACATTTTTAGCTTCTTGTGAATACATTTTTTTTTAATTCCCTTAATTCTGTCAGTGGGAATCCAGGTGGTAGAGGGTTTTTCTAAAAAAAATTATGACAGTTGTATTTAATTTCACCTGTTATCGAGGATTGCTATAACTGAAAAATAAATAAATTACAGACTGTTCAATTGTTTTTCAAGATTTTGACATGTGCATAGTGATGTTATTTGCAAAACTCTTCCTTCATTCTCTTCCCACTGAAAATATTACCCAAAACTTGTTTTAAATGTTAGTCTTTCAGGATTCCTGCACTTAACACATTTTTATATTTGCGAACTTTATTTTTAGTATTATGATTTAAATTGCTTTTCACAAAGCATCCTTCTATCTTTGTGGGTTTTTGTTCCTTTCCTTCTGCCAGCTTGGAGTTTTCCCTTTGAAATATAATTTTCTCTCTCTGCTTTTACGTCCTTTTTCATTTGCATCTGTACTCACATTTCAGTTCTTTCTTAGCCCTCTTTGTGGATAATCTTTTGAGCTTTTTTAATTATTATTATTTCTATACTTCTTATGATTTTTTTTGAATGTGAATTTGAATGTGAATTTGGACCTCCTTCCATTCATCAAATAAGCCTCTCCTTTATTTTTGAGTATATAGTTTGGTGAAAGGCACTTTAGTCAAACACATAAGATTGTACATTGTTTGTTATGAAGTTGATCGTGTTCTTCTGATCAATTTTACAAAGAAAGCTTTGATGTCTTAACTCAAGGAAAGTCCTGTTGATAAAAGCACATGGAATCACGCAGTCTGCTTCCATTCTCAGATCACAATTTTCTTTTCAGACTCCCTTGGTAAAACACGTGGTGAAAATTACAACTCTTTGTATTGTATTTTTAAAATAATTTTACACATCAGACATTAGAATCAAATAGAATCCTAATAAGGTCAGAAGATCCCAGGTGAATCAAACCAAAGGCCAAGCTATTTAACATACATTATTGTCATGAGAGCTAACCAAATATTGGAAGAAATTCATAAACATGTCACAAAGGCAGTTGCATACTCCTGTTGCTCCCCTGAATGTGATCTGGAGAAACACCCACCATGTAGGAGAAGGAATTGCAGAACCTGAGGGGCAGAGTTAAAAGAGGGATCAGCCTAGAATCCCTATGTAACCACAAACAGACTAAGTCCTCCCTCCCCCCGAATTCTGTTGACCCTTATTTAACTCCAAGCAGGTGCTAACCGTTAGTTGAAAAGATTCCTATGCGTAGGCATTTTAGCAATAAATCAATTCTACCCAGGAGGTACAATAAATATAATAAACCAATTCTACCTTGAGCTACAAATATTCTGTTCTGTTGGTACCAATAAATCTGTTTAATTGGCTCTTCAGAGTGGACCTGTTTTTTTTTTGTTGTTGTTTTTTGTACCTGACAAAGCATAATTGTTTTTCTTCTTCCTGAAATGAATAATGGAGAAAGAAGCTAGTGGGAACACGAGTGAGCCATTGTGGGTATTAGCTACTGATAACTGCAACTTGTTTAATCACCTCTCACAACCTCCATCACATCCTACTGTAGGCAAAGACACAATTTAACCAGGGGCCATGTGGTTACATTTTGCTTCTCCTGAAATTTTGATCATCCATTGTCACTGGATCAACTTCAGATTCTGGGAATAAGCAAGAGGAAGAAAAAAATTTCCTCTTATTTTGCCCTTCTAATGGAGAATTTATAAAGCTGTGTCATTCCTATGCAACTTTCCTATTTATTTATTTTTCTAAATGAAATCCAGCTGAAGATTTTTGTTCCTTTAGTATGCCTTCTTTCCAGACTCCCAACACTTGTACAGTTCTTATTATTCACTCTTGAAAGCAATATTATCAAGCTTGAAGAGCTGCAGAAAAGGGCAATCAAAATGATCAGAGGACTGGAGCTATTTTTTGTGCAAAAGACAATTGTATTGGGGATTTTATTCTACTTTATTTTGTTCTCTTTTATTATTTTGCTGAGGGAATGAGTAAGGAGAGACAGAACAAAGGATCTATTTAATGAAGTGGTGTAAAGAAAATAAGGCAAGTGAGTGGGGTTTTTTGTTTTGTGAAGTTGTGAAAGTTCTCAAATAGACTTTCCTTTTTGCAAAGCTGCTACATGCTGGATCATGGGTTGGGGGAAAAAAGATACTATTGCATGCTTGACAAAGATATCAATTCATTTAAATGTTTAAATGCTTCTTAATCAATCTATAAAGTTCCTGGTTTTCTATATAAAGATATTTTAAGCAGTTGTGTACAGCAGCAGAGTCACGTATATCACATAATTAAAAGAACTTATCAAACTCTTCAAACAGATGTTCCTTTATTTAAAAAAAACAAAATGTGAAATATGTCTATGTATAGATTTACCCAATAAATGCTGCCGCCCATAAAATCTGACTTCTTTTTTCTGTGTAAGTTTTTATTTATACCTGAATTCCCCTCAGTAGCATTAATATGCATTAGTATCTTTTAAAATATTTCAAATTTATGCATTTATAAAAATCTTGATTTTAATTAAATGCTGTGTTTTAGGCTTTTTTCTTAGTTACTTAGAGTTAGTTTAGAATGATAATTGGATTAAACTATGTTAAATAATATAACAAAGAAGCTATTTATTCCCATGCAATTTTCCTAAGTCTTTGCTTTCTATTCATTTTTAGTTTTATTCTTCTAAAAAAATAACAGTGAGGAACAATGTATTTCACAGTATTTTAGAAATCAGGTTGCTTGCAACATCGTACTATGATTTTATATTTCTAATAAATGTGTTTAAAATGCAGCCCTTTCATTGGACAATTGTTTAATACTGTATCTATAAACTAATGGAGAATGATCTGTCCATTCATCAAAGTGTATATTTAATCAATTGTTGACTTTGTCAGGGCAAGAAAGTGACAGAGATAGCCATTTGAATGCCAGAAGACATTCTGAGTGCCTATAAATATATATATATATATATATATATATATATATATATATATATATATATATATAAATAAATGAAAATTCTGAGAAAAGCTAAAGAGCTAGCTGTGTTGATTTTCTTCCTCTCAGAAGAGGATTTTATCTAGCTCCAATTTTCCATGAATGAAACAGCTGTTTTCAAGATAGGTAAAATTACTGAGAATTGATGCTTAATATACTGTAGCCTCCTCCAGCATCATGGTTTTGGCTAAGAATCAACACTTAAGTAAAACGTTATTCCACATAATCGTAGGATTGGAAGAGATGTCCATGTGTGTGGGGGGGTTGGTATGTGCATTAGAAGATGTCATATGTAAATGAGTAATATGTATGTATTATATGGTATATATTATGTCCGGTTACTTACAAAAGGGTCTTTTAAAAAAGTATTATTTCAATTGTCACCACTGCCATTTTGTGACTAATTCTAGACGTTAGTAGGGAGGAATCACAGGTAAACATTATAATCATTATCAAAGCATATAGAGCAGCAACACAAGTAAACAATTCTCTCTCTCTCTCACTCACTCACTCACAGACACACACACAAATAACCAGAGTTAAAAAAAGCACTCTATTGAGTTAATATAAACAGAAAGAGCACATTAACATTTTTTTAAAATGTTACTTTAGATTTATTCTCGTTTGGTATCTCAGTCTTAAATATAAGAGAAGGTACTATTGTGCTGATGAAACAATTATATTCACAACCCATTTCTTGGCTAACACAGTGCATTTTGTCCTACGTCAAGACTGGGGTTCCCCATATTTGCAATCTGAAGCTGCGTGGCATTGTTGGGAATAGGAAAAAAAAAGGGGAAAAAGTTGTTTTTCTGAAAAAGATGTTTCTGAATCTTTTTAAAATATTTATTTATTTTTGATTAGTTTATTCCAATAAACTCATAGATTACCATTAAACCAGAATGACATCAAAGGGGAGATTACTGAAAGGTTACTGAAATATTTAGGCAAAATTGTGATAAGACAGAAAATAATTAAGACATATTGTGAAATAAGCAGCACATTATACTAATGGATGGCTCATGTGCCATTAAGTCTATATTGATTCTTAGCACCCATATAGATTTTCTCCATGAAGCAAGTTATGTAGAAAATGTTTAAGCATAAGAAGCAAATCAGTTACAATTAATAAACTGAACATATTAGCTAATCAAAACAATAATCAGAAGAATTCCTATTTGCCACTCAGTGAAGCCATTCTGGATCCTTCTGATTTTCACCTCAAGTTGTTTAAAGAAGTTAAAAAAATTTCCTAAGACCACAGAGGGGGGAAAAACGGGGGGGGGGGGGATTAATAGGGAATGTAAACAGAGAAAAAGTTTATCTTAGAAGGAAGTCAAAGAAAGGTGCAAAAAATAAAAGAAGATCCAGATAGGAAAAAAAAAATCAGAAAACAGTTCCCTGTCAGACAGCTGGAGGAATCTATTCACATATTCTGAAGTACCTCACATAACCTAATCCTTTCTTTGTGAATCTGTATGCATGTGTTTGATTATTTATTCTTATCAAATGGATCCAAAAGGTTTCTTCTAATTAAAATGAACCTCTTATTAATCACTGGACCCAAATCATGTTTTTCCTATACTTCCCACTTTCTGTCCTGCTAAAGAAAGGATGTTAATTGTCAAGTATAACTGGATTAGAACAGGTCAAAGATATTGGTTTCTTTATGTTTTGGATTATTTTTAATTTCAGGAATATTTTTAGGTACTGAAGTACCTTCAACAAACTAACTAGTTTCCGCCTTCTTATCCAGTGCTAAAGGTGTATTGTATAAGTCTTATGTTAGTTTTTTGAGGTTAGGACGCTTCCCTTCATTTCACTCTCAACACCCTTTTCTCTTCAGTCCCATGGATCTGAACTAAGAAAATGCACATTCATCTTAGATCTCAAAGAAAGGATCAGTTTTCAGTGAGCCTTGCCCTTTTTCACAGCATCCCAGGATCCATAAAATGACCCAAAACACATCAGGAGGCTCTGATATCCAGGCAATTCCAGAGTTTACTATAGTGTGTATCTAAGGGATATTCACAAGAAGGATATTCGCAAGAAGTTGAAAATGAAAAACATAATGAAAGATAATATGTATCCTAAGTATGTTTGCATCATCTTTGTTGATACTACTTTGATTTCATCCTTGCTCCTACAGATAATACAGCCAGCATCTTGACCCGAAGGAGAAGATTTAGTCGGACTATCCAGGATGTATATTACCTTCCTATTGTCATCTCTGATGCAGGGGTCCCACCTCTCAGCAGTAGTGCCACTCTTGTCATTCGGGTATGTGCATGTGAAAGAGATGGCCGTGTGCGGACCTGCCACGCAGAAGCTTTCCTCTCCTCTGCAGGATTGAGTACAGGAGCATTAATTGCTATCCTGCTATGTGTTGTCATTCTCCTGGGTAAGTCCTCAATTAGTGTCCTTTCTGGAACCTTCAGATAATCCCAATAGCAGTGTGAGGTGCAGTACTAAACCTGGAGCTGCAAGACCCAGTGTGATATAGTAGTTAAGGGTCCTGGACAGGGAGTAGGGAGACCCAGGGTCTAATCCTAAATCTTCACTCCCTCTCAACTCTTTTCAGCATCAGACTCTGCAATAAGTCAATTGATCATCAAAATCTCTCCTTAATAGGTTCAGTATACCACCTAGGTGAGCGTGCTGCAAAAATGAAGAAAATATGCAACCATGTGAGGCGAAGACTAAGAAAAATAACAACTGAGCTAGGAACTATTTCTCATAAGCAGTAGTTAGAAAGTCAGGGTTCTGTCTTAAAAATGAATAATTCCAAGCTTGAACTAAATTGATAGGACAGGGAAATCTTTAAAGCAAATGGCTGAGCTTCTGGAATCCAGCAGAATTAATTTTGCAGAGGTCAGTAAGTAATTAGCATTATCGATCTACCAGGTAAGATTTCAGGAAACCATCAACTCGGGTTGCAAGCTAATACACTCAGGGAAAAAGAAAAAGAGATGAAGACAGTCTTTTTGAAATGGATCCCCCCTGCCAGAAGAAAGAAAGGGAGAATAAGAAAGCCATTTGCTAATTATCTCTCTGTGGCATGAACTGATAACAGTCAAAGGCTCATCAAGAGGAGCAAGGGACAGATGAAGCAAGAAGATCATTTCATTAGTTAAATGTCCCTGGAAATGCTTTTTCTCAGAACACTTTATGAGTTTACGTACTTATATTCTTTGAATAGTATCCATTAGCTAATATTCTCAATAGGTTGAATTTCACACTGTCCATTCATCCATTCAAACATATCCACTAAGTTTGAGAATATGTGTGTGTGTGTGTGTGTGTGTGTGTGTGTGTGTGTGTGTGTGTGTGTGTGTTAAATGTTTGTTAAGTATTTAGAATGCACTTGCTTAGGCCCCAAACATAGGACAAATCTTATTTCCTGTTTCAGCCTAACCCAAGACCATCTACAGGCAGTAGCCACATCAGTGGCAGCTCATATTTGTGTATTGTTTTTTGCTTGCTAACAAAGAATAAAGGGATAAATAAAGAATAAAGGGAGACAGATATGATCATTTCAAACTTATTTGTTCTCATCAGTCAGCCATACGCTTCTGAGATTTGAACCTGGGCCGACTGCTTCTTAAGCAGTTGTTTTAACCCCTAGGCCACAGGCGCTCTCTCTCTTTGTTAGCTGAGAAGCAAAGGAGATATGTGTTAAATTTATTATTATATTATATTTATTAAATTTTTATATCGCCCTTCTCCCAAAGGACTCAGGGTGGTGTACAGAGCAATAAATATCAAAATACAAAGTACAAAAGTTAAAAAAACATTAAATAATGATGCCCGATATAATACAATAGTTAAAAGCCATGTTAAAACCCAAACCTCGAACCCATCAGAACAGACCGGCATGTTCAAAAAATAGGTTTTTAGATCCCGTCGGAAGGAGCGAAGGTCGGGGGCCATCCGGAGCTCAACCGGTAAGCGGTTCCACAGGTCTGGCGTGCCCACAGAGAATGCCCTCCCCCTGGGGGCTACCAGTCAACATTCTCTGATCGGTGGCACCCTGAGGAGGCCCTCTCTGTGGGAGTGCACTGGATGGAGGGAGGTTGACGCCAGCAGCAGGTGTTGCCATAGGTAATCCAGACCCATGCCATGTAGGGCTTTATAGGTCATCACCAGCACCTTGAATCTCACCTGGAGGGCAACTGGAAGCCAATGCAGCTCGCGGAGCAGAGGTGTAACATGGGAGTATTGGGAGACCCCCAACACAACTCGCGTGGCTACATTCTGCACCAGTTGAAGCCTCCAAGTGGTCCTCAAGGGCAGCCCCATGTAGAGAGCATTGCAGTAGTCCAAATGAGAGGTCACGAGCACATGAGTGACTTTTTCAAGGCATCCCGGTCCAGATAGGGCCACAACTGGCGCACCAGGTGAACCTGGGCGAAGGCCCCCCTAGTCACAGCTCCTATATGATCTTCTAAGGAGAGCTGTGAATCTAGGAGGACCCCCAAGTTGTGAGCCCTATCTACAGGGGGGAAAACTCACCCCCCATAGTAAGAGATTGAATAATCTGAATTTCCCGAGATGCCAGCACCCACAGCCACTCAGTCTTGTCAGGGTTGAGCCAAAGCCTGTTCCTCCCCATCCAGACCCGGACCGCCTCCAGGCAACAGGACATCACGTCGAGGGCATCACTGGGGTGTTTTGGGGTTGAAATGAAAAGCTGATGATACTGATGATACCCAACTCCAAAACCACGAATGATCTCACCCAGAGGCTTCATATAGATGTTGAACAGGAGAGGCGAGAGGACCGATCCCTGAGGAACTCCACAAACGAGAGGCCTCAAGGTCAACCTCTGCCCCCCTGCCAACACCGACTGCGAACGTCCCAGAAGGTAGGAGGAGAACCACTGAAAAACTGTGCCTCCCACTCCCAACCCCCTGAGACGCTGCAGCAAGATACCATGGTCGATGGTATCAAAAGCCGCTGAGAGGTCTAACAGGACTAGGACAGAGGAACAACCCTTGTCCCGAGCCTGCCAGAGATCATTCACCAGCGCGACCAATGCCGTCTCCGTGCTGTACCCGGGCCTGAAACCCGATTGGTACGGGTCCAGATAATCAGCTTCCTCCAAGAACAACAGGAGCTGATGCGCCACCACGCTCTCAACAACCTTGGCGAGAAAGCGGAGGTTGGAGACCGGACGAAAGTTGTTTAATACAGCTGGGTCCAGGGCAGGCTTCTTAAGGAGGGGTCTCACCACCACCTCTTTCAAGGTGGCGGGAAAACTACCCTCACTCAAGGAAGCAGTTATCACTGCCTGGAGCCAGCCTCGTGTCCCATCCCGGGCCGCATAAACCAGCCAGGAGTGGCACGGGTCCAATAAACATGTGGTGGAGCTCAGCTTCCCCATGATCCTGCCCACGTCTTCAGGAGTCACAGGGTCGAACTCCTCCCAGATAACATCAACAAGACTGCCCATGTCCTCATCGTCAGACTCTGCCCAGTCGGAGTCCAAACCGGTCCAGATCCGAGCGATTTTGTCCGACAGATGTTGACTAAACTCCTCGGCATGACCCTGCAAGGGCTCCTCCCTCACCTCCTGATTAAGGAGGGAGTGAGTCACCCTAAACAGGGCGGCCGGGCGATTATCTGCAGACGCGATGAGGGTAGCAAAGTGGTTAGATCTTAATTTAATTTAATTTAATAATATTTATATACCGCCCTTCTCCCTGAGGACTCAGGGCGGTTCACAGGGCAGAATAAAATACTAAATACAAACGTTAAAACAAGATTAAATAATTGCCCATATTAAAACAGTTGGAATCAAGTTCTAAAACACCAAGTTAAAATTAAAACACAAGAATAAAAACCCCACCAATCCCCATCAGGCTAGGCCGGCTTGAACAAACAGAAACGTCTTGAGATCGCGACGAAAGGAGCGAAGATCGGGCGCCATCCGGAGCTCTACCGGTAGCTGATTCCACAGCTCCGGAGCGCCCACAGAGAAGGATCTCCCCCTGGGGACCACCAATCGACATTCTCTGATCGGTGGCACCCTGAGGAGGCCCTCTCTGTGGGAACGCACAGGGCGCAGGGAGCTTGATGCCGGCAGCAGATGTTCCCCAAGGTACTCCGGCCCCATGCCATGAAGGGCTTTAAACACTGTTACCAGTACCTTGAATCTCACCCGGAAGACAACTGGCAACCAATGCAGCTCACGGAGCAGCGGTGTAACGTGGGAGTATCGGGAGACTCCCAACACAACTCTCGCGGCTGCATTCTGTACCAGTTGGAGCTTCCGGGTGGTCCTCAAGGGCAGCCCCATGTAGAGAGCGTTGCAGTAGTCTAGACGAGAGGACACGAGCGCATGAGTGACCGTGCACAAATCATCCCGGCTAAGATAGGGCCGCAACTGGCGCACCAGGCGTACCTGGGCGAAGGCCCCCCTAGTCACAGCTCCTATATGGTCTTCCAGGGTGAGCCGTGAATCTAGGAGGACACCCAAGTTGCGAGCCCTATCTACGGGGGGTAATAGTTCACCCCCCATAGCCAAAGGTGGAACATCCAAATAAACCCGGGATGAAGGTATGCAAAGCCACTCAGTCTTGTCGGGGTTGAGTTGGAGTCTGTTCCTCCCCATCCAGACCCGAACCGCCTCCAGGCACCGGGACATCACGTTGAGGGTATCACTGGGGTGGTTTGGGGTCGAAAGGAAAAGTTGGGTATCATCAGCGTACTGATGATACCCAACTCCAAAGCCACGAATGATCTCACCCAGCGGTTTCATGTAGATGTTGAACAGGAGAGGCGAGAGGACCGACCCCTGAGGAACTCCACAAATGAGAGACCTCGCGGTTGACCTCTGTCCTCCTGCCAACACCGACTGCGAACGTCCCCGGAGATAGGAGGAGAACCACTGTAAAACTGTGCCTCCCACTCCCAATCCCCTGAGACGCCGCAGCAAGATACCATGGTCGATGGTATCGAAAGCCGCCGAGAGGTCTAATAGGACTAGAACAGAGGAATATCCCCTGTCCCGAGCCCTCCAGAGATCATTCACCAGCGCGACCAATGCCGTCTCCGTGCTGTGCCCGGGCCTGAAACCCGATTGGTACGGGTCTAGATAATCCGCTTCATCCAGGACCAGAGGGAGCTGATGCGCCACCACACTCTCAACAACCTTCGCAAGAAAGCGAAGGTTGGAGACAGGATGAAAGTTGTTTAATACAGCTGGGTCCAAGGCAGGCTTCTTGAGGAGAGGCCTCACCACCGCCTCTTTCAAGACGGCGGGGAAGCAACCCTCACTCAGAGAAGCCGATATAACTGCCTGGAACCAGCTGCGTGTCCTCTCCCGGGCTGCATAGACCAGCCAGGAAGGGCACGGGTCCAATAAACACGTGGTGGTGCTCAGCCTCCCCATGATCCTGTCCACTTCCTCCGGAGTCACAGAATCAAACTCCTCCCAGATGATATCGACAAGACCGCCAGTGTCCTGATCGTCAGACTCTGCCCAGTCAGAGTCCAGACCGGTCCGAATCCGAGCGATTTTGTCCGACAGATGTTGGTTAAACTCCTCGGCACGACCCTGCAAGGGATCCTCCCTCACCTCCTGATTTAGGAGGGAGCGAGTCACCCTAAACAGGGCGGCCGGGCGATTATCTGCGGACGCGATAAGGGTGGCGAAGTGGTTAGACCTCGCCTCCCTTATCGCAGCGAGATAAGACCTAATGTAGGCTCTTAGTCGCAATCTTGCTGTCCTCATCGCTGCGAGATAAGATCTCATAAAAGACCTTAGTCGCAACCAGTCGGATTCAGATCGGCTGGATCTCCAACAGCTCTCTAGGCCCCGTCTCCGACGCTTCATCTCCCGGAGCTCCATAGAAAACCATGGAGCCCATTGGGATCTGCACCGGGTCAAGGGCCGCATGGGTACAACTCGGTCGAGTGCCTCCGTGGCTGCCTTTTCCCAGGCTTCCACTAGGGCATCGGCCGAGTTGTGAGCAAAGGAGGCAGGTGGGGACCCAAGCGCCACCTGGAACCGCTCAGGGTCCATTAAGCACCTAGGGCGGAACCATCTCGTTGGTTCAACAACCCCATGACGGGGGGTGGTAAAACAGAAGACCAACCACAGGAGATGATGATTGGTCCATGACAGGGGCATAAAAATTGGAGAACCCCCACCCAGATCATCTAACCACCGTCCAGATAGAAAAACCAAATTGAGCGTGTGACCACCCCATGAGTTGGACCCTGAATAACTTGCATCAGGTCCATGGCCATCATGGAAGCCATGAACTCCTGAGCTAACTCAGATGATCCCCCCAGGGATGGTAGATTGAAGTCACCCAAAACCATAAGTTTGGGGAACTCAATCACCAACCCTGAGAGGATGTCGAGAAGCTCAGGCAGGGCTACTGCTGTGCGACTAGGCGAAAAGTACACCAGCAGCAAGGCCAACTGAGCTCTAGGGCCACATCTCAGGAGGAGGGACTCACACCCAACTATTTGGACAACGGTGGCCTCCCACGAACATAAGGTCTCCCTCATGACTACCACCACTCCTCCGCCCCTACCTTGAGCCCGAGGCTGGTGAAGCACCCGGAAACCAGATGGGCAAAGAACAACCAGAGGGACACCGCCCTCTGGGCCCAACCAGGTCTCCGTAATGCAAGCCAGGTCCGCATGCTCCTCCTCAACCAAATCACATATGAGAGGAGCCTTATTAACTACGGACCTGGCATTAAAATACACGAGCCTGAGCTCAGGTGGCTGTTCATCCTCGCTCCCGGAACCATGGGCAGAAACCAGAGGGTCGGAGCACATGCTTATGCCCCAAACATGGGACAAATCTTATTTCCTGTTTCAGCCTAACCCAAGGCCATCTACAGGCAGTAGCCACAGCAGTGGCAGTTCATATTTGTGTAATTTTTTTTGGCTTGCTAACAAAGAATAAAGGGAGACAGATATGATCATTTCAAACTTATTTGTTTGGGGCCTAAGCAAGTGCATTCTAAATACTTAACAAACATTTAACACATATCTCCCTTGCTTCTCAGCTAACAAAAGAGAGAGAGAGAGCCTGTGGCCTACGGGTTAAAACAGAGAGCCTGTGGCCTATGGGTTAAAACAACTGCTTAAGACGCAGTCGGCCCAGGTTCGAATCTCTGAAGGGTATGGCTGACTGATGAGAACAAATAAGTTTGAAATGATCATATCTGTCTCCCTTTATTCTTTGTTAGCAAGCCAAAAAAAAATTACACACACACACATATATATATGGATTTCAGGGCGGCTTACAAGCTTAGCAGCTTAGCAGTAGCCTTCATTCTATGTATATGCCTGCTTGTTAGGGCTTTCACACACACACCAAGCGGCATTATTACAAAGTCAGCTTAATTGCCCCCAACAATCTGGGTCCTCATTTTACCTACCTTGGAAGGATGGAAGGCTGAGTCAACCTTGAGCCTGGTGGGACTCGAACCTGCACTAATTGCAGGCAGCTGGTGTTACTTAAGGAGGCATTTATATATATATAAATTTGGATTGCAGATTTCACCCATATGTGGGTCGTCAAGGTGCTCAAAACACTCAAGACATATATATATATATGTTTGTGTGTGTGTGTGTGTGTGTGTTTAAAATGACTATATAGCCCAATTAAGTCAGATCTAAAGTTCATCCTCACCCTGCTAGCCTGCAGAGTGGGCTTCCAGACCCCAGAATTTTAGCCATCATATTGGCTATTATTCTTGAGAGTTATCATTCCAGCATCTCTAGAATGGTTTAGCAGGGCTGCTTCATTAAAATGAAGAAATTATTTCTCAAATAGCTCCAATATATTAATAACATTATTTCTCTTCTCTGCAGATGTCTTAAATTCTAATACTGTGTTTGGAGATTTCTGAATAAAATAGGTGTTTTTCATAGTCTCCTGTGACACTGAAATCCTTTTCTCCTTCCGTGCCCAATATGAGATCTATAGCCCTTATAAAGTCTAATGCACCATTTCTCAATCTATAGCCACATTAAGATGTGCAGACATGCTGGCTGGGGAATTCTGGGAGTTGAAGTCCACACATCTTTTGTTTATTATTAGTTTTATTCATTTGTAACGTAAAATGTGAAAATACAAAAGCAAACAGTAGGGGACAACAGTAAAGAAAGAGAAAACAAAACAAGTGTGAAGAAAGGGAGGGGAAGAAACAAAAGGCATTGACTTCCGACTCTCTATGTTGCAATAAAACCAGACATTAAAATCAAATCTCAATTTTTTACATTTGTATAGTAGTATGTACTAGCCATTTCTGTATCGGCAAATCAGTCTAATTGGTCAAACATCATTTTGACATCATTTTTCCCACCTCAAGCACAAAGTCCAGAAAAGGTTTCCAAGTAGAAACAAAACTACTTATATTCTTTTCTTTCATCAGCACAGTCAATTTGGCCATCTCTGCTAATTCCATGAGCTTTTGTAACCATTCGTCCATGGTAGGAATCGAGGGATCCTTCCACTTTTGTGCATAGAGCAATCTTACTGCCGTCACCATATATAAAATCAGAGTTCCAATTTGTTTTCCAGTTCTCTTTCCATTAGATCCGGAAGGAAAGTTTCTGGTTTATTCTTTATGTTCACTTTAAGAATTTTCTTCATTAATGTATGAATCCTACTCCAATATTTCTTTGCCTTATCACATGTCCACCGTAAGTGATAAAAAGTCCACACATCTTAAAGTGGCTAAGAGCGAGAAGCATTGGTTCTAAGGGGCCTGCCATGCTTGCTTTCCAGTTTTGAGTTTTGAGGATACTCTTGACTAATAATAATCTTAATAATCTTTTACTCAATGTTTAAGGTTATAAAGGTGCAGATTTTCCATAATGTGAATAGTTATCAAGCTATTAATTCAAAACTCACACATTATTAGAGTAATTAGAGGCAAATACTGTGGATATGCCAATATCACATAAATATAAATGTATATACTATATGTTACAAGGAATTTTTCAGTAAAATGCTAGCATGAATATATGAGTTTGTTTTTCCTGTCAGCCACAAACTTTAATTTCTAGTAATGTAATCATCTCAGTACATTCAAGGCATTTGTAGGGTGGTTGAAGGGGATTATTTAATCAATAGGAGGGTGTTTTTTTTTTTACATCTGTGGGTCTTCTTTTGCTACCGTAATAGAACAGTGAAAGGAAATTATTACATTTTTTCTTGAGAAATATTATAATATCTTATCTTTCCTGTATTTATCATTATGCCTCAAATTGCCCAGCTCTGGCCCAGAAATTGAATATCTAATTCCAGAACATACTTGGATATTTTGTGATCATTTTAGTTGATAGGAAAATACTATTTTATCTTGGAGTTATAATTATCTCAAAGAGCAAGTTACATTGATGTACCAGTGAGGCACAAATTAATTTCAGCCTAGTCAATGAATAAAATAATAGATAACTCTGCCAAAAATACCCCCCACAGCTAAAATGAATATAGCAATAGATAATTCTGCCAAAATGCAGCTAATCAGTCAACTAGAATGACTTACCAGTTAGCAGCCCTACTAATATCCTATTCTGAATTTTCTCATCAGCCATAGTGGTCCTATTCATCACTTTAAAACGCAGCAAAAAGGAGCCTCTGGTCATTTCAGAGGAGGATGTCCGGGAAAATGTTGTCACTTATGATGATGAGGGTGGAGGCGAGGAAGATACAGAAGCTTTTGACATTACTGCTCTGCGGAACCCATCTGCTGCTGAAGAATTCAAATTCCGGAGGGATATTCGGCCTGAAGTGAAGCCTGCAACCAAACATCCCACTTCATCTCAACTTGACAACATAGATGTTCACGAATTTATTAAGCAAAGGCTGGCTGAAGCAGACCTTGATCCAACTGTGCCCCCATATGATTCTCTACAGACATATGCATATGAAGGTCAAAGGTCAGAAGCTGGATCTATCAGTTCTTTGGATTCAGCCACATCACATTCTGACCAGGATTATAATTATCTTGGTGACTGGGGACCCAAGTTCAAGAAGCTAGCTGAACTTTATGGAGAAATAGAATCTGAAAGAACAACTTAATTATCTTGATCATTGCCCAAATATGGAACATTTTAGATCTCTGAGCAACTTGGAAGCCTAATGACAACAATGGCTGAATATCGATATACTCAAGATGTACACAGTTGCTGTAGAAAAAAGTGCCCTTTTCTCATTTGAAATGGGGTTCTTCAACTGAAGAAAGTCAAATTTTGAGGGAAAAATTACCATTCCATCCCCAAGAAAAGTTTGTCCCTTTGTGTATATTTTCCGTTGCTCAATAAAGTCCGTGGTGCAGTAATAGTAACAATAGCAATGCCAACATGCTTACAATTTCCTCAAATATATCAGAATTGCAGTGGGTCTATAGAAGGCCTACTTACAGGAAGAACTAATTCTGTTTGGTTGGTTGTGGCATTACATAATTAGCTCTGTAAGCTTAGAGCTATTGGGTAATTGAATGGAGGCAGAGTAAATTTCTCCTGTTTTATTCAATCCAAGGTATTTTATTTCTTTCATAAGAGGACACTAGAATTATTTAGTCAAGTGACAGATAACATTCAAGATTAATAATATTCAGCAGATTTCTTTAAAAAAAACAAAACCTGTGTATTGTTGGTGAATGCAATATTTCTGCAAGCCACCTTCAATCTTTCTGTCCTGGAAAGGTAATGAAGCAAGCATTAAATTGCTGCTTATTTAAATGTATAATCTTCCCCCCTCTTAAACATTTCTGCCTGATAACATGCTTCCATTTTGTAGTTATTTTGCCTTTTTTAAAGCTAGATTTTTTTCCCTTTCATTTAAGGGAACAGCTTTTAGTTTCCTTCTGCAATGGAAATGAATAGGATTTCTTTTGTTTACAGAAAATGTATTACATGTTAAGCTATGCAATAGCTTATATTGTCTTATTTTCATTTAGATTGGCAAAAAATATAGATGAGAGATCTCTCATCAATTATGTCCTGATGTAAGTAAACTTGATTTGATATAATGGGATTTCCATATATTTTGACATAGAGAACAGGCTATTTTTTTTCAAATTGGTCTTTTCAGGATGCTATAGTCTTTAATTCAAATGATCCTAGGCAGAGTAGAGGTTGATGGGGATTTTACTCTGAAAAATGTAAAGTGGGAAATACTGGTATACTTTATTATCTAAACAGATGGAATTATCAGAAATGACTTGAAAGCACATTCTGTAAATCTTATTGCTAAGTTGGTCAACTCAATGTAATGAACCAACGCAGTAGCAACAATATAAGATATTCATATTATGTCATTGCAAAGTGGAGCTATAAAAGGATATCTAAACAATATCTGGAATCCTCACATTACAAGTATTTGCTGAAATGACAAACAGCTATCTTTATGTTGAATCATCTTGATCAGATGTTTGGAAATGGAAATAACAAGGAAGATAGTGTTGAATGTGACATTTTTTCCTTATCTACTTCCTCCTCTTTGGTGGTGTGCATTGCCCCACTTCAGTTATATCCTTCAGATTCAATCTAGTCCATTTGACTTTTCCATATAGAAAAGGAAGAGACTTCACCTTAGTCAGAAACATATTGGTTAGACTTATCCTATATTATAAATTTCTTCCAGATCTAATCTACCAGAATAAAGAAATAATTTTGGTATACCAGAGGCAAAACATTGCAGTTGTTTGAATGAACACATAATTTTCAACATCTGCCACTGAATTAAAATAGATACATCAGGAGAGATAGTATCAATATTTTCATTACTGTAGTACATCCTATAGTAGTGTTTCCCAAATTTCTCATAATTAAAACTTAGCTTTTTTCCCCACTCATAGGTGAAAACTTCTCAAAGTGACTAATTTTACAATGAATAACATTTAGCTTGAGGGACACATAACAAGAGTAGTAGGATCATTCAGAAACATAAAAAAAAATCTCATGGGTAGGTTTTTGGCTTATATAAGCCTTGAATCCTCCTATTGAATTATTACAGTAGCTGAACAGTTTACCATAGCAGTCCCCCTTCTTCTACCTTGGGTGAGATGTGGTAGTTCCTCCGCTTCCTATGTTCTCTAACTGCTCTACAATGTGATGATAGCTCTAGGATGACATAGCTTATTTTTCTATTTTTTTTCTGGATAAGGAGGGAGTAACTGTGTTAAATCTTGTGATTCCAAGAGTTCCTTGAGTTTGCCTTGTAATGTCCCTTTCCTCAGTTCTGTGTTTAGAAACCTACCAGCTGCTTAGGTTTCATTTAATGAAAGGCCTCTGACAGCAGATTGTCCTTTCTGACACTGAAAGGGAGGTATGCAAAAGCCTACAGTCCTTCAGATACCCTGCCGCAATTTAGAGAATTAGGCTATATTAATTTTCTCACAGAAGATTAAAGTAGCAATTTCTCAATATAGCTTTTTAGTTATTCAGTTAGTTACTAGTATTTGCACTTTAACAGTTACTTTTTGATGATGTAATCAACAAGTAACATTAAACCTCTAAGATAAACACACTTCTATATATAGAAATTATGGCTGGGTAGAATATAATACAATAAATAAGCAGGATGGGACTGTGCAGGTCAGCCTCATCCTGAATTTTTATTTACATTTCAAAGAAGTTGGATTTTGACATTATCCATGGAGATGATGAGATTCCATCTTGAATCTGTGAGTCCCTGGGAAGTGGATAGGGCCCTTTGTAGTGTTCGTTCTACTCTCCATTGGTTTTTATTATTATTATTATTATTATTATTATTATTATTATTATTATTATTATTATTATTATTATTATTATTATTATTATTATTTTCATAGTCATCAAGGTGCCTACTGAGGTGACTGGAGATTAGATTCAAGTGGGTTCAATGTTTCATTGGATAAAGAGGCATTTCCTTTTTCTCTGAAGGAAGCTATGTTACATCTCTCACTCAAGAAGTCTTCACTTGATCCAACAATCCTAGATACTGTTAGATATGCTCTTGATTACATTTGCAGAGAGAAAAATTGGGAGAGTACAACCATCCTGGTTCTCCTTGATCTCCTGGTGGTTTTCGAAATTACCATCCAGTCGATCATTCTGGATCACCTTCAAGGGACTTGAGTGAGGAACATTGTTTAAAGAGTTTCTCCTCCTTACTGAGGGGCCAATTCCAGTTTGGTTGTGGTATGAAAAGAGATTTACCTGGAGATCTCGACTTTGTGGTATGCCTCAGGGATTCCATGCCCATTTATTTCAACATCTACATGAAATCACTGGGATAAATCATTCATCAGCCCTGGTTTATATGTGCACTTTGATGAACTTGTTATTCAGGGAGAGATTGTGTTGGATGGAGTTCTTCCAGCCGGCGGAGCTGTTGCTGTCGCCCTTGACATGGAAGTAGGGCATGGAACAGGCCATCCACTCATAGATCTGTGCCAGGGTCAGCTGCTTGTCAGCGCACTCTGGATGGCCTGGCTGATCAGGTCGGCATAGGACTGGCTGCCCCAGGCATTGCCCCAGGCATTGGAGTTGGGAGGGAGTTTCATGCTTAACTGTCTAGAGCAGACATGTCAAACACAAGGCCCGGGGGCCGGATTTGGCCCGCAAAGTGGTTTCATGTGGCCCGCGAAGCCATCCTGGAAACAGTGAGGGAACGTCCCCCCTGCCTTGGCCCTGGCCCAGAGACCCTCCTCCTGCCAGAAACCCTCAGATCTGTCCCACTCCTGCCCAGGCCCCCATAGGCACCCTTGATGCGAACAATGTAGAGCTGGCCACGCCCACCCAGTAGGCCACACGCACTCTAGCCACGCCCACCCAGTAGGCCACACCCACCCTGGCCATACCCACCCGGCCCCCCAAGGGCAACCGCAATGCTGATGCGGCCCTCAATGAAATTGAGTTTGACACCCCTGGTCTAGAGCCTTCAGGAATGGGCAGCATACAAGAATAATAATTGAATAAATATATACAGTACATAAATAATAAATAAAGAAATAAGGGAGGTAACATGCTTTAGCAATATTCTGAATTCTCAAAAAGGGTTCGGTCTTGTACTTTTCTGTATTCTGTTTAGTGCAGGGAAATTGAGGATGGCGGTAGCAGGGCCTGTACATATTAAGTTGCTGTAGGTGAAACATGAGGCCCATCTCTCTTATTTGCCTCTAAATAAGGCCTGGGTAGAAATTAGGAATTATTCCAAACAGAAATAAATAGCTAAATAAAAGCATCTTATTATGAAACCTGAGGATGGACATTCTGCTTACTAGCAGAGTGTTTATAAGGGTTCTTCAGTGAGATGAGATGCTGTACTCACATCCTCAAAAACACAGCACTGAATTTTCTAACTTTTACACAGTAAGCTCTATAGCCTCAGTTGTAGAGCTTATATATTTTATATAATATAGCTTATATAGTTATAAATATAATCACTATATTTGATAGTATATTTGATCAAGGTGAAACCAATTTAATTTGGCTTAAGTTCTGACAAAATTGACTTAGGTCCACGGCATCAAGAACCAATGCTGGATAAAAGAATGATTGTTTTATTGAGGTGATGATCAGCAAACAGAATTTAAGCATCTGATGTGAACAGGTTATGGATGAGAAACAATTACTGTACTTGGCGAACTTGAGGGAAAGGCTATGAATATATAGATAAAGGCCACAGATAAGCTAGATAGATAACATCAAAGAGAATATAGGAATGTTTGGAAAGGGTTACAAGAAATTGCTAGAGATACATTAAAATAATGTGCATTTGCCAGTGCAATCACTGGAGGTTGAACCTGACTCAGTGATGCCTAACACATAAGGTAAGATAGCTGTTATTGTCACTTCCTGTATACAGAATGGCACACATTAAAATAAGATGCCGATGCACGGGTCTTGTAAAAAAGAATGCCACCCCTAAACATTATCACCATTTCAAGGATAACAGTTATAATAACAGCAGCAGCATCCAAAAAATGCCCCAAATGCTTCATACTGCATGTCATGTGCCATGTTCTCAAAGCAGCCTTAAGCACTAAATCATACAAAATCATGAATATGCAGTATACACATGTAAGTTAGGAATGGAGGTCAGAAATAGCTAGGAAGGAACTGGAAGCCAAATTCAAAGGTAGAATTTACAAACTGGATGTACTAGCTCCAACCAGGTTATACCTCATTAATTTCAGTAGGATTCCATTACTTTTTTAAAAAAAAATGTGGCCAATGAATTTTACAATATCCCATTTACACCTAAGAAGATTGTAAGCTCTGATTAAGGGTATCATTTAGAATAGCATCATAATGGATATAAGGTAAAATTGAAGACACTGTCAAAAATACAAAATTATGTTCTGATTTGTCTGTCAAAATTGGTCACTACTGTTGTGTTATAGAGTTCAGTTGTGATATTGCTATCTTAAAAGGTATATTTTTTGATAGATTTGAAGCCATCACTCGTGTAATTTTGAATATATAGAAACCTTCCATGCACACATGACAGTTATGCAATTCATAAGTGCGGTCTCTTTTTCAAAACCTTGTTGTGATATATGAGTGGTTGAAAGGACAGATTCTATTATACATAATGGTTTTGGATTGCCATATAAAATAATAATAGTCATAATGCTGAGAATCATATCAAACAATTGTAAAAACATATTTTTGCTACAGCTGATTCATATTTGTATTGTTTGGAAATACATTTTATGAGGGAACAAAACTCCCATTTATAATATACATTTAACAATTCCCAACTGGGTGATCACTGTTGGAGAAAGATTGTGTTGCATTTAAACTTTAAAGAGATTTCTCTGGCTATATGCTTACACTGTTTCCTGGGTGATTTGATTAAGTAATGGTCAACTCTCAGCAACCACATAGATAGATTTTCTCTGTGTTTGATCTGTCTCTAACCCCAGCTCTTCCAACAGTGCACCTATCACCACTGAGTTCACTCACCTCATTGCTGACTATAATTCTTCTTTTTTTCCATCTTTCCCAGTATTAGAGCCTTTTCCAGAGAGCTAGGTCTTTGCGTAATGTACAATACCTAAACTAGAATAATGTGATCCTGGTCATTTGTGCCTCAAGTGAGAACTCTGGGTTAAATTTTTCATGATCCATTTGTTTGCTTTCTTGCCTGCAATATATTAATGCATACCATGGCTTACAGCATCAATATAAGGAGATTAAAAACAAATATTAGTTAATGGCGTGAGAACTGTAACTGAAAAAACTAAGCTACCATATTGAATTGCTCCATTAGTCTATGCCCAATGGGACAGAGTAACACAGTTGATTTCAGATTACATTTTTCTCCCAAAGTGTATCTGGGAACTCAGCCCAAGGAAGACTTGTTTGGTTCATTCCCAAGAATAACTGGTGCCCAACCTGTATTCATAAAAGGTTAAGACACAGGGATCTTATTAGGCTAGTTTTGCCACTGTAATGAAAATATTGGTTCATTGTTTTAAGGAACCATCCAGGGAACAGCACATGTAAGAATAAACTGTGCCTCCAGATTTAATGTGTTAAAATTCCTGTTTACAAATATTGAAGAAATGCTTTCTTGCCTGCACCAACTGCAAGGGGAAAACCAGAAATTTAAAGTCAGGATCTCACCAAATGCTAACCCAGATTCTTCTATGCAACCTCCCCATCATAATGCCCTCCCAATTGTATCATGGTGCATTTGAATGCTTCCTTTGCTTACTGACTTTGATTCAAATATCCTTTTGAGTGCTGTGTTGTTAGCATGACAAACAAACATTGTGAGCCTTCCAAGCTGTAGATCAAAGAAAAGCTTTGGAAAGAGGAACAAAAAAAAATTCCCATTACTCCTCCTAGCTCTCCTTTCTCATTAGACTCTCTAATGTTAGAGATTACTCTTTTTTTTCCACGCAGCACAAATGGTACTTTGGGAAGCCGAGGCAGGGAGTCCCATGCTTCGTCAGCTTCCCCAGAAAGACTAGCATGAGCAAGATGAGTTTACTAAGTCAACTTTCTTTCACTTTTTCTTGGACCCTGTAGGGCTCTGGTATCTTCTCCAGTCTCTCCCATGGCACCTGGATTGTTCCTCCTTTTTTCAGGCCCTTTATGGACTTTCCCCCCAGACTTCCCCAAGTCATGTTTCTCAGAGTGATTTTCTCTCTTGAGGCCTCTCTCAGCAGGAGAGACTTCAAAATTGGATAGATTCCCAAGGTACTGTTCCAGACACCAGAGAATTTCAGCTTATTCCCTCTCCTGGGCATGGGAGAATTTCATTTCATTTTCCTCTCCCCTCTCAAAGGGCAGATAGATGTGTCAGTACTGAGCTTGCTTGATTTCCCCACCCGCCTGAGTCATGGATGGTGCCTGGAAAGCCTGATTCTGTGTGTATGGCCTCCAGCTGTATGGAGACCTGTGGGATTTATTTCTCTCACTTTTGAGACAGCACTTTTGCAGCATCCGCTTTGCCTTAGAATCTGACATCTGCAGACTACACTCCTCCCTCCAGAGGTTCCTGCTGCTTGCTTGCCTTGTTCCAGAATTAAAGCTTTACAGCAAATAGCACAGATCAAAATGACTGACACATCAGAAAAACATTTGGCGTCTATCTGAACTGTTTGTTAATGCTTCTGACTGACAATCTTCAAACCAGAAGGAGGGGAGTTGCTAGGTTTTTTTTTCTTCTCTTCTCTTCTTTTCTTTTCAAAAAGGTGAGTGATTTTTTTTGCCGCTATCAAGACCTTTTCTAGACCTTATTCATGAATCATGTTTGCAAGCTCGCCCCTCTATGTTTATCTTTGTGGTTTTAGGTTGTGAACTGGCGGGATGACAGAAAGTCAGCAGTGTTGATTGCTAGGCCCAGCTGCTTAGGAGTGCTTGACAATGAGAAAATTCATTCTTGTTACACCTCTAATCTAGCACCATGTATTAATTAGAGAACAGTAACAGCAGTATTTGAAAGTTGCCTCATTCTTACTTTTTTTCCAGTGTGCAAAAAACATCTACATTTTTAAAGAGAAGTGTGAACAGTTCAATCTCATGGGAAATTAGGTGAAAAATACCTCTGCAAGCAAATGTAGCTGTTCCATATTGTTACATTTTCCTTCAATAAACCAAAAGGACAAAAATATTTTCATTTGTAAATACACACACACACACACACACACACACACACACACAGAGAGAGAGAGAGAGAGAGAGAGAGAGAGAGAGTAGTTTCCAAGTAGGTATTTTGTTGGACAGGTAAAACATATCTACTGTTGATGGAGATGTGTTTTTGCTTTTCTTCAATTGTTGTCATTTTAACTGAGGTAAGTGGCAGCACTTAGCTGCTCTTAAGAAAGTTAAATACTGTATTGTTGGACATAGCTATTGCCTGAATGGAAGATTACTGGAGATATTAATTAGAGATAGACTTGTCTATAAGCTCTACTGCGGAGTGCCAAACTATTTCCATAATATTATGAAGTGATCTACCTGGAAATGCCTATGTATCACCAGGAGTTGTATTTGATTTGAGGAAATCAAATTCCTCAAATTCTATAGAGTTTCCAGATCAGGAGTTAGCATCCTACGGCAATTGGAAGATAGATGACTTCCAGTTCCATTTCTTGTAGCTCTCAGATATCTCTGAGCACAATCCCTGCATAATCCCTGCTATTTTGTGGTGTGAAAAGTCCCCATACACATTCCCTTAATTCCTTGTCCCAGTCACCTGTATAATGCAGCCTTCAATACAACTTTGTTGCTTTGTCCACTGTGCATGACTATCTTAGGCAATTACCAACAGGTCAAATGTATTTATTTGTTTATTTACTCAATTTCCATAGGTGCCCATCTCAAGCAAGCAATTCTGGGTGGTGAACAAACATAAAACAGTTAAAAGCAATTAAAATGGAATTTATATGTGGCAAGCAAGAAAAATTCTTCACAGGTATTATTCAATTTCTATCTCAAATAAGTGATTCTGGGCAGTGAACAATCATAAAATAGTTCAAAACAACTACAGTATAATACAAATTTTATATATATGGCATTTCTTTGATTTGATTAATCAGAAAGGTTATGGGAAAGAAAATGTCATTCAGCAACATGGAGTTCTTTATGCAGTAACAGTTCACAGGTATATATTCTGCTTTCTTGCTCCCTCTGAACACTGCATCTCAAGCACTCTTTCTGCTAATGGTACGTTATGAGACAATAAAGAATAAATCTCACTATAAGACCTATCCCTAAATAATCAAAATCATGCAGAGCACATATTGACATAGATATATCAAGCTACTCAATTAATTTGCTGCTTAAAAATGGATTAAGAAATACAATCCTAAGCAAATGCAGTAGATGCTTTAGTCTTTGCAAGTTGCACTATTGGTTGAAAATATCTTCCAAATGAATGTGCAATAATCCATTCTAGGCATTGGCTGAGCAGTTGAAACCTAGATAGCTTTTGCTAAGGAGGGTCAATTATTTCAGGATAATCCTCTTGGTGATCATAAATCTAATTTACTGACTTCATTCTCAGATTTTTTTGGATTCTGCTAGAAGATCTGAGTAATGATAACTACGCAGATTTCACAATTTTGTGAGGGGGCACCAACACAATTACAACCTACTCTCTGCTCTTTCCCATCAGCCTTGAAGGATCAGGAGAGGAAGGAGATAAAGCCCTGCCTTCCCATTTGAATGATTAATGCTGGACCAGAGCTGATATATGTAATATGAATTGTACATATTTGAATAGCAACCGACAGTGTTGCAGTGGTATCAGTTGTGCAGGTGTGCTTCCTTCTTGTATAGGTAAAGGTAAAGGTTCTCCCGCACATGCGTGCTAATCGTTTCCGACTCTAGGGGCTGATGCTCATCTCCGTTTCAAAGCCGAAGATCCAGTGCTTGTCCGAGGACATCTCCGTGGTCATGTGGCTGGCATGACTAGATGCCAGAGGCGCATGGAACGCTGTTACCTTCCCACCGTAGTGGTCCCTATTTTTCTACTTGCATTTTTGCGTGCTTTCGAACTGCTAGGTTGGCAGAAGCTGGGACGAGTAACAGGCACTCACTCTGTTACGCGGCACTCGGGATTTGACCCGCCAAACATATATATATATACTGGGCTATCAGACTCAAAAGACCCCAGAATCACCAGTGGGTGTACTTATCGCTCATTCTGCATGGAGACATTATATCATATGTTAAGCTTTTTTGCCAAAATCAAATCTCAAGAATTTGGTAGGTATTAAAGCAGAACTTAATAAACTATTGTGATTTTTCATAAAGTTGAAATACTGATCAGGTATACTCAAGGAATTGCAATGATATTGCAATTATTGCCTCCTCATTAGAAGTGATAAGACGGGAACTTAACTTCAGCTAGGCTAAAATAACCCCCAACGGATGGCTATACTCTTCATCTTTTTCTTATTTTACAGTACTTTTTTTAAACTATCCTTTACACACAATAATAGTCTATTTATGGGGAAAACAACCCGACTGTGTCATAAGCAAACTGGGAATGGATTCATTGTTGGAGATTAACAGTTCCACTGGGAAATGTGAGGGAGAAAAAAATAACAGGTTAAAACTGCAATTCTTCAGACAAACTCCAAACATTTCACTTCAGCTTACTTCCTAAGGCTATAAAGAATAAAAATGGTTGTTGTTTTAAAACCATATTTTTTATTTTTTTAAGAATTCTTTCAAAGGTATTCTATGTCGGTTGCCTTCTAAGAGAAAAAGATGGAATTTGCTTCTTTAGCCTTCATTTTCTCTTCCTAATACTGTAAATGGTCAGGCATTCATCCAGGAGCCTTCACTACAATCCATAAGGATGGAAAGCTTGCATTGCAATGGCACAGCATTAATGTCAACATTCTTGCAGGACCAACTGGCCCTAATGGTTTCTGCCTACTGTACCAGATCCAGAAAAGTAGGCACTCTGGGTTTCTTTAGTAAAGCATGTCACCTGTTTGGATGTTGGAAACATGCCTGTTTTGTTATGGCATCTGCCTTATGGAACAATCTCCTGAAGATTGTTGGCCTTTTAGAAGACCATGAAGACCTAACTGAAACCAGGATCATAATGGAGAGGGGTGTGTGCGTGATATGTGGATATTTTTGTTTCTTATGCTTTTGAGTTTTTTTTTATTATGGACAGCTGAATACATTTGTTGAATAAACAAATACTTTAACCCAGGGCTTTTCAACCAGTGGTATCTGTACCACTGGTGGTACGTGAGCACCTGGCTGGTGGTACGCAGCATCGCCTTCCTCCTCCCCACCTCCCCACCCACGATCCACTTGCTGCCGGAAAACATGCTGCTTGGCAACAGCCTGCAGGAACCCTACCAAGGGTGCGCGAATAGCACAGGCGCAGAGCGAGGCCCTGCCCTCCCCAGGGACTCATTGTGCAGCAACCGGATTGACTTCTTCTCATGCGGGATCCATGTCACCCTTCCCCCTCTTCTTACTTCACAAGTAAGCATGAGTCTGATGGGACAGAGCTATCCATTGCCTTAGCAGGTAGGTGTTTGAGACTGCTCGCGTCATGGCCCTGAGCACCAACCTCACAACCGTCCCCTCCTTCTTTTCCCCCTTCTCTCTCTCTCTCTCTCTCTCTCTCTCTCTCTCTCTCTCTGTTGTAGCCTTCCATCTTCTTTTCCTCCTGCCCCCCAGCGAGCTTGCGATACCCCTCATGGTGCCTCCCGGAGCTTGAGACTTTTCCCCGTCTCCTCTTCCCAAGGTGCCTGGCTTTAATTTTCCTCAATTTATGTCTGTAAAGTGATTTGAGGATTGTGATTGCTTGGATTATGATAGAAGTGTTATAGTTAAGTGGGTATCAGCCCATCAGCCACATGCGCCAGGCCACAGGGCTGCCTCCACGGGTGCTGCTCTAGCAAGGAGAGGAGGAGGCTCGTCTCCATTTGGCCCGCCAGACCTGGGAGAGTCCTGCGCAAGTGCCTTGCCAGCCACCAAACCCTGGCTTTCGAGCAGGAGTGGCCTTTTTTGATTGCCCTTGGCCAGTGCTGGGAGCCACTGCCGCTGCCCACTCTAGCACAGAGAGGGGGAGACTGGTCCCTGTTTGGCCCACCAGCCCTGGGAGAGCCCTGAGCAAGTGCCTTGCTGGCCGCCGAACCCTGGAGTTTGAGCAGGAGTGGCCTTGCCCTGCTTGCCCTTGGCTGGTGCTGGGAGCAGCCACTACTGCCTGCCCCATTTTTCACAAGCCCCACTACACCGCTGCCAATGCATGCCACAGGCTTCCAGCAGTGGGAAGCTCCGGGACAAGAGCCTGGCAGGGGTGAAGGAGTCAGAGCTGCTCCGGCAGACAGCTTCTGTGGCAGTGGGGCATGCTGGTGCCCTGCACTGCATTTCGTCTGCAGGAGCCACCCTGGGAAAGGTGGAAGCGCCGCTGTGGACTGGGACAGTCAATGAACTCTGAGCCCTGGTTGGCTGGATTTGTACCTCCATCCACCAAGAGCAGCAGGTTGTGAGTTGCTGCCATGCACTTCCCCAAGTGTGCCTCAGTCCTGGATCTCCCCCCATCCTGGACTCCGGCCACGTCTGCAGAAGGGTGAAGGGTGCTTTGGCATGTCTTTCATCCCTCCTGTGGTCCACAGCAGCATTGTTGGCATGCATGGATCGACTCTGAGCAAATGCAAGGCATTTCTGTTGCTAGAATAAAGCTTATTAAATGAGCTGGCAACCTCCAAGTATCATTGATAGATCTTCCCCAACTTTCCTCCGGTGCTTCATAAAGGGTTAAGTGGGCATCAGGTTTCTTGGTAAAAATGGATTTGGAAGGAAGGAAGGAAGGAAGGAAGGAAGGAAGGAAGGAAGGAAGGAAGGAAGGAAAGAAGGAAGGAAGGAAGGAAGGAAGGAAGGAAGGAAGGAAGGAAATGACAATGAGAGGGAGGGAGGGAGGGAAGGAAGGAGGGAGGGATAAAGAGGGAGGGGAAGGAAGAAAGGAAGGAAAGAAGGAAGGGACAATGGGAGAGAGGGAAGGAGAGAGAGAGGGAGAGAAATAGAGAGGGAGAGAGAAAGAGGAGAGAAAGAAAGGGAGGGAAAGAGGTAAAGGGAGGGAGAGAGAGAAGGAGAGAAAGAAGGAGGGAGAGAAAAATAGAAGGAGAAAGAAAGAGGGAGAGAGAGAAATAGAGGGAGAGAAAATGAGAGAGGGAGAGAGAAAAAGGGAGGAAGAGGGAGGGAGGGAGATATAAAGAAGCAGAGAGAAGGAGAAAAAGAATGGGAGGGGGAGAGAGAGAGAAGGAGAGAAAGGGAAAGGGAGGGAGAGAGAGGGAGGGAGAGAGAGACATAGAGGGAGAGAGAGAAAGGGAGAGATGGAGAGAGAAATGGATGGAGAGAGAAAGAAAGGGAGGGAGAGGGAGAGAAATAGAGGGAGAGAAAGAGGAAGAGAGGAGGGAGAGAGAGAAAGAGGGAGAGAGAGAAAGAAAGGGAGAGAGAGAGAAATAGAGAGGGAGAGAGAGAAAGGGGGAGAGGGAGAGAGAGAGATTAAATTAGTAACATGGTTGTTAAGTGAATCTGATTTCCCCACTAGCTTTGCTTGTCAGAAGGTTGCAAATGGTGACCATGAACAATGTGACCATCATAAATATGAATCGATTGCCAAGCATCCAAATGTAAATCACATGACCCTGGGGATGCTGCAACGGTCATAAGTGTGAAAAATGGTCATACATCACTTTTTTCAGTGTCATCGTAACCTTTTAATATTTGTAACTTTGTATTTTATTCTTGCCCTGTGAACCGCCCTGAGTCCTTTGGGAGAAGGGCGGTATAGAAATATTAATAAAATAAAATAAAATAAAAAACTTTGAACGGTCACTAAACAAACTGTTGTAAGTCAAGGACTACCTGTGCTTTATCACTTTTTCCCTTTTTTTTTGGTCATCAAGTTTTTGACACCTTGCTAGGTGACTGGTGGTACTTGAATGTTGCCATATTCTAAAATTGGTACAATCGGTGAAAAGGTTGAAAAGCCCTGCTTTAACCCCAGCTTTCCTACTTGGGTCCCTGCATCAGACAAGATATATAAATCCTGGGATTGATATGACATTATAACAAAAAAAATCCATTTTTTTTCTCCTTACCTCCCTATGCTAAGACATATGTCCATGAATTGGCATGCACAATAACATGCAATGAGATATGTGACGGGGATCATTTCCTAAATAAGGAGTCTTGCTGGAGGGGGGAAAGGGCATTCTCACCCATGCTATAAGCACTAACGCTTAGAAAGGAGAGATACTGAGGACAACGAGCATCATTTCTTCTCTCTACTTCAAAGTTTCAGCAGAATTCTTGTTCTCTTTGAAATGAATCGATACCAAGGCAAGCTGGAACCCACTGAGGAGCAGGTGGTAACTGTGGTGAAGGAGCTTTTGCACAAATACATATGCTGCACCAGTCAATTTCATTCCTGGATCAGGAGGTATTACTTACAATTACTCACACCTTAGTCTATTCCCAGTTGGACTACTGAAATGCACTTTACATGGGGCTGCTCTTGAAGAAAATTTGGAAGTTTCAGCTGGGCCAGAATACAGCAGAACATGAGATTTGGGACTATAAACTGTCCTGCCTCCCGCTAAGTTTCTGGGTACAAGTTGAGCTGGTGGTTGGCACTTTAAAGATATAGACGAAGTGGGTTCACATTACTTACGGGAACGCCTCTCTCCACTGGTTTTTGCCCACCTCGCCAGATCTGCTAAAATGAGCATATTCCAGGTGCCAACAATCTTGTCTAGTGGATCCCCATCAACATACTTTATCTGTCATGACACTATGTAGAAGAGTCTGCCCACTGAAATAGGGATCGCCCTAGAAGATCTGGTTCTTTTTCAGGTACTGAGGACAGGATATTCATTTGGGAGCTCTAGCATGGGTATGTGTGTCTCCAATTGTTTGTCTTCTTATTGAACCTTGATACAGTTTTAGTTGGTTTTCATTTTAATGCCATTCTCTGTTTTGTTTGCCACCCAGAATTTCTTGTAAATATGGGTGACCATATAAATTGGATTCACACGTAAAAGAAATTTCAGAGGTTTTGACCCAGTAATATGAAACACAATTAACTGAAAATCCTGAACCAACTAAAAATAGCCAACGTTTTACTGCACAGATTTGGTCTATTGATTTCAGTGAGGAAGAATTAAGAACTGAGATAAACCCATATTGCTGAGAGGGCACATTTTCAATGTGGCTATTGATTACAAGAAATCAGTGCTAGTCATTAGTCACTTGCTTGTGGGAAACAAGACTTTCCTTCAGATTTGTACATTTTGTAGACTGCAAAATAAATTCATTCCCCAACTGCTGGGACCCTTTTTCCTCCCTAGCTAAAGTTATATATTATGGAGGCTTGTTGGCAGATAGCTAGAGAAAAACATATCCACCCCCTTTTTTTAGACAGAAAGATCTCATAAATAACTGTAAGATCAGCCATCTATTAAAAAATGGACATTTTTAATTCTACAGTTTGGATTTTAGTAGCATTCTTTTTATGTTCTCTCTGGGGATATGCCAGCAATCCTTTTTTTTTTGTTTTGTATTTTTTTGAAAAAAACCTGTTTTTTTCTTGTTTACCTTTTTATTTATTTAGAGCCTTGATTTAAAGCTCATCTCAGTGTTTCTAGCACCTCTTCCACAAATTATGCACTTGGGGATTCTCAGTGAACCTGGAAATGTTTTTATTTAGTGTTTCTAATTTCAGGATTTGGCCATATTTTTATCCCTTTGTATATTTCAAGGACGAAGCCATATTTAAATGAACCCATTTCCCTCTCTTGAGGTTTGTATCTGAAAGCTAAGTGACCTATTTTTCATCTTTCTGAAAGATTAAGAATATTATTATTAATGTAGCTTCTCTTCACGGGCTGAATGCCTTACACAAGTTACAACTGATATCCCTCAGGTTTTTTTCCTCTGGGAAAATAAGCTTGGAAATAAGTGTGAATGTTCTCTCTGTAGTATTGCTTACTCTGATTTCTGCATTTCACTGATTTCAAATAGTGAAACACTAAATTCTAATTTGTAAACCAAAACATAGCTTGCTTAAGGTGGTTTATTACTATATTAAAAGGCTGCGGCTTTTGAGAGAGTGCTGGACTTAATTTGAGAAACCTGACTCATTGATTTGGGTGTTTTGGGGTCAGAAGTAAGAAACACATGGCATCAAGTGCATTGCAGCACAAACTCTGCCACTTATGTCAGGACCCACCCCAAACCACGTCTTAGGAAAACAAAACTCTTGGAGCCAAATCTAGTCCAAAAAGAATCTTTACTATGACATGCTTGGTTGTAGGAATACAAGACAGGACTTAATATTGTTCCATGAACTAAACCCTTATAAAAGAGTTCCCGGTTTAACCCCCCCCCTTAACCCCATTTGGTCAGTCCCCCATCATTTACCTCATATCATCCCTCTTGTGGAAAAAAGGAACTTAGTTCCTTTTATGTTTATTGTTTTCTTCTGTGACACAAGCCAGATGCTAGCCCCCCTTTTGTTTCCCCAGTTCAAAAGGCTTCTCTTTTCCTTTGAAATGCCTAATACCAGCTCAATACACATCCATTCCCTCCTCTTCGGGAGATGGCAGAATCCATGTAATAATGTTTTAAACATACATTTATGAATATGATATAAATGGATTCTGACAACTTATGTGTGACCTACAACACAAATACAAATAGTAGACCTTGCTCTGTGGCATGATGACACGTTTCATCATTTTGACATCGTTGTGGCTAAGAATGATGCCTACATTCACCAGGTAATTTTGTAACCCAACCACTGTCTCTCAGATAAAGTTGATCACAGAGCTATTATTATGAAGTTAAAATCTCTTAAAATGATTAATATACAACAATCTAGAGTCTATTGCTTGGCACATAGATCAGCCTAATCTATTCCTCTGAGAAGATTACAAATGAAACCCACCATGGATTCCATTGGAGAAAATTCTGTTTCTATTACACTTTGCCCACACTTTGTAATAACTTCAAATGAAATTCAGCTGGAATTTATTTTTCCCAGATCAAAACAATATAGTGGTGGTGGTGGTGGAAGGGACAATGGAAGGTGACTGCAAAGATGATGTTCTGCTGAGAATTGTGAACAACAATACTAGTTACATTTCCAAAACTCATTTCATTTTGTATGCCCCAGAAGAAAAGCATTTTTAAGACAATTACATTACCTCTTTAATAAATTACAGAAAGATAAGTCCAAAGTTTTTACGTGTCGCCAAGCAAAACAGTTGTGAAATTGTCTACTTCTAAACAAGCAAACAAACAAAAGCACAGGAAAAAAAATTGGACAGGATTTGTCTCCTTGTGGTAACATGGGCAGCAAACAAATTTAAATAAGTCAGTCAGTCTTTTTTGTATCCCTAGTGAGAGATATGAGTTCTTCCATGATTCAGCAAAAAGGATGCAAACTGCCCAGGAAAAAGTTTGCATCAACATAGGTTCTCTTTGCCCCAATCTCTTAAATCATGGGTGTCAAACTCACCACGTCACGTGACGTGTTGCGACGTACCATGACTCTTTTGCATTGCTGGGCATGGCTTTGGGCACGGCTTCAGTATGATGAAACTGGCCTATGGGCCAGCAGTTTGGCACCCCTGTCTTAAGTCAACATCCTCTAAATATGACATATTACATATGCTCATCCGTCCTAGCCATATCCAGATGATGGAAATTATAATCCACCTGGGGAAAAACTGGCTTAGAATTGCAGATGTTCTTATTCTTCTCATCTGGGATAAGGAAACCATATTCTGTATAAGCGCTGCAGCCTAAAAAATGAATCAGCCTAAAAAATGAATCAGCCTAAAAAATGAATCAGCCCTACAAAGCACCTTCAACAGCTTGAGTCAGCTTTAGGCAAACTGATGTGAGGTCTGAATAATTATTTGTGACCAAAAATGTTCCTGTTCTTTTGAAATGTTTTCATCTGCTCCAGTATGAATGGAAATGACAGGGAACAGCAAATGCCACGGTTTGAAAAGCTGGCATTTCACAAATTATTAATTGTAGATTATATGATCTGGAAGAATTATTACACTTGGCTATTTTACTCTTTTACTTCTCAGACTCAGAATGAAGATTATTTCAGCATTGGGGGTGGGAGGGAAATCCCTGCTATGGAAGTGAGATAATTCTCATCAATCAAATCAACTGATATTCTGGGTTGGTTAGCACATTATATGCTGATTTTGTAGCAGGAGACTATAAAAGTGACTTTTTTTGCTGTATTACATGAAAGTCTTGAAACCAGAAGTTGAAAGAACATATGGAATTAATCAAAGCAAATCATTATTACAACCTTTGGGCCAGAGAACACAACAATAAAATACATAAACCCATAATTAGCAATAAAATGAAAAATCCATTGTAAAGATGGAAACAAAACAATGCCCTGGGTTGGCAAAATGTGCCATATGATCTATTATTCTAGTCAGTGCTTTTTTTGTAAAAGAAAATGGTGCCAGAACTCACACACGTCATATAACCCGCCTTGCCTACCCTACAAGGTTCCATCCAAAAAAGGTGCCAGAACTCCGTTCTGAGTGTTCTATGACAAAAAAAGCCCTGATTCTAGTTATTATACTATTTATATTTTATTTATCTAATTTATAAAGCCACCCATCTCACAAGAAAGTGACTCTGGCTGCCAAACAACAAGGAACTCAAATAAAGAAAGGATGTCTCTGCTGCTCATCCTTACAACATGCTGATAAGGTAGTTTAGGCTAACCCAAGTTCACTCACTGATTTTCTGATCCCTGAAAATCAGAATCAGGGATCACTATGACTGTTAACAGCTACATAACTTCTAGTAATTGATTTTTTTTAATGCTTTAAGCATGTTGTAAATGTCATAAACTCATCAGCTATAGAATTTTGTGATGTGATTTTTTTTCACGGATGTCAAGCAATCAAAATGGCTTGATTTACATGATTTGCAAATTATGATTTCTGAACAAATCATGCTCAGCATTATATTTGCAGGGAGCAAACTACAGTTAAGATATGGTAAATCTTTAAAGTAAAATTCTGTGACATCTTTAGAATGAAACATTCCAAAATGTTTTGGAAGGGGCCCAGACAAATATCATATCAAGATGAACTCATATCAAGACTGTGACATTTTGATTTCAAAATATTTTGCAACCTTATATTAGGATTTTTATTTAATATAGAAATTGACACTATGAATAACAGTAAACTGGAAATATACTGGAAAGGAGCAACAGCTCACATTAAATGCAATGGCATTTCAGTCAATCCATGGTGTGAATGTTTTTGTCTAAAACAGCATGTGAAATAAAATCTTAGAAAAATGTTATCCCCTTGAAAAATTGCATGTCCATTTCAGCAAACAATTATCATATCATTGTCAACATGATGAGTCTAGTAAAGTGGACTTTCTCCTATTATTAAAAAAGAAAGAAAAATCAGTATTCTAATGTGTGAAATTGGGTATTACACAAATATGTTTTAAGTCAAAAGGGGGAAAAAGTAGAGGAAAATGTTAATAAATTATTCCCATTGGTCTTTGAAGTTATAAACAAGCAGGGTAAACAATGAGATGTGTGTTATTATGTATGTGTTTGTATGTCAGATACAAACTCTTTTGTATCAAGTTTTTTGTTGCCAGTTTCCAAGGGACAGAGTCTGCATTTTGACATCACAATGCACACTTCATCATTGTCGGGTCACCTATAAATATGACAAAAATATGCTTTGCAAACAAACATTTAAGAATGAAAGGCCAAAATGAAAACAGTGGAACTAAAATAATATTGAATGGATAAAGTGTTGCTTCCTGCTGGAAAAGCCTGATAATCTAAAACTTATTTCATGTTGCAAGTTGCTATGTCTGTAAAGAGATGATTATTTGATGGTGAGTTGGAGCTGTTGTACTGGGTGCATAGCTGTGCAGGAACTCAGAAAAAAATAATACTGTTTGAATAAATAGCCCTTGGGAAGTTAGACAACTATATGATGCCACTGCACACTCTTTCCTTTGGATCTTATATCCTCATGTGATGTCATTTACCACAAAATTGGCAAAGCCAATTATGAAAGTCATAGTAATCAGATAGGCAGCCCCTAGTTGTTAATCATTCCAGTTTGTTTCAGGAAGTACTGTATATTAAGTGCCCTCAGCTTTAAGCAACTGCATCCTTCACAGTCATGTGTGCAAAGGAACATCAAACATGAACTGTGGATCATTGTACAAGTAGCACCTTTTGTACAGGTGATCACTACTGTACCACAATTATGCTAAACATTTTGATTTTTTCCCCATTTCTCTCTTACTTTCTCTTTGCTCCTCTGCCATGTCAGCAGCAAGAGAAGAAAAACTAAATGACAGCAAGATGATCTCAACTGAATGTTTGAGTAGGGGGTCATAGACATCTATGGGGGGAGTAGAAGAGGAGCAATGATGGATGGCTATGATAGGGCTGCTGTATCTATAACACTTTTAATTAGTAGTTACCTGAATATCTGAACAACTGAATGATATGATGCGATTGAAAAGTGAATGTTAACATTTACTGCTTCAGCACCTGATTGATATTGAGAGCTTGAAAATGCTAGTTTCAGAATACATTGGCCAAGCATTTATTGTTGGTCTTCCATTGGGCATGTGAGAAGGAATTCAAAGGCTTCCCAACATATATTTTTCCTGCTGAAATCAAGGCCAAAGCGTCAAGATCATAAATCAGAATAGGTTCTAGATAAAAACCAAAATGCAATGAAAAATGCCAATGTAATTGAATGAACATTCTTCTCTGTTTGAAATATAAGTGATGAAATAAGAACAAAATATATTTTCCTCATAGAGAATCCCATTTCCAATCAACAAATGTAAACAAACTGAAACCACTGCTCGGTAGAGTATCTAACTGCAAAATCATCATTTCTAAGAACATCGGCTCAGTGTATTTACTTACAATTCCTAGAAGGCAAGCTTTCACACACTTTTGAGGAAAAAAAGGCAAGATTTTTCTACAGAAGAAGCTCTTGAGAGAGATTTAAATTATGGTCACCCCCAACAGCTGATTTTTTGTGTATTGGGCTCTTAGAAGAAACTTCACTTGTGATTCAAGTAACTGCCTGCATTCTTTATTCCCAACTCAGAAACAAACCTGCTAAGATTTCTTTCTAACAGGCAATAACATAATATGACTGTTATGAATTAGAACATTTCACTTTTCTAATCAGTTTTAAGTTTCTGGCGCAGCTTCAGAGGTTAGAGAAAAATGTCAGGTTCAGCAAAGCTTTTGCTTGGTGATGCCTGAAGCAAAAACAAACCCATCATTTGAAGCTGCCATGATGCTTTGCTTCACATCTCTTCCGAGACAACCTCTCAGGAAGGTCTATGAGCATGTGTGCAGAAGAGAAATGAAGTACTTCAATGAATTTAATAGAACTGCCTCTGAGCACAAAGTTGTCATACAGATAAAGCACATCCACCTCAGAGAGGCCTAGAAAAAAGTTTTGATAACATGCTTCAAGACCTCTTTGGAGTTCCTCATGTTCCCAAATTGTCTTGTCCGGAAAGTTAATTTTAAAGACAATTTAAAAAGTACATAAAGTTTTGATTCATTTTGAACACACAAGAAATAGATGCTAACCATTCCTAATTATCACTGTGCGTGCTTTTTTCTATTTATTATATTGTATTTTTATTCTCCTTGAGATGAGAAATCTCCTCTATGCTTTCTGTGCTGAGGAAATACTATTACTATTTACTAATGCAAAGGAGATGATTGTCTATACACAGGCAGTTGCTCTTTGAGTGTCCTGCCAAGGGCCACATTTTTTAAAAAAATAAGTGGAGACCTGAGGAAATTAATTTGTTTCATTCTTGAAGAAGCGGTCCTCAAAACTCGAGGAAAATAATATTTTATAAGCTTGTTTTATATCTTTTAAAGAGCATTCAAGATTTCATTGGACCACACATCAATTGTATACTGCTATTTGGTGGGAGAACAGCTTTGGTGAAGGACTTTCCCTATTTCATGAGAGTTATCTCTTACCGGATCAGAGGAAAATAACCTGATATAAAATCTGTCTTCTTATATGAAAGTGATGATGTTATCCATTCAGTCATGACCAACTCTTGGACATATAAAATATACAGATAAGGAAACTGAAATTTCTCAGAGTAGTACTAGGAGACCATTCTACATAATATCCCTGCTTTTCTTTTTGATGATTTCAAAATCAAATAGAATGCCTTTCTATCTCAAGGATATTAATGAAACTATTTTATTAACTGATGCAGAAGTTAAGTTCACAAAAGCAATGGAAAGATATTGGCTGTTGCCACAATGAGATTTGGGCCAAAATGATCCATAATACACTTTCATTCAAAACACCTATGAAACTTTCATGTTGTTGGAAACAACCTGGTATTATCTTCAGCCATATATTACCGTTCTTTTTTTTGTGTCTTCTGATAAGAATTACTATTCAACTGAATTATTAAAACGTGGAAGATATAGCATACATATAAACCTTTTCAAAGAAGCATGCTTGGAAATGACTAGAAAAAATAAGCCATTATCTTTCTCAGCCACTATTCATCGTTTCTGACAACTCCAGCATTTAAAGCTGAAACTACAATAAAATGGAAAAAAAAATCCCTTTTGCTGTGCAAACCAATTGTGCAATTTGGGAAGATTTGCCACATCCCTCAACAGAATATAGAGTCAAATTGTTTTACCACTGTCTTAGCAGAATATGCAATCAACCTTTAAATACCTAGAACTAATGTCAATAATATGTTTTTCACTAGATGAATGAATTTTTTGACTCCTGCTGTGAATCTGGAAATTATATTCACACTCTACCCTGTATTATCTTTTGATTTGCCGATTTGCCCTAATATTCACCATAAATGTTCCTATTGTGAAATGCAACCTATGTATCAATCAGCACACTGACAGCATTGTTTTCTTCAAGTGTTTGAATCCAACCCATTTAACCATATGGAATCAAAATGCCAACCAAATGATGTTTGTTTACTAACAGCCCAACATGGTTGGAAATCCATATCGCCCTCCATCCTGTAAAGTTTGTAATTCTAGTCTTCATTTAACTCTTAAATGTTTGATGAATACATTATCCATCATAATAGAAACAAATGTCTGTCTTTGTGAATGAAAAAAACACCCTATTTTTCCCATATCTGTATCATCTTAAAGAGAGCTTGAAAATAATAACATATATGTATATTCTGCTGTCTTTGGATAAATATGGTAATAATTGAGCCAGCACCATGGAACCAACAGCAGGCTAATACCTAGCCAATTGAGGGAGGTCTGCCAAAGAAAGATGAATGACATTGGTTTTTTTCCCAACTAAGGTCTGTTTTTTTCCATTTACTTTGTTGATGACCTTGACATTGACATTTGAATGTCAACAATATTAACTTTTATCCTAGACCTGCTTGCTTTTTTGCTCCAGTCTTGCCCTACTTTTTGAAGCATGTTTCATACCAAACTATTTTAAAGTCAAATATGGCTCGGGGAAAAAAGTGATTCACCTCCAAAGTAGATTTTTCTTTTTTTCAGCCCACTCTCTCACTTGATGAAATAAAGTATAATACGCTTCATAAGATTACTGTATATCTCACGTATTGTTATCATTTTCTCCATCTGTTACATTTACAATTACCTGCCATAGCAAGTTTTAGAGAAGCTCTACAATTACCCCAAACCCTTTATTTCTTTCATTTTTATTTAGGAATTTAGTTTGTATAGCCACCAACCTCAGTAAATGACTTGGGGCAGCAAACAAAATTTTAAAAGTAAAAACAATTAAAATAATACAAAAATTTAAATATGTAGCAGCCAAGAATAAATCATATATCATAGTATGTAAACTAACCATAAAAAAGGTCACTGCACACAGCCTGAGCCCCAGGCCATGGCACAGAACCAGGGTTTTAAGGATTTATGAAAAACCAGCAATGTTGCGGCCATTCTGATTTTTAGAGGGAAAATATTCCATAAAGCAGGCATTACAACAGAAAAGGTGTATCTTCTAGCCACACCTAGCAGCATTCCTTCACCAATGGGACCCAAAGCATGCCTACCTGACCAGGTCAGATGGATAGAAACAATTGGGAAGAGACATCCCTTTAAGTAACCTGATATAAAGCCATGAAAGTATTTAAAGGTGACAACCAGCACCTTGCTACCAGAAGTACAATGGCAATCAATGCAACTCATGAAGCAGACATATTAAATGTTCCAGGTAGAATATATATTAGCTAGCTACCAGACGTAATGCTAAATGCAGCCACCTATTCTGCATTCTCTTATACACAGTTTGAGAATATATTTTTTTCTGTTTTCTCTTAGGTAAAACAGAGTGGATGAATGATGCAATGGAAATAGATTATAGGTTAGACTGTGTAAAGTAATAGATTTGAAGAGTTCTATTTTAAAGCTTCAAATATCTCTTATAAGTTAAGCAAATTTAGCTTGCTCTTCTCTTTACCTGACAGTTTAGAGCCTAGCAACTGGAAGAAGTTTTTAATTTGGTTAGGATATCCTATGACTATGATTGCAAACTTGGAAAATGTTAACAGTTACTCTGCATGTCTGTTTCAGCTTTATTTTTAAAAATGCTCTCCAATCCATCTAGTTTATCATGCTTCCCTTTCATTTGGGGTGAGAGGGTAAACTGGGGGAAAATGGGCAAACTGTTGTTTGGGTTTTTTTCTGCTTCACTTAATGGAGATGTCAGCTCCTTCATGTTATCAGCCTGTATTGCAAAAACCTGAATTAAAAGTCCATGTTTTCCCCTGAACAAGGTTCATAAATAAAAAATATCACTGCAGAATACAAATTCAGTAATGGAGCTACAGGAAACAGCAGGCTTTCTATGTAATACTGGCAAGAATCACTGATGCATAATAACTACATGCTAACACACAAGTAGTTATTCTACTTTTGAGATATTCTCTTGAACTGTTAAATATATCAATTGCTGACAGACAGCCATTGACAAGCTAGTCTGTTTCCAATCACCCTGCAAAGAAAAAAAATCAGCTCTCTTGATTATAGTACTGATAATGATCCATTAATCTCCTGAAGATAATGACTTTGAATATGTCTAGAATTCCTCATCAGTTGCAAAGACAGTGTTCATTCAGGTCACAAATTAAAATACTTTAAAAACATGCCCTTGACAAGGCTCTCCTTATGAGCAGAATAATCAGTGAATATGGAGGTCTAGGTTCTGGAAAAAGTCCCAGTTGTTTCGAGGGTAACTCATTTTATGTTCACCGAAGTTTAGTCAAGTAATTTCCTTTAGTACTTGTAAGCCATATTATTTAGCAAAAACATCAATGTAGTATTCATATTAGACCATGCCATAATATATGAAATTTCATTTAAACCTTAAGATAACTGCCAGGTGCAATTTTAGTAATTACCAAGTATAGAAAGTTTAATCAACAAAGCTAATCCATTAAAAATATATGCCACATGAAAAAATAAAGTTTTTACCTAGCAAATGAAGAATTTTAGCATGAATGAATGAATGAATGAATGAATGAATGAATGGTTCTAATAGAAAATAATTTCATAATGTGGGCACTACATTGTTCTTTCTCTAGCCTCGTCTTAGTGGATGAAAGATAGAGTTTGCATCTTGCCTTTAAAAGTCAATTATGAATTATTCTTCTTGAGACTGAAAAGAGAACTGAAATATGCTTTCCCTCTTCTGTCTGTACTGGCACACCACTAGCCAATCACTGAGTATCAAGAAAAAATATTACTGACACCAAACAGCAAATCTCATACATTATATATTTATCTATTGATTGCATTGCTAAGATTCTTTTTGTAAGGTCCATAACAAACCAACAATAACATAAATTGGTTTGCGTCTAGTAGGCAGAAACAACAACATGAGAGGATACAAAGACAACCATGCTGATGCTGGTTTGTGCTAAATCAGACCAGTATTGTTCTACAAGATTAGTTCAACATTGTCCAAACTGACTAGCAACTGTTTCGAAATGATGTCCTTTTCAGACCTACCTGAAGAGGCCAAGAATGAAAAATTGGATATTTGAGATGAAAAAACATAATGAATATTGGACCTTTTCATATGAACTGAGTTGTAATGGCTCCCAGTGAAACTGGGAAATGATCAGTTTCTCTCTGCCCTCTCTCCCCACCAGATATGAATGAAAGGAGACTTTTCAGCCCAGAATTTTATTTTATGAACATTCAAATTAATGTTCTCATCAATGTTGGTCCTACCCCTCTCTCCCCACCATTCTGTTTCACCTTTTCCACTATTAATTTCCCAAACATTGTATATGTAGAGTAAAAGATAAACACACAATAGCCAATATAATGAACTATTATCCACTTCCGTTTCAGCAGTGCCTCTTAAATACAGTATATGGTGATTCCACCACTGGCCAAAACTGAATTACCTCTAAAAGAACTAAAACAGCATTGCACAAAACTACTCAGATAATTAGTTCTGCTACTGAGAACAAAAATCATGACTGCCTGACAGTGATCTACTGATACTAATAGTTTGCTATATCTGACATTAATTTGCTCAGTAAGGAATGTAAACCACACATGTGAAACAGATATTTAAACTCTATATATTTAAAATGAGCTGCATTTATTTTGTTTGTCATGCTCATTTATCTATGTAAATAATTTATCTATGTAAAGGCAGTATTTTTATCTCATTATTCCACCTAGTATTATGTGTCTTGATGCACTTCCTGGTCTCCTGATGTTTTCAAAGGAGATGGAAGTTTTCAAATCCCATACTTAGTTTGATTGGAGGGCAACCCTTTGCCTGTTATCGATTTCTGGATTTAGCATTTATCTCTGGGGCATGCAATACTCTTTCAATACTGTGCTAGCATTCTTATGAAAGAATGAAGTGAATACTGGAAACAACCAGCCTTGTCCTCTTTCCTAACCAGATGTTATTCTGATCATATAGTATACATTTCAATTTTGACAGGAGTGCTAGGCAGAGAAAGGGCTACCAAGATTTTGGAAGAAAAAAATATGTATCTCATGTTTATCAGAAATCTAGCAAATTATAAAGATGGGCTGACTCATCTGGGTTTGATAGAGGATTTTCCCAAGGTAGTCTGGTAAGGATGGATTCCTTACAAAGATGAGAAATAACACATTTTTCCAAAAGCCATAACAAAGTTATATTCTTGCCTGATATACAACAAAATAAATGAGTCACTATAATCAGTGAGATGAGCGGCATAAAAACAAACAAACAAACAAACTAAACTAAACTAAACTTAAATACATACATACATCCATGTTGTTGTTGTTGTTAGTTGCGAAGTCGTGTCCGATCCATTGCGACCCTATGGACAATGTTCCTCCAGGCCTTCCTGTCCTCTACCATCTTCTGGAGTCCATCTAAGCTCACGCCTACTGCTTCAATGACTCCATCCAGCCACCTCATTCTCTGTCGTCCCCTTCTTCTATTGCCCTCGATCTTTCCCAGCATTAGGCTCTTCTCCAGTGAGTCCTTCCTTCTCATTAGGTGGTCAAAGTATTTGAGTTTTAGCTTCAGGATCTGGCCTTCTAAAGAGCAGTCAGGGTTGATCTCCTCTAGGACTGACCAGTTTGATCGCCTTGCAGTCCAAGGGACTCGCAGGAATCTTCTCCAGCACCATAATTCAAAGGCTTCAATTCTTTACATACATACATACATACATACATACATACATACATACATACATACATACATTTTGGATCTTCTCCCCAAACTGTGTCTTTTTCTCCATTGCTTCTCTTATTGAGAAATACTACTAGATTGGATGGCAATAATAAGACAAGCAGGTGCTTCTTTATCTCATTTTTTTAAAAAACTTTTAGAACTTTTCTATCTCCAGGACAAGGACTCTGAAAGATACAGCTTCCTTTATGTAGGAAGTGACAATTCCATAAACCTATACTTCCTCTTCCTCAAAGAAGAGGAAGAAGGCTTCAAAAGCCGTCTCTTTTTATTTTTGTTGCAGTCATCTCCAATTAACTAAAGCAAGGAAGTGGGAAGCAGATGACAGTTATGACACATTGGTTCTCACTGTCTTGGACTGCAAAAGTGGAGGGACAGCACTCGGTCCAAAACAAGACAGATTCGCTGGGCATATTTACATCCTGAGTCTACCACAACTCCAGCTTCTCTAGTTAAGCGAAAACTGATACAATTTGTTCTCAGCCCAGCTTTATAGTTAGTTTTGAAATGTCACCACTGAATGTCACCTAAGATGGCAAAAGGAGAATTTGAAGCATGGTCTCGGAGGGCTTAGGAAGAAATAATAAGATTACTGACTTTTATTAGAACAAGGCTAAAATGCACTCAGCCAACCTGAACTGGGACATTTACCAGTCTCTCAGTAGCACTTAATCTGCTCTTATTGATTGTCAATACCCATCTGCCATGGGCAAAAGGTATATTCAGACTTTATCATACTTAGAACAGCTCCATTGAATTTAATGGAACACATCTAATCACATCGAACTTAGCCTACTGATTTCACTTTGAAATAAATTCTATACTGAGCATGTTACCAAGTGGTAGTCCCTACTCAATTCTGCTCAATTGCAGAAAAACGGAACAAGATTATTAGTACTCACATAGAAGACCATTGGTAAATCCCAGAGATGCAGCTTTGGCTGTGGAGTTGAAGACGGGGGGGGGGGGGACACCCTGGAAGGAGGAACATACATTGCCATGAAAACAACATGGATATTTCTCTATAGTTGTCAGGAGTTGAGCTTCATTGAAAGACATTAACACATTAAGCAAGGAAGAAAAAGATCTGATAAGAAAGAAGTGGGTTTTTTTTTCCCCTATAGGGAAGGAGCATTTGAAGCCTCTTCATTTTTCAGAATCTAGCATATGAAGTAGACTAAGTCATATAAGATCATAACAAACAGACATCTTCTCAGATTTTAAATGTTTTAAATGTTTCAAATATGTAAAAAACCCTCTACCAAGAAACTTAAAACACGGTGAGGGTCATGCCCTAGAGCAGTGATGGCGAACCTTTTAGAGACCGAGTGCCTAAACTGCAACCCAAAACCCACTTATTTATTGCTGGGTGCCATGTGGGTGTGGCCCACTGTGTGGGCGTGGCTGTGGTGGTCATGGCAGACTGGGTGGGTGTGGTCAAGGTGGGCGTGGTCACCTCGATGTTGCTCATGGGGAGGGATGCCTGTGGGGGCTGGGCAGAGTTGGGGGAAATCCAGGACATCTCTGGCAGGAGGGGTGGTGGGCAGGAGGCTCATCCTGTTGGGTGAGGTGAGGCGAGGCAGGGGGGAGATGCCATTGTCACGGGACAAGGCAAGGCAGGGACAGCTGCTGCCTGACACCATCGGCCCCTGCACACAGAGGTCAGCTAGCATATGGGGGCCAATGGTGTCTGTCAGCAGCCACAGCCTGCTGGCTCCTCGACCGGCACACTCTGGGGCTCTGTAGCCTACCATCAGCAGTTCAGACAAGCCACCTCTGAGCTGGACAGCTGGCGGACAGCTGAGGAGGCCAGGAGGGATGGGCCGGGGGACGGAAACTAGCCATGCCGGGATGCATCTGGCCACATGGGACCTTGGACAGCTGCCATCTACGGGACATGGCACGCATGCCCACAAAGAGGGCTCTGAGTGCCACCTCTGGCACGCGTGCCATAGGTTTGCCACCACTGCCCTAGAGAGATATTTGTACGCTCACATCTGAGATGCTGTTTCAGATAGAAAAAAACATAGGAACATAGGATTCTGTAAAAGAGGTAGGAAAGATAATTAAAACCAAGTGACAAAGAAGGAAATTAAATGGCTTGGGTCCGGGATATTTTTTATTTATTTTTTTATTTTAATTCCATTTATATCCCGCCCTTCTCCGAAGACTCAGGGCGGCTTACAAGCTTAGCAGTAGCCTTCATTCTATGTATGTGCCTGCTTATTAGGGCTTTCACACACACCCCAAGCGGCATTATTACAAAGTCAGCTTAATTGCCCCCAACAATCTGGGTCCTCATTTTACCTACCTCAGAAGGATGGAAGGCTGAGTCAACCTTGAGCCTGGTGGGATGTGAACCTGCACTAATTGCAGGCAGCTGGTGTTACTTAAGGAGGCATTAGCCCACTGCTCCACCAAGGCTCTGATATCTGAGGGAACACCTACTGCTGGCATCAAGTTCCCTTTGTCTAGTGTGCTCCCACAGGGAGGGTCTTCTCAGGGTGCCACCGGTAAGAGATTGCCGGCGAACGACACCCAGGGGAAGGGCCTTCTCAGTGGGGGCGCCTGCCCTTTGGAACCAGCTGCCAGTGGAGCTGAGGACTGCCCCCGACCTCCTTTCATTCCGCCGGGACCTGAAGACCTGCCTCTTCGAGCTCTCTGGCCCAGGCTGAGGATTAATCTTAATTTTAACTGGGGTTTTATTTATGCAGGGACAAATATAATTTTTTTGAATTTGTTTTTAACTTTTGTATCTTGGTTTTTTAATTACCCTGTAAACTGCCCTGAGTCCTTCGGGAAAGGGCGGTATATAAATGTAATAAATAAATAAATAAATAAATAAATAAATAAATAAATAAATAAATAAATAAATAAATAAATAAATAAATAAATAAAGTTTACTGCAAGAAAAGTCTCTTATTTCTGGCACATTCTACAATATACTGTATACTGTATTTGATAAAAGTTGTAACTTCTCCAACTAAAGCAGAATACTACTGTTTTAAGGATGTAAAAAAGTCAACCACAGATTAAAACAAAAACAAAACTCTGAAAACTTGAAATTCTATAATACATCAAAGGTGACACTTCTGTGCCTTGGAAGGCAGTACAGGGTAAAGTTCACTGTAGCACACTGTTCTTGGAGAGGAAAAGCCATCTGAAAGTCAATGAATATTTTAGAAAATGGAATAAACACATTTGTGTCTTAATTGCAGGAATTTTTTTTTCTTTTAGTGTAGAGTGAAGGCAGTTGTACAAGTTGCTAAGTTGAACTCTGCTCTTGGTCACTGTGTGGATATGTCCATGTTGTTTTTTTGGCAGTGATAAGGATATGATTGGCCGTTGACTTCTTACAGAATATTTTTTTAATTTAATTTACCAACTTAATCTATAGCCATGAAATGGATATACTTTCATCATGTCTGAAGAATAAACTAGTGTCTTGGTCAGAGAGGTATGGTGACACAAAGGTATGTTTATGGAGATTCTCGATCACCCAGTCATGGTGGTTCCAAAGGTACTTTTCTTCCTCAAAAGGCAACTGGACTTTTTTGTTATTGTTTTTTCTTGTTGTTTTTTTTTCTTTCTGAACTGAAGAAGCTTCTTGGGTGAGAAGTGAAAGGTTTGTACAAAATTACAATTCTATGGACTTATAATTCATAGCAACTGTTAATGCAATACTGTCTAAAATCATGATTTGTCTGTGAGTATGAAAATATACATACATAGATCTATCTATCTATCTATCTATCTATCTATCTATCTATCTATCTATCCATCTACATCAGACATGTCAAACTTGCAATGTCATGTGACGTCACGCGACGTATTGGAGCTTTTTCCCCATTGCCGGCAATGGGGTGGGCACGGTTTTGTTGTGAAGCGTCTGGCCTGTGGGCCGGCAGTTTGACACCCCTGATCTACATCATCTACCTATATCTATATCTATATCTATATCTACATCTACATCTACATCTACATCTACATCTACATCTACATCTACATCTACATCTACATCTACATCTACATCTACATCTACATCTACATCTATATCTATATCTAGATAGATAGATTTAGATTTAGATTTAGATTTAGATTTAGATTTAGATTTAGATATAGATGATATATATATCACAGAAACAGACAAGCTGCAGCCTCAAAATGTCATTTCTTTGGCTACAGAGACTCTTCTGAACTTTGAACAACCTATGCTATTGTAAGGCATAGCATTTCTTCATATCTTGTCTTACCAAATGCAAAGGACATTTATAAACACAAAGTTAAAATTAGCACATATAGAGAAACAGAAAAGCAATTTTCTTATACTCCCTTCAATAAATAATTACACTGAATGAAAATCCAGCAAAACAAGGTTGAACATCTAATTTACAACTAGGTAATCTCCAACAGATAATCACAGCACATAAACTGAACCAGTATAGACTAGTAGGAGAATTGTGGGAAGCTAATCAAACTAGCCATGCAAATGTTATTGAAAGAAGTCAATTGTTTCCCATCCCAGTTGAAATATTCTGCATTAAACACTGAAAACACAGGCTTTTATACTGAAAGCAACTAAATAGCTTATGGCCTTAGTGTTGTCTTCAACACTGCTATTCCAACAGTATCAAAACAGTGAGTCAAAGAAAAGAAGACAATAAAATCTATCAGGGATGACAGAAATTGTTTCTATCCAACATAAGAAAACATTTTTAGGCACTGAAAATTATAATCAAAGAAACTCCAAACTCTGGGAGCTTAGCATCTTTCAGAAGATGCTTCTGAGCAGGTATCGAAAATGAAAAGTCCTATTTTCCCATGTTCTGAATCCCCCCCTCCCAAAAAAGCAAGATTCATTGAGCTTCAAATGACTACCATAGTGGTTTATGGATAGCTTTTCTTCCAAGTTTTGCATTCTACTTAGATTTGTAGATTCTCTGCTTTTTGAAACAAGAAAAAACAAACAAACTGGGGCTTTATCTTTTTACCTGCTGAACTGTTTGGTGTTCTTTTAATATTGATTAATGTATTAATTATGTACCATCAAGTCGGTGTCAACTCTTAATAACTTCCTCATCTTTCAGGTCTTCTAACAGTGCTCCCATCATCACTGTACTTGAACGCATCCACCTTGCTGTTAATCATCCTCTTCTTCTCTTTCCTTCCACCTTTTCGAGGAGAACTAAGTCCTCGCATAAAGTGTCTGGAGTAGGTTGAGAATGGTAATTTGCGCCTTGAATAATACAGTAAAAGAAAAATGAGATTATTTTTTTAAAAAAAATCTAGAAGACCACATTATCAAAAAGAGAACATAAGGACCCTTCCCTTCCCTTTCCTTAAATCATCAGCATTGTAATCACTTTCACAAATGGGACCAATGTAATCAGTTTTTTATTTGTGTTTCCAAGTCGCTGCTTTTGCATTTATTTTCTTCACACATACGAAAAGCAACTCTTTGATAGTAGCTTTCGGCTGAATGAGAAACATATGTGAATTGCTCTTAGGTTCAGCTGTACAGCATTACAACTGCAAAAAAAAAAAGCTGAGCTTGCCACAATTTCTTTCCAGAAAACAAATAAATAAATAAAACACAATACAGGAAATATGCAAAGCTGTGCATCCCGCGAGGAAGAAATCAACCTAACAGTATTTTCTACCTCATTTTTAACCAGATTGCTTTCTTAACTGTAGGCATTTAGCTATTTCTTTTCAGTGCAATAATTCTGTGCCTCAAAAGTTGCATCAAAAATAATTTCAACAGAGCAGAAGTCCCATTATTAATGTGTCCATATTATTTTGTAGGAGATGGTGGTTATTAACTGTTAAAAATAATGCAATAACATACAGAGTGAAAGGGGACTGCAGCTAGAGAAGGGGGTGTGTTTTTGTTGTTGTTATTTAAGGCTATACGTTGCAGGGCATGTGGCAGTACAATGTTCACATTCTCAGAGGAAATGCTTAGTCTATTTTTTGTTTGAAGCTGGGATAAGGAAAATAGATTTGTTAAATCTGGTGAAGCTTACCACACCACTGAATTTCTGTCTTTTGCTGCTGAATTGCACTTGCAAGTTCTGATTGATTTTGGAGACTGCAAATTGGGTTGACCGCTACAAGTTGCTTCCTATACATCTGTCAGAGCAGCTCTGTAATTTTTCATTGGATGTTACTTAAGACAACATCCTAGTGAGTTTCAAAGGACTTACTGATATATTATGAAATGGAGTTAGATGAACAGGTTTGGGATGCAGTCAGTGCAACAAGTAAGAAGAACAGAAACTTTTGTTCATTTGTTTGCTTGTAAAATTTATTTGCTGCCCATCTCATACACAACAATTCTGGGTGGCTTACAGCATAATTTTTTTAAAAAAACATTAAAACCATCCATTATAGAAACACAGAAAATAAAAACATTAACAGATAAAAAATAAATTAATTCAAGGAGACAAGATGGCGAAGTAGGGAACTGGACACAATGGGGGTGGGGGATGGAGATGGGATTGAATTTTAACCAGTCAGCCACCTCCAGTATAAAGCTCCATCACTGGGTCCCCAAGCCATTCAACAGATCCAGGTCAGTGAAATATTCATTACCAAATCACAATTTTTGACCTATAACCTTTGGTGTACAAAATCCCCATGAAGACTTTCATCTTTATTTATATATGTTCTCTCTCTCTCTCTCTCTCTCTCTCTCTCTCTCTCTCTCTCTCTCTCTCTCTCTCTCTCTCTCTCTCTCTGTGTGTGTGTGTGTGTGTGTATTGTGTGTGTGTGTGCTGGCTATATAATACTTTGGCTTCCCAGGTCTCTTTTCTATTCTTCATTTGGTCTTTCTTGTAGTCCAGTTTGGTTTCTCTAGTATGCAGTAAACCTTTGTGGTTTACTAGCTTCAATGTATCTTCTTTTATTGTCCTTCAGATATTTTTCCAATTCCCTTTCTTCTTCTCCAACTTTATTTTGTACTTGTACCATTCTACACCCACTACACTGACCTATGCTCCTTGATAAATGGAATCTGTCAACACTGCTATGTGGATGAAGGACACAATACATTGTTATTATTTTTTCTGTTTTTTTGATGCAAGGCTTCTAGGTCTGCTTAAATCCAGTCCATTATTCCAGCTGTCCCTATAATGACTGGAATTGCCTAGGGGTTAATTGCCATGATAGTATTTCCTCCACTGATTTTGGACTTCTTCACTTTCATGAGGTAGTCCCTTCTAACCTTCTTCTTGACTTCAGTGTTCTTGATATTGTCAGTTTGAAGAATGCCCAGGTATTTCTGGTGATATTTTTTTCATGCAGACTCTTGGTTTCATACAACATCTTGATTCTTTCATTTATCACTATTTTTCCCTTGTTGGTAGTAAGGATGACACATTGATCCATGCCAAATTCCACTGCAATGTCTTGTCTGTATAATCGGACAGTGTTAAACAATGGTTCCATTTCAGATCATTCAGCTAACGGATGTGGGATAGCCTGGCAGAGGTTTTTGATGTTTAATAGGCATGCCCTAAATTGTTCAATATTGTTGATAGATGAATCAGGTCAATAACCAACAGCAGTGGTGCAACTGAGACTCCTTGAAAGATTCCTCTGAGATTAACCTCTCCCAATCTATTGTTACTCAGCAGCAACTGTGTTTTCCATTATGCTATTTATCTTTGCACTAAGCTTCTGATGTTTGCTTTTTCTTATCCAAATGTAAAGCCTTCTTTTTCTCATCACCAAATTGTATTTTGTTGGATAAGACCTGGGCTCCTTCTGAATCTTGAGCCTATCTTCTAAAGTGTTGGCTATTCCCCCCACTAGCTTGTTGTTGTCTGCAAATTTGATGATTTCCCCTTCTGTCCATTCATCTGAATCATTTATGCAGATTTTGAGGAGTACTGGACCTAAGATAGAGCCTTCTGGTGCTGCACTGTTTACTGACCTCCATGTTGATGTAGTTCCATTGAGGACTACATATTGAGTGTAATTCAGCAACCAATTATAAATCCATCTGGTTGTGATGCCATTCCACATTTTTAAATCTTACCAAGAAGTAGGTTGTCGTGTACTTTGTCAAATGTTTTAGTAGTGATTAGTTCTTAGTGGTTGTTTTTGTAGGGCGGTTGCTGACTCTAGGAGGTTATAGTTTAACTAGTTCTAAGTAAGTCTGGTAATGAGATGGTGGATGAAGAGAGGGAAAACAAGGCAGTTTTGTGAACAGGCAGGAATTAGTTCAGAATTATTTAAAAGCCTCAGTTTTGAAGTGTGGTAATGCAGAGAAAGGAGAAAGAATTTTGAATTTTTTGCAGAAAAGGGAATCCCATGGTTTTTATTTTATTTTATTTTATTAGTTTATTGGCCAAAGGACTACTTACAGTACAAGCAATAGGTAAAACAGAGAGAGAGAGAGAGAGAGAGAGAGAGAAAGAGAGAGAGAGAGAGAGAGAGAGAGAGAGAGAGAGAGAGAGAGAGAGAGAGATAGAGATACCCTGGACATCTTATTTGTAGGGAGATTATCCTTTAGATTTTGTTGGGGGTGAGTCATCATTTGGAAGGCCAAGAGAAGGAGAAACTGAAAAAAATAGGATTGGAGGATAAGCAAAGGAGAGAACCAAGAAGAGAGTGAGAAGAGAAATATTACAGGTGGCTCTGTGCAAAAACTATCACAGGGTATATGGGGTGTGGGGAGAGATGGATTGCTTAAATCTGTAGCATACTTTTCCATGTGTTATACTATCATACTTTGGACACATTATGTAAAGACCCAGCTCTCTGGAAAAAGGCTCTGGTGCCAGGAAAGGTGGAAGGAAAAAAGAAGAAGAGGAAGACGAGCTGTATGGTGAATGGACTCAGTTACAGTAGCAATGACTGTACGTCATCATGGAGAAAATCTATGTATGTGATTGCTAGGAGTCAAAAATGACTTGATAGCACATAATCAACACCTTTAAAGAGATTATTCAGGCTGTTTCAGTAGAGAGAGAGAGAGAAATAGCTAAAAGCTTTCCTGCAGATCCAGAGGAGATTCCCTCTGTTGAGACCAGTAACCTGGTGTTGTTTAATGATATTAGCAACAGCTTGTATATTTGTTATACTGTTCATGGTGTAGACTGTTTCTTAAGGATATAAGCAACAAGGGTAAAAAGTTCTCAGTTTGAAGTGAGGGTCTGTTTTTCCCCTTTGGGATGGCACAGGAAAGAGGGAAATGGATTGGTACAGCCATCCTATTGGTGGAAGGATTGCCAGCCAGCTTGGTAACAATAAATTCTGGAAGACCCTGAAAGGTAGACTCTTTTGGGGAATTAGCTCTTGAACTCTGGACCAGCTTCTCTCTTACAGCAGGGAGTTCATGGGCTTTTCAGGGCTACACAATGGAAAAACCATCTCTTCAGTTTGCCTATGGATTCCTCCACCCTTTCTTTACCACTCCTTCTTTCTACTTCTAATGTCTAATTCAAGCCTTCTTGCACACCCCCTAATCTCCTTTCAAGAGGTCTGTGAGATCACACAGATTTACTAGATTCATATCTAGTAAGGCTTTACAGAACCAGAACCAGATAGCAAATATCTGGGTGTGGTCAAGAGGCACCAATCTAGGTCTATTTCTAATAACCTGACTGGGTTCCATTTTTTAATTACTTTTCTGTTTTGAAGTGTGTGTGTGTGTGTGTGTGTGTGTTTGTGCATGCACACACGCATGTGTTTAAGAAAAGACAGCAGAGAACACTCAACAATTTAGCAAGATGAAGCCAAGTGTCAGAGAAACACTGTGTTCCTTCTTCCTTAATTTTCACTGATCAGGTACATTTTATTATCCAACCACTGACCCCCAGAGAGATTTAGGTAAACACTTGCTTTTCCAAATCTCATGTTTTCTGCCCTTTGAGTTCTGAGATCCTGCTGCTAGTCCCTGATGTTTCATGCTTTATCAGCAGCCTGTCACTGTGTATTGCACAAACATATTTTCTCAGAAGCCAGATAATCTGTGTCAGGAGCAGTACTGTTATCAGCCTTTTCTCAGTTTTCATCTGCTTGTGGAAAGTGAATGTAGTTAAATGACAGCCTCAGCTTTCATAATTATCTGTACTGTATGCCATCAAACTTCCTTTCATTCAAAGATTGTGGTTCCTAAAATCATAGTAGTTGATGAACCTTGATAATGACTTCCACTTTATTTAGCATTGCACTTGTATTTAACTGCATACCACCTTCCACCCACCCCCACCCTCCCCCCCAAAATTATGATACGATTTGCATTGATGGAGATACTGAAGTAGACCTTAAATCCAGGATCAGAAGCACATTCAGCAGTTGTGCCTAATCTGGTTCATTGAAATACTAACATTAAGGCAAAATTCCAATTTTACAACAGTATTGTTTTGTCAGCTGCAACCTATGCCAGTAAAACACAATGACAGGGTGAGCAACACAAAGACTAAATGTGTGTATCCAATGGAGTCTACAAAAGATCCTTGGTGTTACATACCATGATCATGTTACTAGTGCTCAAATCTTACAACAACAACAACAAAAGGATGACTCTTGTTTCTTCCATATCAGCAACATATCAAGACTGCAATCCTCTAGAGGCTGCACAGAGGAAAATGGAACAGAGGCGTATTACGTAAATCTTGACACAGAGTATTCTATAAAGCTTTGCAAGTTGCTGATGCTCTGTTGGAACAAGTAGAAACTACCACAGCTGATGAAAGCATTGGAAAAAAAATCCCAGCTATCTGATGCACATAGAATAAGAAGATTTACTACTACAGTTTAATGTAGGTAAAGCTGAAAGTTACTTGAAAAGCTTATGAAGTTAAAACTTTTGCATAATAACTAGCCAGTGATTACCTACTAAAAACTAAGAAAGAAAAAAGAGCAAGCCCTGTTAAAGATATGATAGACTTCTTAGGCTTTGAAGAAAAGAGAAAGGTATTAGTAGTGATAACTGGAAAGAGTGTTAAGGAAGTGAATTATACCTTTCCCTCCTTAAAATGATCCCATGATAGCAGAAACAGAGTACACACACACACACACACACACACACACACACACACACACACACACCCTTGCCATTTCTAAGCACATTTGATTTGTGCTTAGATTGTAAGCCGCCCTGAGTCTTCGGAGAAGGGCGGGATATAAATGGGATTAAAAAAAAATTCAATATAGATTTTTAGCAGGAACATTCAAGTTAGCCGTAGCATTTTAAAATCCTTTCCAGCCTTTATTTCCAGACAAAATGGTATTTTTTTTATGGATACATAATACTAAGGCAAGAGAACGTCTTTATTGTCCACAAAAATGACACCATATTGTGATGTTGATGGCATTGCAACAAGATTGCTAAAAGGAAGAATATTGATAACTTAGCAGTTATCTTGCAATGAATACTTGCAAGCTCTTAAAACACTCGCATTTATATAACTCTTTTGAAAAAAATAGGGCCAATGTATGAATAGAAGATATTATTAAATGCACCCTAACTTATTCCACAGGATTGCTGAAAAATAGCATAGTTCCTTGGAAAACAGTATTTTCTTTACGCTTTTCTCTGAATATCCCATCTGATAATCCTGGGTTTATGCTGTGCAAGACCGAGGAGCATAGAAAGTACTGATCTATAGAGTGGCCAAGGGTTGGGCACAACTGAATGACTGATAATGATGATGAATCCTGGGACAGGAGCATTCTAGACTGCTCTGATTCCGAGAAACAGACTTCCTGGATTCTCCATTGCTGTATTGCTGTCTGAATTAAACTGTAGGAAGACAGCACACACACAAAACATCCGAAAAAGAAATATTTTGGGGGATATTAAAAAAGCAGAATATATTTTCCCAAAGGAATAATAGAAAAACTTAGGCAGAACCACCACCCCCCTCCTCCCAAGTCTCTCTACCCCAAACAGAGACCAGTTCTGTAGAAATGCACATTTGATAATCCTTGCAGAAAGACTGGAGCCTGGAAGCTCAGAGATGATTAAAAAGACAAAGATCCCTAGAACCAACAACCCTTCACCCAAAAAATCCAACACAGGACATAGCCATCAGCCACAGTCCCAGGGAAGCAGGACATGATCTTTAGTATATGATAGGATTAACCCACCACATCAGAATACCAAAAGGACACACTCAAAAGCTCAGGTCAAAGTTCATGCCACAGGAACAACTCCAAACACAAAAGCTCAAGAAGGTATAAAAAACCATCACTCCTAGCACCCCAAGGCACCCAAGAAACATACTGCTGCCACTGAAGTTTCTGGCAACTAAGTAAACAAGAATCTTTTTTCTAAAGCAGACTCCATTTTGTTTATTCCCGGCTTAGACTGGACCCTGATGAAGATTTTTCTTTTGACAAAACTTTGCTCATTTGTTCATGAATTTTCTTTGTTTGTCCTGCTGTCATGCAGATGTTTCACTGAATGTTTCCCTAAGGGCAAGGTAGATCAAAATGCCTGGTGGATTGTTTTGGGTGCCTGCTGTTGCTTTTCCTTATAACAGCTGCCAAGTTCACTGAGGAAGCAGAAATTGAAGCAGGGAAGTAATAGAGAACTAAGCTGCTCATTGTCTTTTGTTAGCATCCCATCAATTACTATGCCCTCACGATGTGTGTCTTTGCCTGTGTGTCAAGAGGGGTGCTATGGTTTTCTTTCACTCTACTGTAGAATTTGCTGATCTTTCTCTCCTGCCCTCTTTTTCTAAGTGGCAGGATTGTCCTTGGATATTCTCAATTGTTCAGTCAGGATTATCCTAAAGGTGCTTTTCCAAAAGGCAACCAGACTTTCTTGGGGTTTTTTTTTTCCTTTTCAAAACATTTAGCTTCTCATCCAAGAAGCTTATTTAGTTCAGAACTGAAGAAGCTTTTTGGATGAGAAGCAAAACATTTTCAAAGAAAAAGAAACAATATTGTAGGTTGTTTGTATGTCACCTTGCCACTGTTTTTGGGAAGAATATTGATAAAATGCTAAAAGATTTAGCTAGGTGAATTAGCTAAAGTGGACAAGAGATTACCAAACTGATCTAGAAGACAGCAAATATGCATTTAACAGTTAAACTGTGTTCATGCCTTGGACAATTCTCTTGCTGAGTGTTCCCACCTTTCCGTTCCAGGAAAGTCAATTGACTTCCTTCCCATGGATGGATCTTCCATGACATACTGTATATACTTATGTGTTTGTATCTTTATTTGTGTGCATCCATTCATTCATGCATGCATTCATTCTTACACACACACACACACACACACACACACACACACACACACACACACTCTTATGAACAATGTTAAATTGAATTTATACACTGTATAGAAAACTACAGTGTGCTCAAATTTAGAATCATGCTGCCTCTTTTTGATATTGTTCAAATTCTCCCAATAGTTAATCTTTTGAGTAGTTTAATGTTGCTAATGGAACTATTTTTCCATCTGAAGACATTTTTATTGCCTTTGAATTTTCCGTCCTGTTCTTTCTCTCTTTAAATACAAAACAAAGCACAGATCCTCTTTTTGAGTTACAGCCAGTCTGAGGCTCTGGGCTTCATTTTTCTCTCTTCCTCTACAAACCATTATTTCCAGAGTTAACATTGGCTGGCAAATGGCTTAAATTGCCCCCAGTGTGATTGATCTACCTTTTTTGTTTATTTTTGCTTTTTTTGGCATTCTGCATACTGCATTGCAATCTGTAATTAACATTTCTTAGGCCATTTCCATAACATTAATTTTATGGGCTAATATAACCCCATTAAACACAACACTGACTAGCATCCTAAGAACAACTGTAGATCTATCCCGGGGGTGGGGTGGGGGACTTATGACTTTGAAAGCTTCTTGTTTCAAAAAATGTGCCAGGTGGCCTGGAAGTTGGTATTTGAGAGATGCAAACCTAAAGCTTGGAACTAATTGTGTATTCCACACTTACCCATATTTTTAATTATAATTTTATTGTAACACTTTTGTGATGTCTGAAGCACACCATCTTTCCAGATGTTTTCCATGAGACCCTTGTCCTTCTGCTGCTATATTACTTTACTTGTATTAGCTATTTGTTTGGGGTTTTTTTAATCAATGAAGCTGAAATCAATACAGCTTCATTGTATAGCCAAGGTAGCCAAGAGCAAAATAGGCGCCATTGTACCTATGGGAAGCAATGTACGCACAGACTCCTCATTTCTTGCCTGTTTAGCTCCTGACCCTCTCTGATTTTTATTATTTTTAATTTAAAAACTTAATGCAAAGCTGAACTTTTGCAATGCAAAGATCAGATTCCAGTCTACTCTATTTACATCAATCCCACACAAATTCTTAGAAAGTTAGAACACTGGGGTTTTGTTTTGGAAATGTAGCATACCCATATAATCAGGAGAAAGAAATAAAAAAATAATCTGGTATGGTAGTTATTCAGGGAGTTATTTTTCAGGAGAAAGATGATAGGGAACAATCTTCCCTCTTAGTAAGAGGATATTTTATAGCTGATTGCAGAAGATGTTCCCAAGTTTTCAAGTTAGGCCTCTGATCCCTAACAATTCCTAATCCTGGCATTGATCAAGCATGGACTTAGCCTAGCAATATCTCCTGCATATCAGCTCATACAGCAACCTTTCAACTGATTAGACCACAATTCTAATTATTTGCAGATGGCATGGCTATATAGGATTTGTAATTTAAATATTTGGAGGTCATGGGACTGGTGAAGACTGATCAAGCGAGTTCTGGATCTCATTATTCAGAGAGGCTGACCTGCCTCTGGCTCTTTTGAGATTTGAGAAAAGTAGTAAATCTTTCTACAGCAACTGTACTTTTCCAGTGTAGAGTTAATAAAATACTTAAAATGGAGTCCAGGGACTAATACTTGTTCAAACGTTCAAGTAGAAATCTACCCAAGAAAGAAAAGATTTCAAATTCTATCCCAGAGTAACACATTCCCCTTGAAACTGGTTTCAGAAGAACTGATGAATCCCTGCGAATAAGATCTTTGACACATCCTTGCCAGAAATCTGGGTGCTCAAAGGTAGGAGATACTGGGGGGAAAAACCCCTCCATAAAAGGACCAACTTGTCCTCTGTCACATTACCCATCAGCACAATATTTCCTGAGGCAACCAGGCAGTTGGCTGGTTCAGCGGTGACTCACATGGATCCATTCTGGGCTGGATTTTGTTGAGAGAGTGAGGCATTTCCTCAGTGTCAGACATTGGAGGGAAAAAGGATTGTTGCTTAGACATTGAGACTTATCTTTGAAGAATGTCTCAAAAGAGTATATATAACCTCAGGATTTTTCACGACTTGTATTAAATTACTATAAAATCCTCCCTAGATACACCAAAATGCCTCCATCCTGCTTTGTTGAAAGAATGGGTTGTGCATGGTGAATAAGTCATTTTACTGAAAGGCTATACTGTAGCAATAAATCAATAAAAAACATATTCAGAATCTGGCTTAATGTTCATGCTTTCCTGATTTAAATCTCTCAATGTGAACATCAGTGAGATTGATGATTTGTGATAAAGTTGCCATGGGATTTTCCAGTTGGATCCCAAAGTGCACAATATAGAAATTACCAGCTAGGCAAAAATATACTGTATATTTCAAGGAGTACAAAACACCCTTAATAGCTGAATGGCATGGATTGCTAATGGAATAGGAAGCTAAAATAAATGACATTGGCATTAAGGAAGGCAACTCCTATATTCTCTGGTCTTGTAGAGATTTGGCTCTCTCTCTCTCTCTCTCTCCTCTCTCTCCTCTCTCTCCTCTCTCTCCTCTCTCCTCTCTCCTCTCTCCTCTCTCCCCTCTCTCTCTTCCTCCTCCTCCTCCTCCTCCTCCTCCTCTATTATATTAAAATAGTGTGTGGATCAGTCCTGATCCCAGATATTTTGTATGATAAAAGAAAAGGAAAAGGAAAAGAAGAAAAAGCAACATGAGACATTGCATAATCCAATCTTGACTAGCACAGTTTAATTAGCTTCCTGAAAACTAGAAAAGCAGGTTGAAGATTGAAGTATCAAAAATCACAAGTGGTTCACAACCACATGGTAAACAAGCAGATTCAGAATTGGCAGAGATAAAGACAACGACCTATACTTCCCCATCCACTGTGAGGTGTAGAGAATGTTTTTGCTATTCCGCCTTGAGTTGTTTATAGACTCCTTGTTTTAGGCTAGCTGAAGTCTTCCACAAAACATATAATACACTCTAAGCTTTGTGATTCTTCCTCACGTTTCAGATAAAGCATAGTATTTTCTGAATTTCCCCAAAGAAATGAAAAGCTCTGCAACAGTTTCTAAGGGCAGGGCTCCCCATAGTGATGAAAGTAGCATCATTGTGGAGAAAAGTCAGTGGAAGGTTTTCCATATTGTTTTCCCATGAGAGAAAAAAAAAATCCCCTCCCAAGCAGAGTGGGAAGACAGGGAAATTGCAAACTACTAGAAAATCACTTGTATAATTAAAAAAAAAATATAGGAAGCAATTCTGGGCTGGAAAAATGGTGGAGGGGTGAGAAAGAAAATAAGGTGGGCTGCCAGAACTCATTTTTTTTTTAAAAAACCTGGTTTGGTAGTTTTACTTTGCTTTTCAAAAAAAATTAAAAAAAAAACATTGTACAACTATCATGTTTTTATTTATGTATATACTGTATGTATATGTGGTGTGTGTGTGTGTGTGTGTGTGTGTGTGTGTGTAAAACTTTTGTTTAGTTGTAGCATGTTTAACTGCTGTTGAAAATTCCAAAAACTTTAATAGATTTTAGAGATAATTTTGAAATATTATTTAGAAACACTATTTCAGAAATATCCTCGTTTCATTTATTTAGAGAAGAGTCTGAATAAATTTTATGATGTTTCCAGAGATGTAGTTTTTTTATTATGTTCCCAGAGATGCAGTCAAAGTAATGTTTTATTTGAATGTACATTTGTACAACATATTGCTCAACTCTTCGATGATCTGCAGTATTGATCAATATAGATTAGCTATAGATGACTAAAATGAATTAGGGCTTCTATTTATTGAAATGTTTGCTTTAAAACATACGTATCTTTGTAATGAATACCCTGTAGGTTTGTTTCTTTTGGGGAGCTTTTTTCTTTTAAAATATTGTGTTTTCCCCCTTTTTTTGTATATATTTATTTTTTTAAAAAAGTGGAAAAAAGATATGCTTACATGATGATCACCCTTTTACTATATAAAGATTTTAATGCTCTATGAGAATTTTTTTTTTTTAAAAAAAGCAGAAAGCAAAAATCTTATTCTAAGATTGTGAAGGGAATAATGGGTAACTTTGTAAGACTTTTTTTCCCCCAAATCACAGCGAGCAAATGACATTGCTGCTTATCTGGTTAAAATATCTTAATTAACAGATGCAGGGAAAATTGCTACATTTTATTTGTTCATAAAAACCTATTTTAATGCAAAGTCAGTGTTATGTTATATGAAATTCCAGTAATAATCATTTCAAACTGCTTATTAAACTCCCCAAATGAAGAATGTAGGTCTGTTCTTATTAAATCTCTACTTATTTCTTTAAAAAGGAAAAAAAAATCTCTTTGAATATGAGTAAATGTATTCAAATAACATCTGATTTATTTCTCAGCCATGCATGATGTGATAAGGTGGTGCTTCCAGAGCAATTTCCATTTCAGTTTTTAAGAATATTTAAAGAGATAATCTTTTTTGTTTTTATATTTCTAGGAGGAAAGCCTGTGGCATTTTTATATTCTTAAATGTGAAAATTAATGTTTGAATAATTAAACCCAACAGTGCTGCTTTTGAACATTACATTTAGATTGTTTTTCTTTTCTGCTTTTCGTTACAGAAATTTGGCCTCAATTGTGATTGTAAGTCAAGGACTACCTGTGCAGTATTCTATAGCTTCTATGTTTCTTTCCAACTAGTTTACCAGCGGTAACCAGATGAAAGACTATCATATGAAGTAACATGTATCTTTTGAAATGCAGCCTTATTGGGAACTCAGAACAGGATGCATATATACTCTGTTCTGGGTCACATAACCAGGAAGGAGGAAGTTAGGATTAGGATTTATTAAATTTATATGCCGCCCTTCTCCCTAACGACTCAGGGCGGCTCACAACAATAAAAATTAAGAGACATAAAACACAAAAATTAAAAAAAGAATTAAACAATGAATATAAGAAAGACAGGACAATTTAACACAATAAAAACCAAATTAAGAACCATAGTCAGTCCAGGCCCGCTTGTTGGAACAACCATGTCTTCAGGTCACGGCGGAAGGATCGAAGGTCAGGGGCCATCCGCAGCTCTGGAGGCAGTTTATTCCAGAGGGTCAGCGCGCCCACAGAGAAGGCTCTCCCCCTGGGGGTCGCCAGCCGGCATTGCCTAGCCGACAGAACCCTGAGGAGGCTGACTCTGTGGGAGCAAACCGGGCGATGGGAGGTTGACAATAGCAGCAAGTTGGTGGGGCTTAAAATGGAGCAATCAATCATAACTTTCTGAGCCAGCTCCAAGCTGCCTCTCTCACTGACATGCACAGTGAGATTTTGTTTTTTTCAGATCTACCACCCCCCATCCCCAAAGTTTGCTTCCAACATTTCATTGGGTTGAAAACAATAAAAGTTATTAATTCAGTCATGGCAGTTTACAGTTTATGGTAGGGAAAGAAGGAAGAAAACATGTCTTGAGATCGAATAGATCATTGCAAAATGTTCCACCCCATCTCAGTGGCTGACAATCTCTATTTATATAAAAGAAAAAGAGCAAGTTCAACAAGATCTCAATTGCCAGGAATGTCACTATGTCCAGTGAGACAGGTTCAAGGCAATGACATAGAAAAATCCAGGATTTTCATGTCTTTCTAACTGTGACAGAAACATGTCCTGGTAACAAAATCATTTTTGTAGCTATAAACAAAACCACTTTTATAATTAATTCTTTATAATTAATTCCATGTGAAATTTTTATTTCACATTTCTCTGGGGCTTTAGTCCATTTGAAACTTTATAAAATCAAACCTTTAATCATGCTTTTGCTGTTCAGTCAAAAGAAAAAAAAAAAGGTCTTAAATTTGTAGTTAAAACTTTTTTCTCTAAGAATTGAAGCACCCATCTGGTGCTATAAAACCTGTTGATCCAAACATTCCTAACAGGTGAAAAGCAATTATTGGAGATTTTCTGAAAGTAAGTCCTCAACTTACGATCACACCTGACCCCAAGCTTTCTGTGGCTGAGGCATTTGTTAAATGAGTTTTGCTCCAACGTACGACTTTTCTTGCCACAGTTGTTAAGTGAATCATTCCAGATGTAAAGTTAGTGACACAGTTGTTAAGGGAATCATTCCAGATGTAAAGTTAGTGACACAGTTGTTAAGGGAATCCCCATTGATTTTGCTTGTCAGAAGATTGCAAAAGATGATCAGATGGCCCCTGGACACTACAATCATCATAAATACGAGCCAGTTGCCAAGCATTTGAATTTTAATCACATGGCCATGGGGATGCTGCAACGCTGATAACTGGGAAAAACTGTCAAAAGTCATTTTTTCAGTGCTGTTGTAACTTTGAATGGTCACTAAATGAACTGTTGTAAGTTGAAGACTACCTATATGGAAACTTAGCATATTTTCAAAGGTGCCTGACACAGTTTGAGCAACATGGTTATTCCCCAATCTCCAGAACCCTAAAATTTGACTGCGATCTTGCAGTGTTCCCATAAGGAGCATCTGTCTGAAGCACTTTTGGGTAAGTCTTCTCCTTATCTAGAAAGCAATTACTGAAGAGACCATCCACTCATCCAGCTCTTCATTCCAAAATGGTGGTTGGCTCCAAAAGTCAGTCTTTCTTTCTTTCTTTCTTTCTTTCTTTCTTTCTTTCTTTCTTTCTTTCTTTCTTTCTTTCTTTCTTTCTTTCTTTCTTTCTTTTGAAAACCTCCTGGTATCTGTATGACATCTACAACATTTTTTTCTAATAGCTCAAGGACTGATGGATTGTACTTTGACATGACCAGACATGATTACAATTGGCTCAGCATTAGTTGATAAGTGCTAGCAAAGCAGGAAGACTTAAATACCATAATACTCTCCTCTGAGCTTAGATATTATTACTTGCCTAACACATTGCAGGAGTCTTAATCCTGTATAATCTCTATTTATAGCATTTGCTATACTTAGATTCCTGTCAAGAGTTGGCATTCCCCAAGACCTGGGAGAGTGTTCTGTCCCAACCTACGTACCTCCTTGTTACTTCACAAGGCAAACCCCAATTTAGCATTAGACTGGATAAATAAACCCCTTTTCATTGAAGTTACAGACCTTGTCGGCAAACAGAACAGAGCATGAGCCAAAACAGGAAATAAATCACTGGTAAAATAAACAGACCATCATCTCTTTACACAGAAGTTCCTTGCAAACAGTTGCCTCCAGAAACCAGCCCTGCCCACATATTTCCTTTTTGTTACACAGCCCCCAAGATGTGGCTTCTCACTGCTTTCTTCTTCTGCCCTGGAGTCGACCCATTGCCTCCCTCTGATTTACTCATGTGATCTGTCTATGTTTATGTGCGTCTCTGAGGTCTTCCAGCTGTGCTGCCTCTGAGTTTGACTCATCCTCCTAGCACAGCTGGCTTTCAGCCTGACCACAAGTGGAGGGGCCAGGTTCTTCCTCACTTTGTAAGTCTTGTAACTCATCAGAGCCTTCCTCCAACTCTGATGGCTCCCCAGGCTCCTCCTCCTCCAATTCCCTGGACTTAGCTGCAGGATCACAGGCTGGCATGGAATCACAACATCTGCAAAGTCTTCCTAATTAATGCTCTCATTTCAAGAGGCACAATTTGGCCCACCTTCAACTTGTTCCTGTTCTATTCTCTTTACCTGAGGATTCATTGAAAATGGATGTAAATCAATCAGATGGCTTTCAGAAAAATAATCCCTCGGCAATGATTTCATGACTTTTGTTTGTGTATTATATTTTGCAGGATCCCTGTTCCATAATTTAGTTGCCTTTAGAATGCAGCCATCAGGTGAATTGGTAGATACAGTGATATCTATAAGGAGGTAAATTTAAGGTAAATATTTATTTTTAGAAAAATCCAATTGCAACTTCCATAAAAAAATGCAATCATCAAAATTTCTTAATTATTATTCATTATAAATTACCAGTATATTTCCAGTGTTATATTATTATAAAATAATCAAAGAGAAATAAATGTATTGGGATTTAATTTCTTCTTGTTAGCTTGAGCTTGTAATATACTTGAGCTTGAGGAGATTTACACAGCCTTTTGATATTCGGCTGAGGAGTAGAAATGCACATTCTCAACTATTTCTGTTCCCTTTTTACAAGAGGCTGTTTGATGTTGTTGTAGTTGCAATCTGAGGGTATTCCTTCCTCACCTGGATCCTGAATTCATCAAAAGCCATTTCCATCTGTTTTAGTTTTGAATTACAATGTTTTTGTACATGTTTACTACTTGCTTCTTTTCTGAGAGACTAAAGTGGTCAAATAGTAGTGAATAATATTGTTCCCAGGGTCACTTTTGTGATTCTCTACAATATCTTTGCAGTTCAAGTATTGTATGCCACAAATTTGTTCTTGTTGCTCAAGAAGAAAGTAAGCATCTAATTCTTCAGTTCATAGCATGGCAATACTGTTTCTCTCAATAGCCATTGATGGCTGAACACAGATTTTATTCTGATTTCTTCACAAAGTTTGATAAACAGGTTTGACTAAAGGAAAACTTTTATTGCATAGTTCACTTTTTTCATGACTTTATCTGGTACAACGGTCAACTTATGGCTATTTGGTTTTGCAAAGATTGCCACATAATACAAAAAGCAATGTATTGCTATATATTGCTATTTATCTCTTCATCAGCAACACAGATCCTTTGTTGGCCCACCCATTGTAAGAGCATCCCCTGTGCAGATTCCTCTACAGAATTTTTAGGATAAGCCAATAGAATTTATATAGTGACTCCGAATAGTGTAGATATTTTGGACTGTCCCTCAAATTGTTTAAAACATAAAAATTGTTCTACTGTTTACCATCATCAGTATAGAAATAAATGCTAGCAACTGTGCATTCCTTCAAATATCACTTGGCTCATCTATTTGAACTGTGTACTTTTTGTTTATTTTTAAGACTGATATCTAAATTCAATATCAGCAGACATTTCTTAAATGTTCTGCTAATGGCACTATTCAAGAAAACAACTTCTTGTACTTCTTGATCTATTTCATTCCCAAATATTATCTGCATTGTAGCACTGAAGGGAGAATGTTTGTATGACTTTGCATAGTGTGGGAAGTCAGCCCCCCCAGAGAAGGAAATATTGAAAGGACAGAAAAATATATTTCCTCAAAGGATCTTAAAGAGGCAGAAAAGCATACCCAGTTTTCTTAATAGCCCCAAGTCTCCCTCCCCCAAGCAGAAACCAGCTCTGCAGAATTGCAGATGTGATAATCTTGTCAGAAAGACTGGAATCAGGAAACTGTGATTAGGAAGAAAGATCCCTAGAATCAACACCAAAAATCTAAGAGTCATCAGCCACAGGCCCAGGGAAGCAGGCTGGCCTTTGGGACATTATAGGATTAACCCACCACCATCAGAATACCAAGAAAGGCACACTGAGACTCAGGTCAAAGTTCATTCCACAGGAACAACTCCAAACAAAAGGCTCCAGAGGAGGGGTGTCAAACTCAATTTCATTGAGGGCCGCATCAGCATTGCAGTTGCCCTCAGGGGGCTGGATGGGTGTGGCCAGGGTGGGCGTGGCCTACTGGGTGGGCATGGCTAGAGTGTGTATGGCCTACTGGGTAGGCATGGCCAGCTCTACATTGTTTGCATCAAGGGTGCCTATGGGGGCCTGGGCAGGAGTGGGACAGATGTGAGGGTCTCTGGCAGGAGGAGGGTCCCTGGGTCAGGGCCAAGGCAGCAGGGGCTGTTCCCTCACTGTTTCCAGGATGGCTTCACGGGCCGCATGAAACCACTTTGCGGGCCGGATCTGGCCCCCGGGCCTTGTGTTTGACATGTCTGCTCCAGAGGGTATAAAAACCCACTCCCTACATGTGCTCACTTTCTCTCTTTCTTCCAGAGCCATCTTTCTCTCTGGCTCTCCTCTTCAATAAACTGCAACCTTTTTTCTAAAGCAGTTGCCATGTTGTTTATTCCCTGCTTGGACTGAACCATGATGAAGACTTTTCCTTCAACAATAGTTTTAATGATCAATACTGCTATGAAACAGCTGGTTTTCTTAACTTTATCTGATTTTGTGACTGTTCTAACAAGGTTCAAGCTGTTGCCTTTTTTCTGTCCCCTTCCCTATTTTATTGCCATATATTTATAAAGAATAATCAGTTACAGATAGTGAATATGGTACAGGTGGATAAGGAAAAAAATCTAAACATCATAAAACTTTCATATTCTAAATAATGCATCATTAAAGACATAGGATACTTTAAGATATTTTATATTTATTTTCTAATAAAAATCCACATGTCCCTGTTGAGCTTTGAGCTAAAAATGCTGGGTTAATGCAGTTCAAGTTGCTGAAAAATGATAGTAAGCAATACATTTAAAGCCCTGTTTTCTAGGATTTAAAAAATTCTCAAAGTAGGATTGTGTTTTATTCAGCTTGCTGAACTCGGTGCCTTCTCTGGCCAATTTATCAACAGAAATGACACATTCTGGAATATGATTAAATTCAACAGCAGACCAAGGGAAGCTTTCCACATACAAATGACTTATCTTTATTTTTGTAGTCACCTTATTCTTGCTTTATGGAACAACACTTTCATTTTCCATTTTCTACCTTCATCGGTTGCTCCATCCAGTCCACTGTCATAGTCATGTTTTCCAAGCTGACAAATTTATCAACTATGACCTTTAGGGCAATCACCGTAGCTACTTTCAGATGTGTTCAGTGGAAACATTGTTGATACTCCTCATTGAACCAATCAAACTATATACGTTTATTTGTTAGTGGAAAAACAATATTTCCACTCGGGGTTATTTGGCAGAAAATCATCTGCTAAATGGATAGGTGAGGCTTGGTGAATTTACAGGGGTTTGTTTAGTAAGGACAGCAAAGTTTGCAAGAATATTCAGGGCCAGTGTTGGGAATTTAGTCCTATAACATATCTGAAAATATTTGGAGGGTTTTTCCGGAGGGTGGGGGAGGAACGGATGCTCATAATAGCTATATTTTGATAAAATTATTGCATTGCTAGTAAACAAAAATCAAGCGTTTCCCCATTTTTTCAGTTAAGAAATGTGCACAGAAAGGAATTAAGAAAAAGGAAAGCCGGCTTTATGAAAATGTTGTTTTGCACTGTGCCCCTTCACAGTCGAGTGACTGACTGACACTTCTGTTTGCCTGAAGAGAATTACAGTGTTCCAGGGAGCGAAATAAAATAAAAATGTGAGGGTTGGAGCTAAGAACTTCGGGGAACCGAAGAATTCAAATGAGTACCTTTCCTGTTCCTCACCTTTTTCTACAGATGGAGTGCTGTTTGATGAGCCCAGAGAACAGCAGGAAGAAAGCTCCTTATAAACTTAGAAGATAAGAAAGAGAGTCACTTGAAATAATGTAACAGGAGAGAGACAGTTGCTTTGAGACTACGCAGGTATGATTAAGATCCTCCATAGCACGTGCAGGAATGAATGGTGTGCCTGAAAAATCAGTCTTTATAATGCTTTGCATTTGCAGAAACTCCATGTAGTTTAACTGAAACAATGTCTTTTACAGACTTGCCCCACATATGTTATGCTATGCTATGCTATGCTATGCTGTGCTGTGCTGTGCTGTGCTGTGCTGTGCTGTGCTGTGCTACACTACAGTACACTATGCTACATTATGTTATGTTGTTATGTAATGTCCCAGTCAGCCAGAAGTTTTGACTGGATCTGGCATTTTATCCACCTATAGAGTCCTTCCCAAGGACCTGGATTTGATGATGATGATGATGATGATGATGAGGAGGAGGAGGAGGAGGAGGAGGAGAAGGAGGAGGAGGACATACCTAGCATGTCCTCCAAGACTTAGAAGCAATCTGGAGAATGCTCTTCATTTTAGCCCCATAATAATAACCCTGTAAGAAAGTTGGGCTCCGAGAGAATATGACTAGCTCAAAACAACAAAATGAGTTTCCATGACTGGAAATGGATATGAACCAGGTTTAAACCCTGGTTTAATCCAAAAGCATAAGCACTATATCACACTGACTTTGAAAGGAGATGGATGAATTTGAAACTTTACAATGATTTAGAAATACCAATACAAGCATATCGTATTTCTATTTAATAATTGCACCTTTTGAAAAAGTTAAATGCTATGAATGTAAGCACATATTATTAATAAATGACAAGTTAGAAAGAGAACACGTCCAGTTCTCTTTCGTTTGAAAACAAAGCAAAACATTGTATTGAAATAGAACAGCCAATATTCAAAATAATAAATGAGCAACAGGTTGAACCATAAAGAAGGGAATAGAGTCAGCTGGGGTTTGTGTGTATGTGTATATGTATGTTGGATATTACAACAATCAAGGTGCAGGAGAAGATGGTCTCAGACTTGAATCCTAGGTATAAAAACCTCATGCATAGAACCACCACACTGGTGATGACCTATAAAGCCCTAAATGGCATGGGTCCAGATTATCTTAGGGAGCACCTATTGCCAGCATCAACTTCCCAATGTCCTGTGCGCTCCCACAGGGAGGGCCTCTTCAGGGTCCCACCGGTCAGGGAGTGCCAGCGGGCGATCCCCAGGGGGAGAGTGTTCTCGGTGGGCGAGCCTGCCCTATGTAATCAACTGCCTGTGGAACTCTGGATTGCCCCCGACCTTCGCTCGTTTCGCCGGGACCTAAAAACCTGGCTATTTGAGTTAGCCAGCCTGGACTGAGGGATTTTAAGGTTTTAAATTTTAAATTTTAAACTCTTTTGGGGCTATTAATTTAATTTTTATTTTAATTTGTACATTGCACTGTTTTAATTTGCCCTGTAAATAAATCTAAACGGTATATAAATCTAAACAAACAAACAAATAAATAAATAAATAAATATTCCTTTTCTGAATATGCAAGATTATGCAAAACAGGAAAAAAACCCTATTGTTCGAAAAGGACCTGTCCTGACTAATTATTATGACTTTGAATTTTCAGTACTTGACTTTCTCAGATTGCAATAGCTATTTGAATATTCAGTGTGCTTCTTCAGCAGTATGTGAATTTGGGAGAAAAGAGACAGGACATCTGCACGTTCTAATAAAATACCATGTAATAATGAATAGGCCTTCGTGTTTCATCTCTGTCTCTCTCCATCCATGTCACGGTCATTAGCAGCAATCATTAGCAGCCCAGTGCTGTTTTCACTTCTCTTTCAATTGCATTCATACATTCCTTCCTTCGTATGGTAGTTAATCTCTCATGGGGGGAAAAAGACATTCTGCAAATCAAACTTGCCATCCACCTTGATAACAACCAATGATCTAGCTCTTACTTAAAGCTATTTACTTTCTGTAGTAGTTATGCTAGGACAAGAGGAATATCTCATCAAAACCTTTGTGGGGAGAGATAAATTCTCCAACAGTTGAAAAATAATTTCTGAGGAAACTTTCTTTTGGGAAAATGATGACTAAGCTCAGGTTTCCTGCATGTGGAACTATTTCCTTAATGCTGTGCTCACAATCTATTGCTGTTAACAAATAAAATTCTAACCCAACGTGGAGTTTTTTTTAGAATTGGGACTGTAAATCTGGGACTTTAAGAAGTCACACTGGTGTAAGTAACCAGTTGTCAGGACTGCTTTCCTACTGAACCAGCTTTGCTTTGCCAGATGACAGTCTGCTGTAAACAATAAGGGGGGAGAGCTGCAGGAAGATGAAGGTGAGCTTGGAGGAAGGGAATCAAAACTACTTTTCATGCCGTCCTATGAGAGCTGCTGGCCGTCTCAAGGTCATGGAATGGAATACAATACCAGCCAGCCCGTTAAACTAGGGACTGTTACCAAAACAATTTGTTTGAATGTAATTGGACAGTTGGAGATAACTGGTGGGGAAGGTGGGGAAAAGAGACAAGCTAAACAGATGCTTTGGGCATGGGAGTTTAGATCTGGCTTTGCTACATTGTAATCACTTGGCTTTAGTAAAGTGTAGTTTCATTAACAATGAATCCGAGAGTCTTTCTTTCCAACTGACCAAGTCAGGATGGCTGACACCACTTTCAGTTATCTGGTTGTAGACGTTCAGAGAACAGACTCTTGAGTAGAGGCCCTGAATATTAATAATATTCTTTCATGAATTGTGTGAAGCAGTAGGCGTGAGTTTAAATGGACTCCAGAAGATGGTAGAGGACAGGAAAGCCTGGAGGAACATTGTCCATAGGGTCGCGATGGGTCGGACACGACTTCGCAACTAACAACAACAATGTCTGATTCAGCCATTAGTATCCCTGGTCTGGTGCTATCTACCTATCTGTAAACTGAACAAAGTACGGCAAGTCAAGACCCTTATGAAATTGTTGGTGGGAAGAAGCAAATTATATGTAAAATACATGAAATGGTATCAACCATCATTGAATAAAACAAACATAAATGGCTAGGAGACCAACCATGGAATTGAAAAATCAGCCATGTAGTACAAATAAATAATATCCTTTCAACTACATATAATACAGTACACCGGATCCAGAGGAAGTACAAGACAGGGTGTGCTAGGGATGTTTTTTTAACCATGGACAGAAGTTGAATGCTAATGTTCCAAGCTCATCTGCAGTTCTGTAGCTACACAATTTCATTTCACGCTAGTCTGAAACTAGGATTGCCATGAACTGTGAGTTCATAATGTTAAAATATGCAAGTGGGTTTATAGCACATTTTACAAAACAAAGGTATGCCTCATAAGGCTTATGATACACTACCTTCTTCCACCTCATGTGCACTTCAAAGTACAAAAAAAAGTAAAAGCCTAGAAATAAAACAATTCAGAATCACCCGCCATTTAAAGTGCCAGCCTTTGGGAAAAGGGTAAGCATTTAATAAAGATCTTTTTCTAAATCAGAAGACTTTCTTAGTGTCCCTTAGAAGTGTACAGTAAATCTAGTCAAGAGGTATCACTAGGATTAATTATGCAAATTATATAGCTATGTAAAGCAGAGCATTTGCCTCAAATGGCAAGTCACAAGTGCGGCCCGGGAACAGGGTATTGGCATGAATTAGGGAAACCTGATGTCCCGTTGCCTGGAGGCGGTTCGGGTCTGGATGGGGAGGAACAGACTTCAACTCAACCCTGACAAGACTGAGTGGCTGTACATTCCGGCATCCCGGGACATTCAAAATGTTCCATCTCTTTCTGTGGGGGGTGAGCTCTTACCCCCCGTGGATAGGGCACGCAACTTGGGAGTCCTCCTAGATTCACGGCTTACCCTGGAAGATCATATAGTGGCCGTGACTAGGGGGGCTTTCGCCCAGGTTCGCCTGGTGCGCCAGTTGCGGCCCTATCTGGACCGGGATGCCTTGTGTACGGTCACTCATGCGCTCGTGACCTCTCGCCTTGACTACTGTAATGCTCTCTACATGGGGCTTCCCTTGAAGACCACTCGGAGGCTCCAACTGGTACAGAATGCGGCCGCGAGAGTTGTCTTGGGAGTTTCCCGGTACTCCCATGTTACACCTTTGCTCCGCGAGCTGCATTGGTTACCAGTTGTCTTCCGGGTGAGGTTCAAGGTCTTGGTTATGATCTTTAAGTCCTTACATGGCAGGGGTCCGGGTTACCTCGGGGACCACCTGCTGCCGGCGTCAACTCCCCTCCACCCTGTGCGTTCCCACAGAGAGGGCCTCCTCAGGGTGCCTCCAGTCAGGGAATGCCGACTGGTGACCCCCAGGGGGAGAGCCTTCTCTGTGGGCGCCCCGGCATTATGGAACCAACTGCCGGTGGAGCTCCGGATGGCATCAGACCTCCGAACCTTCCGTCGCGGTCTGAAGACCCACTTATTTGAATTAGCTGGTCTGGCCTGATGGGGGATTATGGGTTTTAAATTGTTGTTTTAGAATGGTATTATTGTTTTAATTGGGCATTGGTTTAATCTTTTTTTAACTTTTGTATTGTTATTTATATATGCCCTGTGAACCGCCCTGAGTCCCCAGGGAGAAGGGCGGTATATAAATTAAATAAAACCTTAAAACCTTAAACCTTAAACCAAAATTCAAGTGTATTCTCAACCATTCAATCTCATAGGGTGACAGGGGTTGTAACCTGCCTTGCACTTCTGAAAAAAAAGTGGGATATGATATAAATATAACAAATCAAACAATCTGGGAATCCAGAGCCATTGTGTTGGAAATAAGTATGTATGCCTTTATTGTTGTCTCCTGATGTACTATATGGCTTAGTGTAAGCCCTAAAGGAGTTCATAAGTGATAATAAGAATTCTTTTGTTATCAATTTTCATGAAAAAAGTCAATCATCAGAGATTTTCAACCGGAATGAAAAGGAACAAATATCAGCATTTTCCAGGAGGATGTTTTGAATCCTTACTTGTTTTAAATTATAAAGGATTACATCCTGTCTTGAATATTGCAAGGTGCTCTTCATTAAGCTTCATTGGAGGAAAGTGGCTGGAAATTGCAACTGATGAATCAGGGTGCTAACCCATTCAAAGTATAGGGAGCACATGATGCTCCTACTGAAAGATGTTCAATTCCAAAACCAAGAAACAATTTTGGTTTTACTTTTATTATTCTTGTGTGTGAACATGTGTGCATTTTGTTGGATGTTTTGAATGATCATCTAAGAAGAAAGGTAGGGATATAATCAAGCAACTAGATGACATATAAAAATAATGTAGCAACAATGGAATGACATAAAGTCAGACATGTTCTCAAAAACAGCAGCTTCATTCTGTATTCTTTTATTTCCAGCACTATTTAGAATCTATGATTCAATGGTAGGACATAGTGGGAAACTAACAATGGGATACTTCATCTATACCAGGGGTATCAAACTGGCAGCCTGCAGGCCGGATGGGTCATGTGCAGGCCACACCCACCCTGTTTCCACAAAGGCGAAAAAGTCACATCAGAGTGGTCATGAGAGGGATTTCCAAGCTAGGCATGCTGAGCAAACACTTCTCTGTAGAGAGAAGAAATGACAGCTGTGGCAAAGACCAAAGAACTGCTGAACAGACCATTCCTTTTGAATCACTCCTGACATGAAGAGGACAGGTGATCACTCACCTGTGCTCCGGATGGCTGCTCCTCATGAGGAGACCACAGGGTAGCAGTCTCCTGTGCATTTAAGTGCCAGGCGATAGATATGGCAGAACCTTTTAAAAGATTAAGTTTGCTAACTTTGTTTCTAATCACTTTTAAAAAAAATGCTTATCTAACCCTCCTAAAGCTAGTAGAGATCTTCAGAATGATGAGTTTGAAAAGCCATCTTTTTATTGGGTTTACAAAAGAGGCTTGTTAAAGATGGGACAAGAAGCTTAGAGATGGGACAAGAGAGAAATAAAATCAAATCTACAACAAAATTTGAATGAACTAAAAAAATAAGTTATTTGGTGGCAAATGGAAGGAATATAAAGTTGTTTTATTTTATTATTATAGACTTTTTGCTGACACCAGGATAAAAAGTGATGTCTTTATGAGCTTCGCTTATAAAAAAGGGATGGGTTATGGGAAGAAGAGATAGTTGCTTTGCTTATATCAGGTAAAGAGCTACCAAATCTGTTCATAATTGTGATGAAAATTGGAAGACACTATTTTTACATATCTTTTTTTATTTCCTTTCTTTTTTTCTTTTTCTTTTTTTACTTTCCTTTCTCTTTATGAATTTAGTTTGTATTAGTTTTTGTTAATCTTAAACACAATCAAAACACAATCAAAATCTTAAACACAATCAAAACACACAGAAAAAGAAAAGTGGTCATGATAAAATAAATTATCATCAAAGAAGGCATATATTTTTTTCCCCTGTCTCTAACTTACATGGAAGATTTGTCGTGGGAATGCAGGGAATAATGTTGTTGTAATTTGGTTATTGGGTGCAAATTTTTGGTAGTACCAATTTGAGGTGGTATGAAGATTCAGATAATTATTAGAATTTGCTTTGAAAACTTTTAATAGGCTACCTAGCTTCCTTTTCTTACAGTTTCCAAAAGACACACAGAGGCAAAGTTAGATAATCTTGTCCAGGATGAAAAGCCTGTGTAAATGCTAAGAAAAGTAGTCTTCAACTTATGCTGGTTGTTCAATGACTGTTCAAATGTACAATGGACTCAAAAGAGAGTTAAAACCCATCATTAAATGTACAACTGCCCTACCACCTTATTCACATTTTGGGCACTAAACCACCAGCTCACAGTTACAACTGATTGCAGCATCCCATGGTCATATGCATTTCCATTTTCTGGCAAAAAAAACCCCAAACCACTCATTGTATTAGCTGGATTTGGCCTTCTGATCACATGATTTGCTTAACAGCTGCAGTAAAAAAATGGTTGTAAAATTTGAGTCCAGTCACGTGGTGACTCAACTTATGACTGCAGTGATATAATGACCAAAATTCTGGTGCCATCTGTGATTATTAATTGAGGACTACTCGTACGTGATAAGCACTAATTTTAGTTTTAACTGTTTTTAATTTACTTGAAACATGAAGTATTGCACTATTGCACTATTTTGCTTCATTTTTTGTTACCTGCCCAAATGTTAGTGTTTTGCTAGAAACTAATTGGTATTGCAGAAGTCTATCAAGTCTACAATTTCCTTGGTTCTACTTCTTCAGATGTGTATGTGTGTATTTTGTTCATCTGATTTTGTATTTTTTTCTTCAAAATATGATATTTAAAACCACCACAGCTGCTTCAACAAATTCTTTAAAAAGCCACCATGAAGAGTCTAAGCAGTAGTTTTCTAAAGTCTTCAATTAGTTTGATGCTTAGTTGTCACACTTTACATCTTTACAGGCCAAATGAATTCTATTGTGGCAAATGGTGCATGAGAAATACCCAGTGTCTGCTTTCATCTGGCAGATAAGATGTCACCAAGCTGTTGACACCTTGGCAAAAATAAAATCAGGCAATGGAATTAAATATGAACCTAGGTTTATTTATATAAATAGCAAAGTGGCATGCAGAGAATTGTTGCAAAAGAAAATGATCTTTCTTTTCATATGGAAGGATGGCAAATGATATCAAAAAACAAGACAGTGGAAACTTTTATGTGTTTTTTACTATTTTAAGCTATGTAAAAGTATTTACAATCAATATATATTGGACAATCCATCTGTTCAACCTGTGTCAGGATTTGTCAGGTGAAAACAGCAAAACTCTCACATGTAAAGTAGTTAGTTGAAGCTAACTACTTTATTGTGTTCTGCCTATAATACAGGTATCTCCCCAGACTGGCCATCTTCTCTTAGGAACAAATAGTTAACACTCCAAGGAACTTGAGGGATGGGTCAGTCCTAGCTCTTTTGTGGTTGTGCAGTGACTCCAGGATAACTCCACACTTGAGTCCTCCTCTCTGCCAGGTGAGGTGCTTTCTAAAAGGTTTCTTCCTAAATCTCCCTCCTAGAGATTATTCATCTCTATGTCTCCCACTCCCTCGCCCATTAACTTTATCTCCTTACCCCATTTCTGGGCTTATCAAGAGAGAGTGAAAAGAAAGGAATGGGCTAGATTTACTGTGGTGTCTTCAACACAGCTTGACTTTCTCCTGGATTTGCTCAGCCAAAATCCTACTGGGGGGAGCCCTCTCTCAGCATCTTCTGCCAATCCTTTCCCAGAAGCCAGGGCTTCACCAACAACAAAGTATTGATCCCTCATTCTCATTTGGGTCTTGCAAAAATATTGTCATTTGGGTCTCTCATTTCCATTTTGGGTCTTGGATGGAGATGTCACTTTTCTGGGTTTTTCCTTCTCTTCTACACCAGACTTCAGCATTGTTTGCAATGCTCTTTATGGAAGCACACTATAGATTACAGAAAACATTTTCATAAATAGAGTAACTGATGTTTTAAAAATGGCTTTAAAGCCCTTTTTAAAATTGGACTTAAAAAATGTTAGTACATTTAAGGTCTCCAAAAAGAAGATTCTGAAACTGGTATGCAATTACTAAGAGGGCTATCATTCTATCCACCTTATTTCCCATGCCACAAAGGAAGATTATTTTTGGTCTAGTTTAGAAGGACGAATCTTATCAAGGTTGTCAAGGTTCTGACTGATGAACCCAACCAAGCAAACAGCTTGGAGACATTCTGATCTCTAAAACTTTATTGAGCACATCACCTCAGCACTAATGAAAGCAAAACCAGCTCTGGCAAGGCCTCTTCCAAACCCATATAGTAAAAGCATTGCATTCTTCCTCCTCCTCTCGGTCAGGTCACGTTGCCCAATCAAATAGAAAAATATTGTTATGAGAAAGCATCTCTAGGTCTGGCCAGGCACCTGGTGTCATGTGCTTGAGTCTCACTGTCTGGCTTGGGAGTCTGCATTCCAAACCTCTCTCCTCCCACAAATTTGTTGGCAAGCTGAGAAGCAATATTTGTCACACCAGCAAAACTGGGCTTCAAAACTGGACACTGAGTTGTACAGAGCATTGTATTTTCCTCATACATATATTGAAATTGAAACTGAAAATTTCCTGGGCTAATTAATCATAATTTCCCAACTGATCCAAACCAGAATACTATGCCATCGGGAACAGTACTACCAGGAATTTATACCAGTTTCAGACCCAAATTATCAGACTATGGTTTGTTTTCAGTCTGGCAACTATAACTTTCTGATTTGAGTATGGTAGAAAACAGTAATTCATGAAGTCAAGAGCTGCTTTGCTGTATACCAAGAAATATGGAAACCTGGGATAGTGTGAAAATAATATATGTGGACATAAGGCATGTAAAGTTTCAAGAAGCAGAAAGAGATGCTACCTCAGCTTAAAAATAAAAATAAAAATCTGCTGCCTGGATTTAGGTTTTGGTGGAGAAGAAATCTGGAACATCTATGAGCAAATCATTATCCTACTTCCAAATGAACTGCTTGTTCTCAAGTAAGTAATTGTGTGATCCTTGTACACCTCCAATCTGCATATTCACAAAGAATGATCTGTATTGTGTTTCTACTCTTCCTGATAATAACAACTATATGGTCTGTGTTAGATACTGGGTTCATGACTTCAATGATGAGATGAGGCAAGTGAGTTCAGCAAAGATCATTGTTTATTGCTTGCAGGAACTGAACTGAGAAACAGGGCTGTGAATGCAGCAATTTATACCCTGGCCTCTAGGTGGTGGCCAATAGGTTTAAAGTAACCTATTGCCGCCCTAGAGGCAGCCAATGGCAGCGCTGGAGTTGGGTTGTCTGAGGACCTGGGAGCCATTAGCCAGCTTCCCTGCTTAAACAACCTACCAGCAATTAACCCACATAATATTCCCTTAACAAGACAAAGCCCAATACATTACAGTCTGATCCCTAGGTATCAGAAGAATAACATTTTGCAGGTAGAATAGGCTAAATCAATTGGCTTTTCCTTGGAGAAACTTTGATATATTCCTTTTTCCTGAAGTGAAAGGATTAAGGCACTGTTTTTCTGTTGCAGCAGCTGCTCTATAGAACAACCTCATCATGGAGATCAATGCAGCTTCTCTGGATATTCATTCCAGATATTTCTGAAGAATAAACCCTTCTGGAGAGCTTTTTAGACTGAGCATTTGCCATCTGAGTTTTTTGTATGGCTAGTTTTGATTTGTTTTTCCCCTTTGGAGAAATTATCTATTGAGATATTATCCATATTACTGTGGATATTTTAGGGTATGAATAGCATGCTAGCAGATTATGGATGGGTCATACATTGAATGAATGAATTTGTTATTACTATAATTAACATAAATTGTGTGGAGCTTCTCTATCATAATATAAAAATTATGTAGCATAGCATGGTATTTCAAATTGCAGATGTCTTGTGGTGTGTCTCATTATTGAACCTGATCAAAATTCTGCAAACTTGTGCAAAAATATGCACAATTTGCTTCTCTGCTCCTTTTGGGACAAGCAGTTGCCAGGCACAACCAGCACATTTTGATAATTTTACAGATCTGACTGTACTAGCTTTCAGACTATCTGATCCAGATCATGTGTTATTAATAAGGCCTGGAGGATAGTTGATGGCTAACACAGCAGCCCCAAAGATGCAGCTCATGCAGCTTATTAACTTCTAAGAACTCTTTGTCATATTGCGCAGGAAATTTCTAGTGACATTTTGTACCTACAATACTCCTTAATTATGACTTTTGATTGCTGGAATTGTATTATTGTAGGAGTGGGTATAGACAGAGGGGAAAGAAAAGGATGGGGGGGATGTCTGGGATGGATCAAAGCTTGAGGCAACTAAAGAAACTAGACCTACATTAGCAACAAGATACTAACATCTGTGTACTGTTTTCTGGACATGTTCTGTGGGTTTCTGATTACTAATACATCTATCTTTTGGCAAGCTGACCTATGTAGTATTCACACCTGCTAGGGAGAAAATTCTATATTCAGGAGAGTTTTTCTGAGTTACTGATAATGTGCACACACAGATGCATAATGGCCAGTGCATAGTAAGTAAGATGCTGGATCAATAGGGAGACCAAGATTTTGCAGTGGACTGATTTGGGGTAATAATGATAATAATAATGATACTTCAAAGTGACAAAATCAAGCACACTGAAGTCCAGAAGAAGGTTAAAAGTGAATACATCAAGAGAATGAAGAAGATCTTAAGGTCCAAACTCAGTGGCAGAAATACCATCAAGGCACTTAGCACTTGGGCAATTCCAGTCTTTAGATACACAGCTGGAATAGGGTTAGGGCAGAATTTAAAGCCCTGGATAGGAAGACCAGAAAAATAATGACAATGAATCATGTCTTTCACCCATGCAGTGATGTTGACATTCTACTTACCAAAGAAAAAAAGATGGGCATGGAATGTGGCAGGTACACCAGACAGTTGAAGAAGAAAAAGGGGCATTAGAAAAATATCTGAAGGACAGTGAGTAAAATACATGAAAGCTAGTATAACAGGAAGGTTACCAAGTACTGGAGAAGCCAAACTGGCCCACAAGATTGACCAAATAATGGATAGAACAGAGTAATGGCAAGATAATGAATTACATGGCCAAGAAATATATATCAGGCAAAGCACATAACAAAACCTGGCAATAGCTATGAGCAGGAAAAATGAAAAAGGAGATAGAGGTTTATGTCTTCTGGCTGTATAAGACCAAGCTTAAGAACAAATGCATATAAAGCCAAAACTGAGAATTCAACAACAGACAGCAAATATCACCTCTGCAAAGAAGATGAAGAAACAGTGGACCACTTGTTTAGCTGCTGCAAGATTATTGCATAGACTGACTATAAACAATGGCATGACAAAGTAGCATCAGTGGGGCATTGGGATATCTAGGAGAAATACCATTTCTCTGCAAGCAAGAACTGGTGGGACCACAAACTAAATAAAATGGAAAATGAAGAAGCTAAAATGCTCTGGAAGTTGAAACTAGAATTTGAGCACCTGCCACATAACACCCCAGACTTAAAAATTGTTGATAAGAAAGACGAAAGATGTTTGGATAACGGATGTGGCAGTACCTGGAAACAGAAGAATAGAAGAGAAAGAACTGAAGAGGATAACAAATTAACAAGGCTTTTGGTTCTGTTGAACTCATGCAGCAACATTGTGGAAACATGTGATTAAATACATTGCAGTCCTTAAAAATTAATTTCCTATTTCTTAAGATTCCTATGTGATACAGTCATTCTGAAGTTATATTTGTGTTCAGTTTGAAGGAGTCTATCATAATCACCAAACTTTTGAAAAAAATGTCCAGTAATTAATCAACATCTACTTATCTCGGATTCTTAGGAAGGACTCAAAGGGTGGATAAAAATGTCGTATCCAGTCTGAACATCTGATTGACTATGTCATCAACCATAATAATATACCTAAAGACTAACACAACTTTTGATTATAACTTTGGTAATTATATATATAGTTATTCCTATTTATCTATCCTGAACTTGCTGCCAACCCGGTCATCCTTCTGCTCCTTCTCCACATGCTCTTAGGTTCTGAAATCTACTTTGACTTTGACTCCCCCTGCCAAAAAAAAAAAAGGTGAACAATATAATTTTGACCTGGAAAACTTCCCCTTAACAAGACTGAGATTCAAAGAACTGAAAAGTAGCTATGACATATTGCAAAAAAGCCATCGGGTGCATTCCCCATGAAACAGCGGCCTACAGAGGCACAGCAAGAATCAGATGTATACAAATACTTCAGAAGGAGAAGTTGAAATTGTGTGGGAACCTGTGCTTCACTACAGGTGCTAGCAGATAAAAAAAAATGACCAGAAAATACACCATCTTCACACAAGAAGCAAGAGCTGTCATTTTATGTTCCAACGTTTACTTTCTCCCAGTAGAACCTAAACAATACATTTATTGAATCTAATTTGTTTGTGTGTACTGTAAAGAAATGGATTAAACAGTCTCTTTCTTCTGCTACATAAAAATAAGTTGTGATTTCAGAACATTTACAGAAGAGGTTACTGCAACATGCCACCGTTTTAAAGTACTTGTACACAGTGCTTTTTTTGTAAAAGAAAAAGGTGTCGGAACTCACACATGTCATACAACCCGCCTTGCCTACCCTACAAGGTTCCATCCAAAAAAGGTGCCGGAACTCCATTCTGAGCGTTCTATGAGAAAAAAAGCCCTGCTTGTACATCATTTCCTTGACATTTTATTGAAAATGCTCCTTATCTTTCAATTACTCAAAAATATTATGACATAAACAACTATAGTGCTTCACCACTGCTTTGTCAACTATTGCATAAGGTTTCATTATATCGCATTTCATACTTCCTCTGTCTTTTTTCCTGTTTGATGGAAAGTTTTGCTGATAGAACTATTTTATAGAGAAGGTAAAGAGAAACTTCTAATGTTTCCTAATTGCTGGTAGTTCATAAATAAATAGTATAATTTCATAATTATTCAATTTCATTTTCCTTTTTTTTTCATGGTGTCCTATTCCTCTCAGTCTTTCTTCATGGGTTTGCATCTTTTAATATATTTTAGAAGTATTATGATGTCAAATGAAATTGTTTTAGTTTATCATTCTTACAAGTCACTTGTCCAGTCAAAAAGTTGAATAAACTACAATAATAGAAAAGAGATCATCCAGTCAAACTTTGATTTTTTTTTATTAAATTACTGTTTTGTACTCCCAGGTTTATTCCTCAAATTTATAGCGTTTGAACAGAATGTTGCAACTTCGAAGTAATTTTTTTAAAAAAAAATCTTGAAGGTATGATGCATTAGATAGTATTCTTGGTCTAATGATATATATTCTAATTACGAAACTGATTATATTGTACAACTAAGTAAGCAGAACAGTGGAACATTGAATGTTGTTGTGTCTTCTGAAAACCCATGAGAAAGCCTCTCTTTTCCAGGCAAATTGCTACATACGAGGGTTACTTGAAGTATTCAATCTACCAAGCCCTTTCTCATGGGCCCCTTATTTACATTTCAGTGAAACTCTCCTCCCTTGCACATTCTGAACATAATCCCAATTATACTGTAGCAATAGGGAAACATAAATAATTTAGAGATGCATATGTATACTGGATAAAGTGTGTGTCTTAGAGGCATATGCAGTTACTTTTATATATAATTTAATTATCAATGATACTGTCTCACTTCTGCCTCAATATTTAGAACAATATGAAGGCAGAACAACAGTCAGGCAATTATTTCCCCCCTAGTTATTAGTATCCCACCATTTCTCCGAAAAGCTCAAAAAAAACCTGTGTATGGCCAGGCTTGCCCTAATCATAATCATAATAGTAAAGTTGGAAGGGACCTTGGAGGTCATCTAGTTGAAACCCCTGCTCAGGCAGGAAACCCTATACCATTTCAGACAAATGGCTGTCCAATCTCTTCTTAAAAACTGTCAGTGTTGGAGCATTCACAGCTTCTGGAAGCAGGTTGTTCCACTGGTTAATTGTTCTAACTGTCAGGAAGTTTCTCCTTAGTTCTAGGTTGCTTCTCTCCTTGATTAATTTCCATCTGTTGCTTCTTGTCCTGCCTTCAGGTGCTTTGGAGAATAGCTTGACTCCCTCTTCTTTGTGGCAGAACCTGACATATTGGAACACTGCTATCATGTCCCCCCTCGTCCTTCTCTTCATTAAACTACACATACCCAATTCCAGCAACTGTTCCTTATATGTTTTAGCCTCCAGACCTCTAATCATCTTTGTTGCTCTTCTCTGTACCCTTTCTAGAGTCTCAACATCTTTTTTACTTCATGGTGACCAAAACTGGATGCAGTATTCCAAGTGTGGCCTTACCAAGGCATTGTAAAGTGGTATTAATACTTCTGATTACTAGGACTGAGGGATATTTCACTTCATGGGTGTCAAACTTGCTGAATTATGTGATGTGTCATGACATATTGTGACTTTATTTGCATTGCCAGAGCTGGGGTGGGCATGGCCTCTGGATGATGCAACCAGCCCATGGGCCGGCAGTTTGACACCCCTGTTGATTTCTGATCAGATTCCAATTTTTCCAGATTTCTGCTGTAACCTATTTCCAGCTATTGAGATTGTTACTTATGATTCTTTTCCTTTTTTCTAAATTTGCATTTTCTACACTCCTTTTAAAAACAAGTAATTGAAAATATTTTTTCATGTATATTCTTGTTTTCCTTAAGACATACACTTTAGGGCATACTTTTCTCAATGCACTAAATGTGCACACTTTCCCCTGCTTTCTTTTTAGACTGCAAATTGCAAAATATACTTAAAAAACATCTGTTGGCATGTAATTTGTGTTCAGAAGCCCAGGAAGTACGAACTGAGAAGTCTGTATTAAAGGTTTAACCAAATAAATGCCTTTGTCTGACTCTCCCTACATCAGATGGACATGACACACATTAAGGCCAGTGAGGGCCTAATGTACCAAAGCCTTTGTACTTTGCTCTGTAATTGGATTTTCTCAGCCAGTATGTTTGTTCTGTGAAAAAAAATACATAACATTACTTCACAACTGACATTGCCAGACACAAGCTGTGTAGGCATTTGCTATTGCAGCAATATCCATAATTATTTGCCAAGAGTTCATGATTCTCAGATAGAATTGTGCTGATCCATTCTAAGTTTGAGAGACATCCAGGTCACATCACAGTGCAGGAATTATGTGCTGAATCTCAAGCTTACTTCAACCAGGGGATGTACAGTGAACCAAAGATGATTCTTAGCAGTGGTGGGATTCAAATATGTGAACAATCAGTTCTCTGTGTGGATGCCACTTCTGGAAGTCTGTTCTGGGCCTGGGAAACAAAAAAATTAGCTACTGGTTCTGCCAAACTGGTGTGAACCAGATGAATCCCACCACTGGTTCTCAGATAAAAAGAGGGCAGGAGATCCCCCACATGTACTCTGGATGGCTGTTCCTCAAATGGAGACCTTGGGACAACAGTTTTCTGTTGGGTTGAATACTGAGAGACAATGGGATTAGTCATCTTGCTCACAATTGCACCAAAGACTTTAAAGGACACTAGATTCACAAATCTTAGTTTGTAATCAGTTTATAATCACTGTTTGAAATAAAAGGAAAGAATATAAAGTTAGTTTATTTGATCAAGCTTAAAATATAATATGTTGTTATTTCTGGCCCTTTTTGGACTTTGTGCTGACACCAGAACTGAAAAGATGGTGTTTTATGGATTTGTTTATAGATACGAGATGGGATATCAGACAAGGGGATAATTTTTTATAGCTTTAGAGAGGGTGAAAAGTTACTAAATATTACCAGTTTAGTAACTTTTTTTAATATAAAGTGACTTTTTATTCTTTCTTTCTTTCTTTCTTTCTTTCTTTCTTTCTTTCTTTCTTTCTTTCTTTCTCTTTTTTTCTAATTTTTCTTGTACTTTCTCTTTCTTCTGTCTATTTTTTAAATTTACTTTGTACTACTTTTTACTACCGTAATCAAAATTCTTAATAAATATTATATACAGAAAAAAAAGGAAAAAAAAGATTATGTGCTGAGTTTCCTGCAATTGGCTGTGTGCTGATCTTATTCTAGAGTTCCATTGCAAGGGGAGAAGATACATAGGGAAGATAAAAAGCATGCAAACCTCCTTCTGCATCTGCATCTGCCACTTCTATGTTGCTATGTTGCGACTTTACTCAGCCATTCTATTTTTCTTGTGATCTGTACAGTGAGACCATGGAGAAACTGAAAATTAACCTTGATTGAATAGAATTTAACCCCTCCACCTTTGGAATGAGAGTAAAGTCTTAGAATAATTAGTTTTGTCTCCTAGCACCCAAGAGACAACAGAAATAATATTGGCATGGTATTTCATGATCTGCTTTGCTCCTCTGGTCACTCGTGAAGTTTTTTGGTCACTGTTACTTTGGTCACCAGATTAACACTTTCTAGTAGGTGAGATCACTGTGTGGTAGAACTATATATTCTGTAGTCTTCTATTAAACAAATTCAGATAGTACTGATGAAGATTTTTACATTATTGCATTGCCCAAAGGTGAATTAGTTCAGTGAGATGAAAGGGTGCATTACACTGTCAAGATTACCTAACAGAAGAGGCAAGTGACAAACATGCATTGTGACTCAAACTCTGTCCCTTACATATTTGTATACAACATCATGACCCAGAAATAATAATAATAATAATAATAATAATAATAATAATAATAATAATAATAATAATAATAATAATAATAATAATAATAATAAGAAGAAGAAGAAGAAGAAGAAGAAGAAGAAGAAGAAGAAGAAGAAGAAGAAGAAGAAGAAGAAGAAGAAGAAAGTTGTTGTTGGAAGGGACCTTGGAGGTCATCTAGTCCAACCCCCTACTCAGGCAGGAAACCCTACACCCTTTCAGGCAAATGGCTGTCCAGTCTCTTCTTAAAAACTTCCAGTGTTGGAGCATTCACCACTTCTGGAGGCAGGTTGTTCCACTGATTAATTGTTCTAACTGTCAGGAAATTTCTCCTTAGTTCTAGGTTGCTTCTCTCCTTGACTAGTTTCCATCCATTGCTTCTTGACCTACTTTCAGGTGCTTTGGAGAATAGCTTGACTTCAGCCCTTGAGTTATTGGAACACTGCTATCATGTCCCCCCTCATTCTTCCCTTCATTAAACTACACATACACAATTACAGCAACCGTTCCCTATATGTTTTAGCCTCCAGTCCCCCAATCATCTTTGTTGCTCTTCTCTGTACCCTTTCTAGAGTCTCAACATCTTTTTTACATCGTGGTGACCAAAACTGGATGCAGTATTCCAGGTGTGGACTTACCAAAGCATTGCAAACTGGTATTAGTACTTCACGTGATCTTGATTCTATCCCTCTGTTAATGCAGCCTAGCACTGTGTTGGCTTTTTTGGCAGCTGCAGCACACTGCTGGCTCATATTTAAGTGATTGTCCACTAGGACTCCGAGATCTCTCTCACAGTTACTACTATCGAGCAAGATACCACCTATACTATACCTATGCATTTGATTTTTCCTGCCTAAATGTAGAACCTTATTTTTTTCACCATTAAATTTCATTTTGTTAGATAGTGCCCAGTGTTCGGGTCTGTCCAGATCCTCCTGTATTTTAATCCTATCTTCTGGAGTATTGGCTATTCCTGCCAGCTTGGTGTTGTCTGCAAATTTGATGAGTTCCCCATCTATCCCCTCATCCAAATAATTGATGAAGATGTTGAAGAGCACTGGGCCCAGAACAGAGCCCTGGAGCACCCCACTACACACTTCCTTCCCTGTAGATGCAGTTCCATTGAGGACCACACGCTGAGTACGGCCTTCAGCCAGCTATGAATCCATCTGGTGGTGATGCTATCTAACCCACATTTTTCTATCTTATCAAGTAGTAGGTTGTGATCTACTTTATCAAATGCCTTACTGAAGTCCAAGTAAATTATATCTACAGCATTCCTCTGGTCCAGTAATTTTGTCACTTGGTCAAAGAATGCAATAAGATTTGTCTGGCATGATCTGTTTTTGACAAAATATGAAACAGTGTTGCCTACATCATGATATCACAAGGCATCTTTCATCATTTTGGACTCACCACGACTAGGAAAACACCCATAAGGGCAATCAAGCAAGGCATAACTATTGAGGGATGATCAACCAGAGCACTCAGTTACCTTGAATGAGGTAATTCATAAACCTTACCAGAAGATCCAATTATCTTACTGCCATTTCTTTTATAACTTAGCACCTAATTTTATATTTTTTTGTTTTATTCAGGTACACCATCTTATATTTTATCAAGAGTTTTCTTCCGGTGAATCCTTCCTTGCCTCTCCTTGTTCCTATTGTCTCATTGGACAAACTTCTGCACTGAAGGATAGAGTTTCTCTATTTTTCAGTCTACCTGGAGATGATGATGTATAGAACAGGGAGGCATGTGAAATCTCAGCTTCCAGTTTTTATCAAATGCTTAATGAGGGCTGGCAAATTGGAAAGGTTATAGGCTTGTTCCCTTAATTGGAAGAAAAATAATTGACATCCCTCCCACACAAAAACAGAAATAGAAATGGAGGCAGTCACTGAGGTTAATGTTTCTGAGAGGTTTCTACGAAGCCATGCCTAATGCTTGCAACTGAATTTAACACTATAGGAGTTTTGTTGTTGTTGTTGTTGTTGTTGTTGTTGTTTCAAATCCAAGTTAAAACATTAGACATTAGTGGATAACATTCACTTCTCTTCCCTTTGAATATTTTTGTCTTTTGTGTTGTGTTGTCTTTTCCAAGTAAAAGGGATTGTATTTTTCATGCTAAGGAGCACTGTGGTTTTGTATTATTTACATGCAGACCTCTTCAGCTACCTTGATTTTATTCCTGTGCTAGCCTAGTTGAAGAAATCCGTAATAGTGAAGTAATAAAAATCGCTGTATTTAATGCCTACACGAATCTTCTCTTACTAAATTGCGAGCTATGAAAGTAGCAAACAGAACTGTTGCTTTGGACTGCTGATCCTGTGAGCACATAGATCAGAGGCTAAATGATGGGTTGCTTCTGAAGGTCAGTAGAACACTTTAAGGCTTATTCATTAGAGCACTCTTATGACATCACTTCCTACAGTGTCTCATTTTACTGTGAATGAGCATCTGTTGGAGAGAAGCATTTGTATTTATGACTAGGCATTGGCTTCTATGCATATTGTCAAGGTCCTACCACATATGGAACATAGCTTTTCTCCTACAGATATTAAGAAGCATATGCCAAGGTCATTACAGCAACATTGGCAGGGATTATTTGGAGTTCTCACAGAAAGCCTGAACAGTGTTCAGGATTGGAAGAGCAGAAATCTCAGTTAAAACTGTGTTTTGTTTTTTACTGGTCCAACATCTTTGCCTTTAACAGCAATCTGACATGTAGAAGCACAGCTGGAAATATTTATCTAACAACTGTCACATCACTATACTGCCATCAGCCATTTTATTGCTTCTGTATCAGGCTTTTGCTAAACAGATTGGTTCAAATTGTGATTCAAAAGTTTGCATGCAGTTCACATATAGTCTAATAGCTAACACACCTGCTAGCCCCCTAGGATTACAAAACCTGAGCAGTTATCAGATTTTGATTGGAATTCAGTTCATTGCTGATAAGTTGCATTTGTTTTGGATTGCCAACATTTTAATAAGCAAAAAGGTGATCTAGGTCCAGCTTAAAGAGTTCAGTATGTATATTTATTTTATTTTATTTATTATTTTAGTTTTATATTTGATGATGTAAGCCACCGAGAGTCCCTCAACAGTTAGATAACCAGCATATAAATTTAATAAACACATAAAAATATATGCCACTAAGTTTCAGAGAGCTGAGCAATAAAATCTTAGTTTCATGCAAATCAAATGAATCACACAAGTAGGCATAAGAAGTGCAACCAATCTTGACATGCAAAAATCTGATTGACTATTAGAGCTAGAGGCTTTGGGTATGTGTGTTATTGTTGCTGTTATAAAGTGGAATAAATCAAGTACAGATAGTGAAAAATACCTCCAAAATTGGCTATATTTATAATGAGAAATAAAGCAAGATCTGACATCATTATTTCCACTTCAGAATAAATTTCACTTAGAATTGAATTCAATATGCAATCTCTAGAAGCTGCCATGTTATTTTTCTTGACCAAAACCCAACTGGGGTTTGTGATTGCCTTAGTTTAGGCCAGGGGTGTCAAACTGCCAGCCCGCAGGCTGGATGCATTATAGCAAAACCACGCCCACCCCATTGCCAGCAATGGTAAAAAAGTTGGGATACGTCGCAACACGTCACGTGATGTTGCAAGTTTGACACCCCTGGTCAAGGCTTTTGTGTTTGTTTCCTTGTTTTGTTCTAGCCCAGGGGTCAGCAACCTGAAACAGTGAAAGAGCCACTCGGAACCGGTTCCCTCACAAAAGGAAAAACTCGGAGACGCAAAAAATGTGTGCACATGTGCGTACATGCGTGCATGCGCAGAACAGGGTTTGACTGAAGAGTGGAGCCAAGACGAGATATGCACCTACCCTACATATTTGAATTGATTGGTTGAACTTTTTTAGTCCCCCTTTTTTTTGGGGGGGGACTGCACATGGCAGAGGACTAGGAGCCACAGGAGACGGCTGAAAGAGCCACATGTGGCTCTGGAGCCGTGGGTTGCAGACTAGCCTCTAGCTTTGGGTTTCCTCTTATCTATGAACTAACTACATCTTATCCGGCTCAGCTTTTCATGATTAACCAAGATGAAGAAAAGGTTTTAGCCTATCTGGACTCAATTTTCTCTTTAGGACCAGAGAAAGTTCTGCCACTTCTAACAAGAATACTAAAAGTCAGAATGAGATCTGAATTTGAAAAATAAAAAAAATAAAAAAGGAACATACATCATGAAGATATGAGAAGGAGCACTGTGAAAGTTGTTCTTGAGAAATTAAAACAAAAGTCATTTGGAGGCAAAGGGATAGAGAAGGAGAATGCTGCAAAATGTTCTAAGTGGCAGAAGAATCTTTTTATTTGCTTCTTTGTTTTATAAATAATAACTCTCATATTGAAGTATGTGATTCCCCTTTTCCTTACTTTAATAAAGTTCCTGTAACTTTACTTGCTATATAACGGACAGAAATTCCACTAGCAAGATTCCTCTTTCCCATCGTTTCTTTCGCTGATTCCCAGCAAGGTTTCCTTGGCAAACATGTTGTTTAATGCACATGAAAATAGCCCACAAAACAGGAAGGGGTAACCAAGGATGACAAATATCAGTAGGCAGATTAACCCCACCCTTAATTTTTATTGAAACAGAAGCATAATTTCATTGCAACTCTGGCTTGCTGCGTCTCTCTCCCCCGCCTTTTTTTTTTTACAAAAGAGCACAAAAAGAGGAGGGAAAATTGAGGGTGGTGGAAGTCAAAGTCAGGTGGTGGCCTTTGCATAGCAAAGGTCTCATTAGTATTTTAGACGGCTGCCATTCAACAAAAGAGAAATTCAGGCCCATCTGACAGCTACTCTACCTCTGAAGTGTAGCCGTTCACCTCTGGGGAATTTTTGAAAGGACTTTAGCTTGGCTGAGCTGGAACCCTACTGTTACAAGTGTGTGTGAAGTGCAGGATCTGTGTGCTGTTCTTCATAGGATCACCAAAGGGAATATTTCCTTGTGCCTTTTTGTCAAAGGCATCTTGGGTTTTCTTTGTGTTGGACTCAATTTTAAAAGAACTATCATGATTCTGGATTTTGGCAGCCTGCCATTAAAAATGTGTCCATTAGGTTAGATAAACTTTATTGTTATTTTTTTTAGAGTGGGGACAATGGCACACATTAAAAATGAAATTGATAGTTGCTTGCTCTCAAAGTGTACATATACATAATACACATTTAAGCATACTATATACAGCATGTGTATAGACCTACATATAAGTAACATATAAATATTAATCATAAGTCCATCGTGAATACATAACGGAAGGAGGAAGCTTTAGAGTTCACAAGGATAATACTGTATGGCACAAAATTGACTGAACCTGGATGTTCTGCTTCAGAAACCATGAAGCCTCCTCCCAGAAGGTAACAAGGAAAACAGGTCATGAAGAGGATGTGTAGTGTCCCAGACAATCTTATGGACCCTGCTCAAGCAACACTTATGTGCTATGTCCTGGATGGAAAGGAGGGAACTACCAATAATCTTTTCAGCCATCCTCACCACTCTCTGCACCGCCTTCCTGTCTGAAGCAGTGATGCTTCCAAACCAGACTGTGATGCTGTATGACAGGATGCTCTCTGTCAAAAGTGGTAAGGGCAGGGGAAAGACGATGTTCTTTTCTCATGTGACACAGAAAATGGAGGCGCTGCTGTGCCTGCTTCACCAGTGTCTTGCAGTTGAGCAACCAAGCCAGCCTACTTGTTAGTTGCACACCCAGGAATTTGATGCTGGTAACCATCTCCACAGGTGAATCATTAATGCACAGAGGAGTGTGGTTGTGCCTGCCTTTTCTGAAATTGACAATGATCTCTTTGATTTTTCCATTATTTAAACTAGGGTGTTTTCTTTACACCAGTTCACCAAGCCCTCAACCTCCTTGTGGTAAGCACCCTCATTGTCATCATGAATAAAGCCAGTGCTTTTTTTCTAAAAAAAATGTGCCGAAACTCAGAGGTGCTGTCACTGGGAGCGATGCTGGTGTCTTGCTACCAGTCCTTTGCACGCCTGCCCCTGTGACTTGGAGCCACATGCAGTGGGGATTCCCCTCCCCACAGCTGCCATGCCACAGCCTGTGCTGAGCCCTCACCCAGAGCTGCTCTGAACCCCAACCCAGAGCTGTGTTCCTCATAGCAGTGGTCTCCGGCACAAATTTGTAACAAACATTGGAATTCTCAAGGCATGTGTGTTATTGTTGCTGTTATAAAGTGGAATAAATCAAATAGAGATAGTGAAAAATACCTCCAAGATTGGCTATATTTATAATGAGAAATAAAGCAAGATCTGACATCATTATTTCCACTTCAGAATAAATTTCACTTAGAATTTAATTCAATATGCAATCTCTAGAAGCTGCCATGTTATTTTTCTTGACCAAAACACAACTGGGGTTTGTGATTGCCTTAGTTTAGGCCAGGGGTGTCAAACTGCCAGCCTGCAGGCTGGATGCATTATAGCAAAACCACGCCCACCCCATTGCCAGCAATGGTAAAAAAGTTGGCATACGTCGCAACACGTCACGTGATGTTGCAAGTTTGACACCCCTGGTCAAGGCTTTTGTGTTTGTTTCCTTGTTTTGTTCTAGCCCAGGGGTCAGCAACCTGAAACAGTGAAAGAGCCACTCGGAACCAGTTCCCTCACAAAAGGAAAAACTGGGAGACGCAAAAAATGTGTGCACATGTGCGTACATGTGTGCATGCGCAGAACAGGGTTTGACTGAAGAGTGGAGCCAAGACGAGATATGCACCTACCCTACATATTTGAATTGATTGGTTGAACTTTTTTAGTCCCACTTTTTTTTGGGGGGGACTGCACATGGCAGAGGACTAGGAGCCACAGGAGACGGCTGAAAGAGCCACATGCGGCTCCGGAGCTACGGGTTGCAGACTAGCCTCTAGCTTTGGGTTTCCTCTTATCTATGAACTAACTACATCTTATCCAGCTCAGGTTTCATGATTAACCAAGATGAAGAAAAGGTTTTAGCCTATCTGGACTCAATTTTCTCTTTAGGACCAGAGAAAGTTCTGCTACTTCTAACAAGAATACTAAAAGTCAGAATGAGATCTGAATTTGCATGTCTGATATTTTAAAAAAGGCATATGCTACTGACTACACTTATGCACACATGTAACATCTTTTGCTAGGATTAATGACCACTGCTTGTCCAGAATGTGAAAAGTGAAAGATTGTGACTAAACAAAACTTTAATGTACAGATAATACCATCAGAAATTATTTTAGCCTTTTTAATAAATGTTGTTATTGATGTTAAGCTCACCATGGAAAACATCATATACTGTTATGTATATACTAGGTTAATTATTTAAAGACTGAAATGCAACATAACTAGATTCTCAATAACCTATTTTTCAAAACACACAACAGTCCAAACAGTAAAAGTAAAATCCAGATTAAAAATATTTCATTCTTAAGAATTGTTTAATTTAAAGTGGTTTAGTTGTAATAGATGGTTATAGATTCAAAATAGTTTTCAAGAGTGTACAAAAGATACTATTTTTTCTAGCATCAGCTAAATTAGACATATTACATTGAGAAAAATGTTTCTCATTTCTTTCCTGTTACCTTTATTGATTTCATTGCAGAGATGTTAACATAGGAAATAGAATATTTTGTTATCTAATTTTACCTTCCAAAAGACAAAAGCAGATGAAAAATGTGAGGTTCTTTCCTGTTGGCTTTTTAGAATTAGCTGTTTTAGATTCTAAAAGTTTAGTTCCTAAAGAAGTAACCTTGTAAATAATTTTAATGTCCTTCTCTAGTGCAGGGTAGGCAACCTTGTCTCTTTTATGATTCAAGGACTTCAACTCCCAGAATTCCTGAGCCATCATGGGTCAGCTTGGAAACCTCTCTCTTTCCCTTCAGCGTGGCTGGTTCAGGATTTCTGGGAGTTGAAGTCCACGAGTCATAAAAAAGAGCCAAGATTGCCTACTCCTAAAGTCAATAGAGGGAGCTTTTTTTCTGCAAAAAAAGGTGCCAGAACTCCGTTCTGAGCATTCTAAAAAAAAGGGAAAAAAAACCTGAATAAGGCCCATTACAGTTGTATCATCTGCAGACTTCACAATATGGTGAAGTTATAGCACAACCGTCATGAGTCCACAGGGTGAACAGCTTCAGACTCAGGGCACAGCCCTGAGAAATGATGTTAGAAATATTTGTTCCAGATTGCACATATTGGGGCTTGTTAATAAGAAAATCAAGAATCCAGTTGCACATGGTTTTGCTCTCCAGTCAGTAAAAGTGCTCAGCATTTTAATTAACAGGGAAAATTATTGTGCTGAAAAATATAGAAAATACAAATATTAAATAGATATTTGAAGCATTCCAGATAATATTCACTGCTAGCTGAGTCGTTTGTTAAATCCTGTTATAGAATCAATTGCCTTTGAATAGGTGGATATAGAATAGTATTGTTATAAAATATCTGAATAAGAAAACTCCTTTAGAAATCATCCCTAAAATATTGAAAGTGTTGACTTTACTGTTATGCTAAAAACAATAGAAAATATTGCTGTCTAATAAGCAGGGCCAGAAAACCTACTCAACACTAACTTACCAGATTGCTTATCAACTCCTGAGTGTCTTCTACAGCTATGGAGACAGTCATTTGGCATATGGGAGAGAAGAAATGGAAACCCTGAGCAGAGTAACATGCACCGGCCTTGATATATCAGTTATGCTGTCCTTCATTTAATCTCATGTGTTTTAGGAACAGGCTGACATAATTGTGCTGGCAGAACTAACGATTCCACTTAAGAGTGCTACCAAGCCCTTGCTACAGTAGCCAGATTTCTGCTAAAGGGAGCCAGCAGGAACAGTCAACCCTCTGGGGAGTTTATGGGTTCTGGCTTCACTACTAATATGCCATCTGCTAGAATTACATTGGTCCAGACTGTTTGAGGGACTCATACAGAGGACTGTAAACATTCAAACTAAAATATGTTCTCATTCACTGCAACAGTTTCCAACAGAGTAGACCAATGTAAGTGTATCAAAACCACATGTCCTATTTATGATATATCAATGTTTCCCAGTTTCCTGAAAAATGTTTTTTCTGTGTTTGTGAATCTGTTTCTCTTTCTGGAGACTTCTTCCCTATTTCTAAATACTTCTTTTGCTTGATGAACCCAAGGTTTCTTATTTGACTGCTCAATTTGCTTTGGCTGCCAAGCAATTGTACAGTATGTGATCAATTTATGCAGATTTTTTAAAAAATGTAACTTCATTTTTATACTGATTGATTGATTGACATATATATTTATGTTTGATCCATGTGGACTTGAATTGCCCTGTCGAGCATAGCAGGTCGGTGGCAAAATTTTCAAAATGGTGCATGTGGGCTGCTTGTGTGTCAAGTCCAATGCCTGCATACTTCGTCCGCGCTGGTTGTGATGGCACTGCTCGGTTTGTCGCACTGCTCGGCTTGTGATTGGTTGTGTGGTCGCACGCTGAGTGCTTACTGCAGGCAGCGACTATTATGTTTCATTACACAATAGATGTGTATGTATGTGTGTGCAGTAATTGACTACATGTGACAGGTAAATAATTTCTTTATTTTAAAAAAAATTATTGGTGAATTGAAAATCTTTTTTTGATTTTTAGTGTTAAATTTACTATTAACATTTGCCTTAAGTACAATAATTAAATTTATGTTAAGAACTGAATATGTATGTATATGTGTATGTGTGCGTGTGTGTGTGTGTGTGTGTGTGTGTGTGTGTGTGTGTGTGTATGATTAACAAGATGAGTTCCGGCACCTTTTTCCTTTCAAAAAAGCAGTGTGTGTGTATGTGTGTGTGTGTGCGTGCACGTGCGTGTATTACAATTAAAATAGTAAAGATATTCTAAAATTTGTACAATAATATCTCTCTCTCTCTCTCTCTCTCTCTCTCTCTCTCTCTCTCTCTCTCTCTCTCTCTCTTGTGTGTGTGTGTGTGTGTGTTAGATTACGATGAATACTAAAATGCAAGATAGATATTTAATATATAAATAAATAAGCCTTGGGTTGGAATTTTTCCTTTGCACATTGTAATTTTGACTGTGAATTTCCACCTATCTTTAGTTAATCTTTTTTAGCATCTGTTCAACTTCTCCTGAATTTTCAACACAGGAATTTTGCCTTACTCATATCTTGGGGATTGTCCTTCTTTTCTCCTGTGGAAATTTAATCCCTGACTTGAGCAGATGATCCTAAATGTTATTTGAGAAAAGGTAAAAACATCACAAACCTTGCTAAAGTAATTCTGATTGCCCTGAAAGCATAAATTGCAAAACTTTGCAAAAGTTATTTTCCCTAGCCATAACTATTAGGCAACAGCTGAAATGCAGCAGCTGTCCTTCTGAAAATCTAACCTCTTCAGCAGGAGATTGAGCCCTTAGAACATCTGTTCTGTGATGAAAATTGGCCAATTACTGTTTCCTCTTGGCAACTTTACTTGCGCTAATGCATACTGATACGGAAGGAAAAGATAATATGAAAGTACTATAGATTCATCTTCAAAACTTTTGAGATACAAGATGTTGCACAGTAATTATTAAATGCACAATATTTTCTGTGCAGGCAACCCCATCCCCCAATTTCTCTGCACATTTTGGATTCCAAGAGTCTGGACAGAAATTCAGTTGATGGAATATGGACCTTTGAAATTAAGATCTCACTGACAAAAAAGGTTGGCCTGCTTGTTGTAGAGCATTTGCTAGAGAATTTCAGTTAGTGTGTCAAACTTTCCTTCTGAGAGAAATTCTGTGTCATAAGTGGCTCCATGACATGCTTTAATTCAACAGGTAGCACCGATCTCTGTCTTCTTCCCCCATTTCTTAGTGTGAATAGAAAACCAGGATCCCTCAATTTTTCCCCAGAAGTACAGATATATCAGAGGAAGAAATAAGAGCATTATGGACCAGTCACAAAGGAGGTAACTGGGCATAAAATTAAGATGTTTCAGGTCCTAGGCTCTCCTAGAGCAGAGGCCTGAAAGGGTTGGGGCCCTCTGCTCTATGTGAAGCTGCCACTGAATACTGTAAACTGAAGCTGGTCCAAAATAATATCACTAGTTATTAATCAGGATCAATTACAGAAAGGTCTTATTACAAGACTCTCATTAGCTACTCTTACGTGCCAGCTTCATCAGAGTTAGATCTGCCTCCAAAACCTTTAGAGAACTAGATTCCATCTTATTCAGGATGGTAAATTCTTCAGGCAGAATAAAACCCCTGATCCCAGGATTGCTCTAAATTTGAGGTATTAATGTCCTTCAAATATTTTTCTTCATTTTAATTCTTGGATTCCAAAATCAGAAATAAAATGCAGCCCTTTTATATATTAAATAGAAAGATAATAACACTTAAAAGAAAAGCAATAAAACTGATGAACAGCTAATAGCTTTCCCACACAGTTCCTCACAAAGTCATTTCATCACTCGACTTAAATCAACCTTAAACAACTTTCGAATTACAGACAAGCAAAGAGGAAAAACTGAAAAATCCAAAGTTTCTCTCTTTCTAAATATTTTTTTCTTTCCTCTTTTAACCATTCTAGTTTTTTTTGTTTGTTTCTGTTCAGTTCATCCTCCAAGTATGTGATTATCAGTCTTTTTCTTCTCTGAAACTCTGGGTTAAACCTTCAATGTACAATTGTTCTACTTAATGGCCACTATCCTCAAACACAGAGAAACCTATTATGTGAAAGGAAGGTGTCAGTCTGAGCCAATAATTGAACACATTGTTTAAGACCAGTTCCAGCAGAAAGGTGCCAGATGTCAAATACTACTCAAGTCTCCTCCAGATCATGACATTATCAATTGGCTTCTAGATACAGTGGAGGATATTAGTTACATCCTAGAGTTTCAGAGTAGGTGGTTTGAAAGACTACATAAGCTGTCCAGGATGAAACATTTTTGTAAGAGTCAATCATATCTGTTCAGCTGTTATAGGAGATTTTCCTCAAGAAATACAATTGATTTAACACATTACAGTTATTAATTATTAAGATACTTGTAATTTGTCTTCTATATAACCTGCACTTACATTACCACCATGTCTTCCTTCCCTTCCTCCTTGCTTCCTCTCAGTTTTAATCCCACATCAGTTTATGTATCTGATGTGAGTTGTAGGTCATAAAAACATGAATTCAATCAATCAGAATAGATGTGGAAGGGACCTTAGAGGTCTTCTAGTCCAACCCCTGCTCAAGCAGGAGATCCTATACCCTTTCAGACAGGTGGCTGTCCAATCTCTTCTTTAAAACCTCCAATGACGAAGCACCCACAACTTCTGAAGGTAAGCTGTTCCACCGGTTAATTGTCCTCACTGTTAGGAAGTTTCTCCTTAATTCTAAGTTGCTTCTCTCTTTGATTAGTTTCCATCCATAGTTTCTTGTCTTGCTTTCTGGTGCTTTGGAGAATAAGTTGTTCCCCTCTTCTTTCTGACAGCCCCTTGAATACTGGAATACTGCTATAATGTCATCCTTGGTACGTACTTCTTTTCTCTAGACTGGTCATACCAATTCCTGCAACCATTCTTCATATGTTTGTCTCTCCATGCCCTTAATCATTTTAGTTGCCACATTCAAAGAAATTTTCATACTGATCTGATAACAGCAGTTGTACATAGAAGAGATCAGTATTTCCCAGGTATTTTATTAGGTGAGGTATTATAAAGTGGGTCCATGAGTCCTTATAGAAGATATGGTATAGTGTAGGGGTAGGCAACCTTGGCTCTTTTATGACCCGTGGACTTCAACTCCCAGAATTCCTCAGCCAGCATGTCTGGCTCAGGAATTCTGGGAGTTGAAGTCCATGAGTCATAAAAGAGCCAAGGTTGCCTACCTCTGGTATACAATAGTAGGACATGAGTTGTAGTTTCAATGGTCCCTTGTCCACAGGAGCACAATCTCAGCTCATATGGTGGTGTTTTTTGTTTTTGTTTTTCTTGTATTAGTCCTTCAGAGCTGCAGTGGGAAGTGCATTGTGGCATGCTAAAGTAAATGCCCTTCTAATTTTATTGAGTTATTAGGGTTACAGCCTGGCTTTTCTCCAAAGTTCAAGGCAGCTTACATAAAGAGCTCCTTTCATTTTATCATGGCAATCATAATGCTATGAGCTTAGTTGGGTTGAAGAACTGAGTGACAGCCTAATGAATTTCCATGACTGAAAGTGGACTTGAAGCTGGTTCTTGGTGGTTCTAAACTAACCTTTCAATTGTTCTCACCTTTAGATAATAAAACATTACTATATTAGAACTTTCTATTGCTGATGCTACAGATCAGGACCAGCTAGGCATTTTATATTCTGCTATATAACTGCTGCCACTCACCTCCCATTTTGGTAGGAATTCAGTTAGTTCAGTTTTTATGGATTTCATGCCTGATGTACAGCTATCAGAACATCAGAAAGTGAAAGCAGATATATGAGATGAGGGGGGAAAGTGTCTTCCGTGTGAGATTCAAGGTGCTGCTGCCATCAGTAGTAGGCCAGCAATCAGTTTTGAAGGACTAGTTTTACAAGAGGAGTTAACACTCACTAAAGTCTTGAAAAGCTATACTTTCTTTAAAAAAAAGATCTAGAATGCAAAAAAAAATGTTCAGGAATATCCAACAGAAGATGCTCTAAGCCAAAGTGAGAAGAGAAAGATATTTTCTGAAGATGTAGTTCTAGTACTTCCTATTTTCATGATATACTCTTGACAGAGAACATCCTGACACTTAACATGACTCTTAGATGAATAACCACTAAAAAGCAAAACATGACGTTGAAAATGTCAAGCAATTCATATTAAGGTAATCCAGTATTGCCTACGAAAAAGCTGGAGGGAAGAGAGGTTTGAAGTATGGTATTGTGGTTTGGTATGGTGGTCTGACAGCCGGGGACAGGAAAGTATTACAGAGGGTAGTGAGCACAGCACAAGACATTGTGGGCTGTTCCCTGACACCACTGGATGACATCGCCAGGGCTCATTGCCTTGGAAGAGTGAGGAAGATTCTCAGGGATGACTCACACCCTGGACGGTATCTCTTTACTCTCCTACCATCCGGTAGGAGATATAGGGATATAGCCAGCCGTACCAACAGGCTGAAAAATAGCTTTTATCCGTGGGCTGTCAGGCTTTTAAATGAGACATAATCTTATGCAGGATTGACTTGGGAGGCCGGTGTGTGGTGTAGTGGGTTCACATAGTGTGGTGGGATGGTTTGTTGTCACTGTGTGTTGGGGGAAGAGAGCACAGGGGGAGGCTCAGCTAATCTCAATGTACACATGTTGTACTTTGACAATAAAGGTTTATTATTATTATTATTAAGTATCATCTTTCATTCCATCAAAAATTATCTCAGATAATGCTCCAGAGGGATTTCTTATGCCTGTGGCCTCTTGACTAATTACAAGGAGTGCTTCATTGATACATGTGGACTGAATGAGTAAGTGAATATGAGAAACTTACATTGCTAAAATAAAACATCTTAAATCTATTGGAAGTTTTCTGTTAATGTTGGACGGTGTCAGTGACTTTGCTCTGCTGCTGTATAAAAAGGTTCCTAATTCTGTAGTAGAGGACAATCCTTAACTATCCCCTTTTCTGCTAGGCTGGGTTTTTTATTAATTTATGAATAATTTCTTCATTTTTTTAAATCACAGTTTGCAACTTGAAATATAAAAAAAAGATTTTAAAGCCTGAATTAATGAATGAAATGAATCATTTGATGAGCTGTGAAATTAAGAGAAAGAGATAGGATGTAGTAGATTTGAATAAAAATGGTCTGATCTTGGGGTATGAAGCTGCTTCACATATAGATTGCATAGAAGTAAAGATATTCCTTTAATTGAGACATATCACTATAAGGTAAAATCATAAGATTACATCTGATTTACTTTGGCCATATCATGCGTGCAAATTCATTGGAGAAGGCAATGATGCTAGGAATGGTTTGCAGAACAAGAAGGGGCAAGCAAAGAACAAGGCTGGCTTGATAACCTCAAATCTATCACAAAGTTGAACATATAACAATTGAAAGAAATTGTGCTTTTCAGGGTAGCATGGAGAGCATTTGCCTTACAAAGTCACTAAAAGTCGGACAAACTGATTTTTTAAAACAAACAAAACCTTTAATTATGATTGTAAATTATATGCCAGAATATTTGAATTGCTATTATTTAAATTCTTGAAGATTGCACATCTGTTGATACAAACATTTGGAAAAGGAATACATATAAATGTCAGAGACCACAGTAATGTTTTATTAAGAATTATATTATTTCAGTTCTCACTGTTTCTTTTTCCCCCATCTCTTCTTTCTCTACCCTCTTTTCACATCCATTCCTTCACTGGAAGAAACATCAGACTTAAAACACATCCATGCCAAGTACTATAATTTTATTGCCAACAATGCAGAAATAGGCATGGCAACAAACACTAGCCTTTTAAATACTAAGCTGACATAGTAAGGTTGTTTTTTTTCCTCCTAGGAAATTATAAACCACCTTTTTTTTTTGCATCTCCTTGAAAGAAAGTCAAACTGAAGCCAATGCTAAAGCTGGTTGTGTATGGAATAATATGCCTTCTTTGTTCACACATAATCAGCAGTTGGAAGAAAGTCCCCTTTTCCAATTTTTGAGAACATTCAATATGAAAAGTGAAAAGAATATAAAAGCCTCACTTTAATGCAATTTCATGCAGCAGGTTTTATTTTGTAACTCCAGTCATCTTTCTAGACAGAGTTTGATACTACAGCTATTACTCCTGTTCTGACTTTTACTACTGCTGTTATTTTTGGGAAAGTGCCATCTTATCTTTGCATTTCTCATTCAGCCACATGAACTGTCTTCCAGAATCTTGCGGAAAAGGATATAGATTATATTCCAATTTGCAATCTCACTCAGTATAGCTTCTTTCAAGTTGATGTCTTCTGATTTACGGTGACAACTTCCATCTAACTCATGATTGGATCAGCATAGTCACAGAAAACTGAAATTCCATGCAGGTTAGAAATATAGCTACAAATAGATTATTATTCAGTTTCATAAAAATGTGCACTTAAAATGAACAATGGGACATTAATATGTGGATATGAGTGTGTTTGTAGTAGGTGTCCCCAGAGGTTTTTGTAGCACAGATATATACTGATACATCTCCATACGTATCCCTGCCTTTTGCTTTAGAAGTTGGAAGCTACCTCTGAAGCCTGTCCCTGGATTAGAAGACCAATTTGATTTATCATATCTATATCAGAAAGTAGAAAAAAGAACAGGATATTGTCTGCAACACAGACATTTGTCTTCTCAAACTACAGCAAATTTATACTTTCAAGGCATCCTTTGTGCTGATTTCTATTAAATCTGTATTAAATACAGTGATTTTAGCTTAAAGAACTATATATTTACATACAGAGAATTCTATATGGAATGCTTTGCATTCATTCATTCATTCATTCATTCAATTTCTATAGCTGCTCATCTCAAAAAAGTAACTCTAGGTAGCAAACAAACATAAAATCACATGAACAACAAAACCTTTTTTTAACCATGAAGCCAATTACAATATCACTGATAATCAGGGCAATGCATTCTGCCACAGTCACAGTCACAGTCTGACAGGCAAAAATCTTAAAGCTGCAATTTAGATCTGAACCCAGAAACATTTTATATACTCATTACAAGATTTATTCAATCCAGAAAAGAACATGAAAGATTACAGATAGGACAGGTCAAAGATTTTGCACTTTCCTAACTACCTAATGGGATTCTTGGTGCCTGTCTCAGTCCTCAGTCCACAATTGGTTGTCTACCACTAAGTATTGTCCAAAGCCTAACTGACTAGTTCTGTCTTTGATGAAGCTCAACTTTCCTCTTCACTTGACTTTAAATGTTAAGGGAGGAGGGCATTTTCACATTAGCAATAATTCTTCCTGGCAAAGTTCCATCTTAATTCAGAGAACTAAAGAAAACATTCTTAACAAGCTCAGAGATGAGTCCTTGTTAACTTCTGACAGATGTTCAGAAGGAAAATTACAGAAACCACTTAATTACAGAAAATTACAGAAACCACATTCCAAAAAAGAAAAGAAAAAGGAATCATCTGGTTTACCAACATACTATCAATTACAATAAATCAAAGCAAGCTGTACACCAATTAGCCTGTTATATTTTAGTCAACCACCTTGTTCTACCTACACTGCAACTTTCCCCCTTCTTTTATTTATGAAGGTCTGATAGTCAGCCTTTTCTTACAATGAGGAAGCAGCCTTATGTATGGAGAAAAGAAAGCCATCTTAAAAAAAATAAAGCCCAACAGGGTGTTTTTGAACAGACAGGTTGTTCTTGTGTATCAATATTTATTTTGAAGGGACGCGGTGGCTCAGTGGGTTAGGACGCTGAGCTTGTTGATCAGAAGGTCGGCAATTTGGCAGGTCGAATCCCGAGTGCCGCGTAACAGAGTGAGTGCCTGTTACTCGTCCCAGCTTCTGCCAATCTAGCAGTTCGAAAGCATGTAAAAATGCAAGTAGAAAAATAGGGACCACTACGGTGGGAAGGTAACAGCGTTCCGAGCGCCTTTGGCGCCTAGTCATGCCGGCCACATGACCACGGAGACGTCCTCAGACAAGCGCTGGCTCTTTGGCTTTGAAACGGAGTTGGAAACGACTAGCATGCATGTGCAGGGGAACCTTTACCTTTACCTATTTATTTTGAGATAGGTGGACATACCTGGCTAGATTCAAGGGATTAGCTGTAACTGTTGTGTTAAAAAAAAGCATTGTGTTATGTTTAGTATTGTTAAACTGAGAAAAATCATTTTAGTTAATGGTTATGTTCACACAATATACTAAATCATATTGTGGTGATTTGATGTTTGCTGGGTTTGCTGGTAAAACGTGCCTTTTCTAATTACATGCTATATGTGAATGTGGGCTGCTTGAATTATGTGATAAACAATGTTTAAAAGCATGTCTCAATTTACATGAACCAGGCCAATGGGAAGGATTTCCCAAACCACTAAAGCTTCAGTAACACATATTTCTGGAATTAGGACCAGAGACACTATTATATTTTCTGTGCTTTTTGGATTTAATGGGATTTTCTTGGCCCCTGAAGGGTGCATAGTTAATGGCAAATATGTATAGGAGATCAAACTGTGCAATAAGGAAATATCCTACTCAGTAAGACTTTTTAACCCTAACCCCCCCTTTTTTGCTGTAGTAATGTGATTTTCTTTTCTATGATTTGTTTCATATGGGTTTTAGGTACAGGAAATCTTAGAATCTGGATCTAGTAATCCAAAGTCTGTTTTAATTGTAAGGGAAAAGGCAAAGCATTTTGACCCTATGAGGTTGGCCACTACAATGTTTCTGTCTTCAGTGGAAATCAATGGAATTTTCAATGGAAAGTATGCTCAAATAGGATTGTGATGCAGCCTGCAAATTCATTTGAAATGCTATCAAGAAGGATTATTGTTTATGGATATACTGGGGTGCTAATATTTTATTGTTCGATCCCTGAATTTCCTCAATGGATGAACAAGTTTCACCATTTTTTTAAAAAAAATACACCACGGGAACAGTTTTGTCTAATTGGCATCATTAAAAAAAACAATCACGCTTTTAAATTTATTTTAAACAATCAAAAACTTAAAATCAAAATTGTTGAGATACAGAGAAATGCATAAAACTGAACCACCCACCATCCCCACGTTTCTAATAACTGCATTGGGTAGCACAATACGTAACGATTAGAATGAGCTGTTTAGTGAAACTGAAATGGAGCCAGCAGTTCCCGTTTTCTAGCCGTGATTAACTATTCCATTCTTTTCTGCAGGGGATATTGAGCCAATTCATCCGGTTGCAGATTGAAATGCACACCCTATGGACCTTAGACCTATAAGGCCAAAATCATTTTCAGGGTTATTTTTTCCTTCCGTAATACATTTTGTCCCCCCTTTGAACAGGTTGTGTTATTTATATCTTGCAAAGAGTGAATAGAGAATAATAGCTGAATTTTATTAGGGAAATAAATCACCCGAGTAAAAACGATGGTTGCATGGAATAATCAGTTGGTTTTATAGGAACAGTATTGCTTTATATTGTTAACTCCTACCAAGTTAAGATAGATTAGCTGACAAGCATCACTTCATCTGAACCACCTTAAATTCAGGTGAGGCTAGAAAATTGTTAGATGTTTTTATTTGGACAAGGTTGCATTCACATTAAGGAACACAACCAAGATAATGTTATTTATCGAGATTTTTCTCTCCCTGAATGCCTTCAATCTTTGAGCCCATTAAATTCTGCCAAATTTTAATTTGAATGAAATAAAATCCCTCTATAATCATAAACTCAAGGGATAAAGAAGTATATAATTTCCACTCTGTTACTCAGACCTGGTGGTCAAATCATTCTTTGGCAGGGTTAGCTCCCATATTTGAAAAATCCTTTTTCCAGCATTTGACATATTAAATACAAATACTTTTTTCCCCCTGTAAGGTAAACTTTTGGGAATTAAACTATATGAACAAATTTAAATAAGAATCAATGGCAGCTTGATTAATCTCTCAATTCTATGTCTGTTTGAAACAATTCCTGTGTTCCAGCAAAGGAAGAAGTGGGATCCGAATGCGTGTCATAGAAACCTTATGCCTGAATTAATTAATTAAGCTACAGATTTATGTAGCCGACCATCTCACCAAAGGCTATGCACAACCAATGGATAACACCCCATATAAATGCAACAATATAAGGGACACAAAAATCTCTTTAAAAGGTAAATATAAAAAACATAGACTATAGGAGGTTAAAATAAGCTATATTATATTGTTATGGCATTTATCTTATCATTCAAGAAGGAGTCAGAGAATTATTGACTTGGTTGGCATATCTAGGGAAGAAGTGGCTGCAGTCAGACATCCTGGAACAGTTCCTGAAAGTCAATTCTCATCTACTGAGATTTTGATTCCCTGGTCATCACACAGGAACTGGTGAAAGAGTGCTAAGCTTATTAGAAGATACAAGATATTTGTTGTTGTTAGTTGCAAAGCCGTGTCCGACCCATCGCGACCCCATGGACAACATTCCTCCAGGCCTTCCTGTCCTCTACCAACTTCTGGAGTCCATTTAAGCTCACGCCTACTGCTTCAGTGACTCCATCCAGCCACCTCATTCTCTGCCGTCCCCTTCTTCTCTTGCCCTCAATCTTTCCCAGCATTAAGCTCTTCTCCAGTGAGATATTTAGTAACTTGCAAGGAAGAGGAGTTTCAACATGGGGGCAATGAAGTAGGAAGGAGACCTCCAAAGAAGAAGAATGTTCCCTAGACAAAAATCCAAGGAACAGGAAGAGACTTTGGTATGGGTAGGAAGCAATATTTAAAAGAGAAGCAAACTAAAGATGTGTGGTTGTCTTACCTATTATTTGTGTATAGGGAAGTTACTCAAGCATTAGGAAATTTGGATAAAGGGTGTTGAAAATCCTAGGAATATGGTGGAATATAATTTGGCCCAATGGGAAAAAATGGAGAAACACAAGCAGCTGGTTCAGGTAAAATCTAAAGAAGCCTGAACAGAAATAAAAATGGTTGCATATAATTGAGGTACTGCAGAGAAGTACTTCCAGGAGGAGACGTACGTTTTATTATTATCAAGTGTTATTATCCTAGAACAGAATGCAAATTATAAGCCAAAGGGCAGAGTTCATATCAAATAGTTGACGAAGTGGGTTCAGTTAATTATAAAACTGATGCAGGGAAAGAGAAGCAAAAATTTAATTATGGCAATTTGTTAAGAAATTGGGTGAACAGAGATCAGAATAATTGCACTTGCAGCAATTGGAGCATAAATGAATTTACAATGCCCATGTATCAAGGTTCAGACATGATCAGTAGCAAGAGGCAGCTACTGTACAAGTAAACTCAGAGTTAAAGCATTCAGAAACAAGATGTAGAAGACTAGAGAGAAAATTTAAGATGACATTCACTATTCACCAGGAGCCATTAAATTAGCTGAATACTATATTGACACTAGAAATGTTAAACCTGAATGACAATATTCTCATAGAATTGCAGAAATGTTCAGGGGAACACTGGAAAAAGAAGTACAATGAACCATGGAAAACTCAATATTGTTAGAATGCCATCCAGCATTAAAACATCCATACTAAGAATAAAAGATATCCAAGTTACCCTAAGAAACTTAAATGCATGGGACATTTTAGCTGAACTCTCATGGATTTAACAGGGCCCTTCTGCGTTTTCCCAATCATTTTTTTTTTTTACTACTGTGAACAGTTTAGGATCATTGGCAAACTTCGTTGGTCCACCTCTTACCCCAAAGTCAAGATGTTTTTGAACAACAGATCACAACATTTCTTCCTTCCACTGGAAAATGTCCATTAACAAATCCATAAAGGAAAGGTCCCCTTATCCCATGACTGCTTACATTATTCAAGAGCCTTTAATGAAGAATTTTGTCAAAGGCTTTTTGAAAATTAAGTTTACCATGCCAACCAGGTCATTACAATTCACATGCCAGTTGACCCTCAATTAATATAAAAAAGTTAGTAAGGTAGAATATAGCTTTGCAGAATCCATGCTATTTTTCTTTCCGCGAGACCTAGATGTTTTTTTTGTTTTTTTTTCTTTGATTGCTCTTTCTACCAATTTGCTCGCAACAGATGCTTTGTTGATTGGGTAATACTGTATTTCCCTAGATCTCTCCTGAGATTCTTTTCAAAAAATTGGTGTCAATTGACTACCTTCCAGTCCTATGACCTTGGGTCTGAATGGAGTGACAAGCTGCATATTTTCCTAGGAGGCTAGCAAGTTCACATCTGAATTATGTAAACATTTTCAGGTAGATGCCCTTGGGATTCAGTGATTTCTTACTGTGTCATTTCACCAGATGTTCTAAATCTTATTTATCTTGTTATCTCAATTAGATCTCCTCTCTGAGAAAGTCATTATAGGTTCATTTGTCTGTCCTATAATTCCTGTAGAAATGACAGGTCAAATCATCCTGTTCCTTCCTGATCCTTGAGGATCTCTTTCACTTTATCACTTAACCACCCAGTTGCTTCCCTGGCTGGGTTTCTGCTTTTAATGTGTAATTAACTTGTTACTGTATACTTCATTTTTATATTGTTTGCCATAAATTCCTTAGATCCTCTCTCTTTCCTTTGTTTTCTTGATATCTGTCCATTTTCAACTCACACATTTATTCTCTTTTCAATTCACAGCACTCATTATGGAATCATCAGTCAATCTGAACGTTTAAGAATCCATTTCAGATATTCTGCATTTGCTGTGGAATTGCCAACCAACCTTATACACTAGGATGACTCTTGGGTTTCCTATATTTAATATGGGATCACCAATTGACTCTACTGATACAGTTAGAGCTGCTGATACATTTCTACAAAGGAATTATTGAGTGTCATTTGCACCTCTATAACCATCTGGTTTGGAACTGCAACCAAACAAGACAGACAGACTTCAACGACTAGTTAAAACTGCAGGAAAAAAAATTGCTACCAGCCTGCCTTCCATTGAGGACCTGCATACTGCATGAGCAGGAAAGAGGGCTGTGAAAATATCTATAGACCGCTCACACCTGTTGCGATGAGCGACCGGTCAGGGTTCTGGCTTCAACTCTTAGAGTCCCTTAACAAGGGTGGGAATTTAGAGGGACCCTCAAAAGGGTGATCACCTTGAATATGGAAGGATCTGGCCCTTTGCTACCGACCCAGTATGCCGGAAATTCCAACGGTCATACTTGGGAACTGCGATAGTTTAGAGCAGAGTCCTAGGACAGACTGAGACACCAACACAAGTTTGCTCAAGGTGAGAGCACAGAGTGCTCGGGGAAGATGTTATGCCCCAGAACAGTTCTGGCGACCCTCTTTTATTAGGCTGTTTCATTTGGGAGGGGGGAAAAAATACTCATGGAAGGTCAAAGGGGAACATAGCTCATGGTATACAATTACTAATGAAGAAAGCAAAGGTCATTACAGGAAACAATAATGCATAGCTATCTTATACAAATGTTGACAGGGATTATTGCAGGAAGACATAACTTGAGGCAGAGATATACAAATGCTAACAGGGAAGACAAAAGGTTATCACAGGAAGACATGACTTGAAAGACATAATCTTGAAACAGAGACAATTTCAGGAGACAGAAAACTATATATCTTGAGGCATGGGCAATTTAAATGAAACAAGTCTTTGTTGTATACACATGTGAATCAGAGACAGGAATGTGGTTGTAAATAAGAAAAGAGTTTTATCACCAGAGGCAGAGATGGAATGTAGGAATGTGACTTAATCGATTACTAATTGGGGAAAGGGCAGAAGTGTTGAACTTTTTCTTTTGCAGGCAGAGAAAAGCAGATTTTACACTGCCAGAAATATCATCACTGGAGACAGGAAGGGAGAACCTTGTAATTTTTAATATAGGAATCTTTTGTAGGTCTGGGTTCTCTACAACTCCTCTTTTTCTGTTTTTTAAAGCCAATTACTGAGAAGGCCCCTCAAAATCCAAAACTTTCTCTTCTAGGATACTTACGCTGGAAAAAGAGAAATCCTCCGACAACTCCTGTGCCTGCGCCAGTATTCCTTTCAAAGAGTGCTGGTGTGAGGGTGCATCAGTCTCTGGGTCAGAAGTGAATTCTAAAAGAGGGTGTTTGTATTCACTGTCAATAGTGTGTTTCATCAACAGAATGTCATCGCTAATGCTGCTCAGCCTTCGTTGTAGAAAATTTAAAAGTTTACCCATAACACATGGGCCAATTGCACATGCAAGTAATAATAAAATTAAAGGACCAGCTATGGCTGAGAAAAGGGTGGTCAGCCAGGGAGAAAAGTTAAACATTCCTTGATACCAAGTATAATTCTGCCATGGAGTCAAGCACAATCAAAGAAATACTGTTAGTAATACTTCTGATAAAAATAGGCAAGACACAAGGTAAAATAATACATCCTAATACAATCATACTAATAAAAGCTACAATAGCTTGTAAACCAGGTACTTTGGGAAACCAGGAGCCAAGTAATTCCTGAAAGTTGAAACCATTTCAAGTTTGGACAGGAACATGAGCACAGGAACATGAGCTACAGAGGTCACATAGATGATGATAGTAGACTCGTTGTTAACAACAGGTTGTTCCTTCTGGGTCCATGCGATGGGCAAAAACAGTGTGAAAAGAGCCATTTTTGACTGGAACCAATGTCAAAGGTGTGAGAGGCGGCAAGACTTTGACATCTGGGGTTAGCTTTCAGATGGAATTGTGTTTTAGCAGCATCAGTCAGTGGTGTTAGAGCTGAAAAAAGTCACAAACCATGCTGTCATCTTTAATGGGTTCTGCAGTTGTGTTTGTGGAGGCATGATATGAATGAACGTGGTGACCTGGGATCCACAACACTTTGTCTGGCAGTTGAGCAGCTGCGTAGCCTCTTCCCCAAGTGAGAAGGTCTGCAGGGCCTTTCCAAGTTAGGTCTGGAAGTTGGCGATACCAAACCTGTGGCTTAGGGAGATCTAAAGAAGAAGAAGAAGAAAAATGCTGCTCTGCAGCTGTGGTTAAGGGATAGCCAGTGAAGTTTGAAAAGTTTAGAGTGTAGAGGCAAAGGTCTTGCATTGCTGGGAGGTTGGGGTTTCGTTTTCCCCTGTTCTGATTTTTATAGTAATCTAAAGCATGTTTCAAGGTTTGGTTAGCCCTTTCCACCAAGGCTTGGCCTTGGCTATTATATGGAATTCCAAATTTGTGTGTGATTTGCCAATGATGACAAAATTTTGCCATGGCTTGACTGCTGTAGGCAGGGCCATTATCTGTTTTGAGTTCTTTTGGACATCCCAGCACTGCAAAGGTCCGAATACAATGATTAATGACATGTTTAGTGGCTTCTCCCCTTTGGGGGTTAGCCATGATGAGCCAAACTGCTTTTGCAAAGCTTTGGAATTTTGATGAAAATATGAATGACTTTCCCAGGGGGTGAGGGGTTGCAAAGAACAGGCTGAAGGTCCGGAGGCAGCCTGATCTGCAACAGTGTTTCCCTCTTGCAAAAAACCTGGAAAAGGCTGATGACTACGAATGTGAGCAACAAAAACAGGATGTTGGCGTTCAAAAAGCAAAGTTTGCAAGGTTAAAAAAAGTTGTAACAAATCTGGTTGAATGGATGGGGATAAATAAGATCCATAAATCACTTGAATTGTGTGATAAACATAAAAGCTATCCACAATAAGATTCAAAAGTTGAAATGAAAAAATTTGACAGGCCAAAATTGAAGCAGCTAATTCAGCTTTTTGAGCTGACCGCTGGGGTGTTGTTTGCTTGGTTATCCATTGACCATTTTCCAACCAGGCACAGGCGCCACACTCCTTGCTCCCATCTGCAAAAACTGTAACAGCCGAATGTAGGGGGTGAGGAGACAAGGGTGACAACCAGTCAATGGGTACAGTGCGAACAATTTGCAAACGTTTATCGGGTGGTGGGTGGCAAGAAACCTTGCCATGCCAATCAGCTAAGGAAAATTGCAATTCACTTGAGGTTTGAAAAAATGAGTCCCAAATTTGCAAAGACATAGGCACAAAAAGAATGTCTATCTCCAGGATTTTAAAAATCAATGGAGCTAATTGTGCTTCTCTGGTTAAAATAGAAACTTTGGGCGTATGGGATAAATGAATCCACTCCAAAATTTTCAATTGGTTAAACAATAGCAACATCCGACTCCCATCAGGCAACATCTACCTCTCACTTTCTACTACTTCCCATGTTTCTCCCTATCTATAGTACATTCTTGTTCCTTCAGCATTCTAAGGCTTGTGTTAAGGCATACAATTCATGCATGCAATTCACAAATCTGTGCAAACCAACTTAAAAACCACTTTTCTGTTTCTCCCTTCTATATCCATTCATTCACTGCCCTTCTGCCATTCTGGCCTAACTTCTGTCTTTTCTGCTTCCAGCTTCTATCAACTTTTGCATGAACCAACTGTTTCTCTTAGCTATTAATCAATCCTCTACATTTCTAGTCATATTTGGAGTCAGTGTATCTTTATTAACAATCTCAGAGCCTGTTGTAAGGCATAAAATAGTGCAGATTAAGGGAGGGAAATTCTCCCAGATATCACCTTCTATCAATGTGTCCTGCACACAGACACAAAAACATCAAAAACAAGAAAACAAAAACAAAAAACAACTCCACAAAAAGATCAGAGTAATTTCTTTTAGGTGAAGTTTAACTAAAACTCAAAGAATTCCAAAAACTTCTCCAGCAAAGAATCTCTCCTCTTTCGAGTAAAAAAAAAATTGCAAGCTGAAACTGCAAGAGTGGGCATCAAGCTTCACATCCACCCCCCCTTTCTCAGACTGGAATTCTAAGCAGAGAAAAAAAATGGTTAAAAGAACCAGCCACCCCCCCTCCTTCTGGCTGTTTAGGATATCTTGTGGAAAGCTGCTAAAGCCCCTTCAAATTAAAAGCATCCCTTGGGCTTTGAGCCTGTTGGTCATTAGTAATGAATTGTCCCGTGCCAAATAATTGATCCCTATTTACTCCTTGAGGTAATCCAGCAAGAATTTTTTCTCTATTTCTTTTTTATTTATATTCAGATTCCCAAACAAGATATTGTGATAGAGTAGCTTACCTATACTCATTAAAAATCCTTGCACATAGTTGATCAATTCATGATGCAAGGGTGGATTGGTGAACCTCCGGCTGCTGGTGGTGGCAAAAAATTAACAAGATAACAAGATGACAAATCTTCCTCATAAGGAGGGGGAGGCGGAGAAACTGAAAAGGCTTAATGAAAAAAAGAATCATTAAGAGGAAAGGAACAAAAGGTGCCTCTTGAGTGAGGAGAGAGATTTGGAGAAGGAGGAGGAGGGAAGGGGGGAGGGGGGGTTTAGAAATAGCAAGAAGCTCAGAGGCTTTTTCCTCTTTGTCAGAGGGAGAGACAGGCACAGCAGGGCAAAGAGAAAAGGCAAAAGGAAGATTCTCTGGAGGCAGAGCAGAGGGGGGGACATGCACAGCAATAGGAGGAAGTTTCTCTGATTTTTCATAGGGTGAGGGTGGCACGGATGAAGGCAGAAGATCAGAAGAGTGATCAAGAGGTTTAGAGATAGAAGATGTTAGATCTAAAGGAGATGGCAAGAGTTTTAATGCTGCCATCATTGCTTGCCATGCAGACAGAATATCAGCAGGCACCCTGGGATGATTGTGAAAATATTTACCTAGCTTTTCCCAGGTTACAACAGACAAAGTGCCTGATTCTGGATAAGCCAGACAATTTTTGTTAATATATCGTAAAAGTTTTGTTAAAAGTCTCTTTCCTACAGGATGGACCATGGTGCCATTGTGTTTTTGAACAAAATTAGCCTTCTGCATTATATTAAAAAGTTCGTCCCTATGAACTGACAAAACTTTGGAAATTGGAGAGCCCATTTACTCACGATGTGAAGCCTTCTCCGAGGTGCGTGAGAACAGGGAATGCAGGCAGCACACGCCTGGACAGGAGTCGTGCTGTGGAGTTGAAGCCGCGATCCAATGGACGAGCCCCCAGTTGTTGCGATGAGCGACCGGTCAGGGTTCTGGCTTCAACTCTTAGAGCCCCTTAACAAGGGTGGGAATTTAGAGGGACCCTCAAAAGGGTGATCACCTTGAATATGGAAGGATCTGGCCCTTTGCTACCGACCCAGTATGCCAGAAATTCCAACGGTCATACTTGGGAACTGCGATAGTTTAGAGCAGAGTCCTAGGACAGACTGAGACACCAACACAAGTTTGCTCAAGGTGAGAGCACAGAGTGCTCGGGGAAGATGTTATGCCCCAGAACAGTTCTGGCGACCCTCTTTTATTAGGCTGTTTCATTTGGGAGGGGGGAAAAATACTCATGGAAGGTCAAAGGGGAACATAGCTCATGGTATACAATTACTAATGAAGAAAGCAAAGGTCATTACAGGAAACAATAATGCATAGCTATCTTATACAAATGTTGACAGGGATTATTGCAGGAAGACATAACTTGAGGCAGAGATATACAAATGCTAACAGGGAAGACAAAAGGTTATCACAGGAAGACATGACTTGAAAGACATAATCTTGAAACAGAGACAATTTCAGGAGACAGAAAACTATATATCTTGAGGCATGGGCAATTTAAATGAAACAAGTCTTTGTTGTATACACATGTGAATCAGAGACAGGAATGTGGTTGTAAATAAGAAAAGAGTTTTATCACCAGAGGCAGAGATGGAATGTAGGAATGTGACTTAATCGATTACTAATTGGGGAAAGGGCAGAAGTGTTGAACTTTTTCTTTTGCAGGCAGAGAAAAGCAGATTTTACACTGGCAGAAATATCATCACTGGAGACAGGAAGGGAGAACCTTGTAATTTTTAATATAGGAATCTTTTGTAGGTCTGGGTTCTCTACACACACCCTGGACATAAACTGTTTCAACTTCTTCCATCAAGACGACACTATAAGGTATTGCACATCAGAACAACTGGACATAAGGACAGTTCCCCGCCCCATGCTGTCACTCTGCTTAACAACTAATTCCTACAACACCGTCAAACTACTAATTAAAGCTGTATTAATATTATTCTCCTCATCTTTCCAATTACCTATTCTTATCTTCTTATGACTATAACTTTGTTGCTTGTATTTTACAATTTATATTGTTTTATTTAGTATCCTAATATGATTTATATTGTTTGCTTAGCTAGTATCCTATAACCATCACTAAGTATTGCATCTTATGATTTATGATGCATTTTATGATTTATAGTGAATGTATTTTTATATTATTTATGATCATGATTTATCACTATAACTTGTCTGTACACTGAAAGCTTATGCACCAGAGACAAATTTCTTGTGTATCCAACCATACTTGGCCAACCATATTTGGCCAATAAAGAATTCTATTCTATTCTATTCTATTCTATTCTATTCTATTCTATTCTATTCTATTCTATTCTATTCTATTCTATTCTATTCTTCTATTCTGTTCTGTTCTGTTCTGTTCTGTTCTGTTCTGTTCTATTCTATTCTATTCTATTCTATTCTATTCTATTCTATTCTTCTGTTCTGTTCTATTCTATTCTATTCTATTCTATTCTATTCTATTCTATTCTATTCTATTCTATTCTATTCTATTCTATTCTATTCTATTCTATTCTATTCTATTCTATTCTACTCTACTCTACTCTACTCTACTCATCCCTTTCCTGGATATCTTGTATTTACTGTCATTTTAGCAGTCAATTTATTATTCTGGGAATATCCCTCAAGGTTTTCCAAATTTAGCTGTACCCTCAAAGAATATACTTGCCATCTTGAATTCTTGTGTTTAATGAGTCTCTTTCAAATTCACATGCTTCATTCCATCAGGCATGATCATGCCACCAACAATCAAGTTTATGTAAGCTGTATATACCAGGCTTAAGAATAACACTGGGGTTTCACTTTTTGTTTATTTGTTTAATTAGTTAAGAAATTACAAAACTGAGTAGCTAAGATTTGATAAATGATTAAAACCTCAGATCCACCATATACTCCTGGCCTTCTGAAAGGGCCTCAAAACCTGTCTCTGCTGATTGGCTTGGAACATTCCACAGTGAAGGTGGTTAGTGGACTAAGACGATCCCACTTCACCTCGTTTGTATACTGGTTCCTAGCTTAACCAATTTTTATTAATGTTTTAATGTTTTTAACATTTTACCATGTGTGTGTGTGTGTGTGTGTGTGTGTGTATGTGTTAGAAAGAAAAAGGAATCGAGCACCAGGATAGAAAAGTAAACAAACTGTTTAATATGTAAAACACTTAGCTTTTATTGGCCAAACTGCTGATGTCATCAGAGCAAGAACAGGAGATCCGGGAGTTTGCCTATATAGCCGGCTGCTTTTGCACCCTGTTCATTGAGCGGGTCACCGGTCTATTAACTTCAATTGGCCGTAGTGTTTCTAAATGTCCCGCATTCCTTCACGTACTTGCAGAATCAAAAGTTGTTGCCTTATTTGCGGTCGCTCTCCTGCCGAGCGTATGCACGTCAGGGGGCCAGTTATCCAGCCACTGTTGTTTTGTGCCTCCCCCACTCTTCTTTAGTCAAACCTGAGCCTCCATCTCAAGATCTAAAGCCGGACATGTTTTGGATTCGTCCTTCCTGGGGATCGTTGTGGTCACGCCCTCCAAATCAGGGTCTAATACCAGGCATGTCCCAAGGTCTGAAGTTAATGGACCGGTGACCCACTCAATGAGGAGGGTGCAAAAGCAACCGGCTATATAGGCAAACTCCCGGATCTCCTGTTCTTGCTCTGATGACGTTGGCAGTTTGGCCGATGAAAGCTAAGTGTTTTACATATTAAACAGTTTGTTTACTTTTCTATCCTGGTGCTCGATTCCTTTTTCTTTCTAACATGCACACACCTAGGATTCACATTTTTAATCTTATTAAGGATGTGTGTGTGTGTGTGTGTGTGTGTGTGTGTGTGTGTGTGTGTGTGTTCTTTTTAAGATGTTGTAAATTGCCCAAAGTCACTTGACCGTGAGATGGGCAGCATATAAATTTAATAAATAAATAAATAATATTTGTTTGTTTGTTTGTTTTTAAAAAAACAATATGTTAGAGTAATCTAAATCAGTGATGTGCCAAAGAGAACTTCAAAGTATCATTGATGGTTTTAAGGTTTTAAGAATTAGGACATGAACTTGCATGATCAAGATCTGCCCAATAACAGATAAACCCATTTATAATTGTTGCCTAAATTGTCATAATACTCCATTATCATACTGGTAAAACCCACTGGTCAGAATACAACATTTTTTAGGTTATAAAATAGGAGGCAACGATGAAATCTGCATGTAAAATGTGGAAGATGTTTACCACTTCCTTGCCAATTCTGTGTCTGGTTTCTCTTTCTGTTATCATTACTTTGACCTTCTTTGTGTGTAATCTTAGTCCTGTTTTTTCAGCATTCTCCTTGACTTTCATTTTAATGTTTGCAGATCAATTACATTGCCAGCTTCCAGAGTAGAGTTTTCAGTCTAACCCGGGTCCTGATTTTTCCCCCTTTAATTGCTCATCTACTTCCAATCTGGCTTCTCCCAATATAGCAAAGTAACAAAATAAAACTCTTACTCATTTCCTACACCTTAAGGAACAAATGTCATCTAGGTGCCTCTTGGTCAAAAAATAACACTCAATAATTTTGTTTATTTTTGAGTCACTGTTTTGCAAATGGCTTCTCATTGAAGATGCAGTAAGAAAAAAAGCCATAGCATAATATTTGATGAGAAGGTTTTCTGTAAAAACTGAATTAATGACACTGTTAACCTATATAGGAATAAGACAATTTGGGGAAGATTCATTGGTATAGTAACATGGAATGATGTTAATGCAAAAAGTGTTAACTTCTTAATTAATTCATAACCAAGTTGCAATAATTGAAATCCTCACAAAATAAAAATTATTTTCAGATAACTTGGGAAACAGTCAAAACAGCATTTACTGTTTGAAGAACTCATTTGATTCCATTACTTTTATATCAGTATTATGAAAAAATAAAGATAAAAATAGCAACACTGATTTTAATTTATCACCCACTGTGATCACCAGAATGATTATAATCCTCAGCTTATTTACAGTCCTTAGTACAAGGAAAGCCAAGAAGAAATATGAAAAAAGAATAAATGCAAAATATGCAAAGACCAGAAAGTAAAGCCAGTTTCCATACCATTGTGTAATTAACAAATCTATTCAAATTTTCCTGGCATAGAATTTCAGATATGCTCTGTGGTGGGATTCAGCTGGTTCGCACTACTTCTGCAGAACTGGTAGCTAATTTTTTGTTGCCCAGGCCCAGAATGGACTTCTGGAAGTGGCATCCACACGGAGAACTGATTGTTCACATATTTGAATCCCACCACTGGCTATGCTCATAAGGTTAGAAGACAGAATTGCTGGTAGAACATTATTACAATTTGTCATAAGTGAAGTCATGATAGATAAATAGGGAACATGGTCCATATCTGAAAGTCCTTCTGGAAAATTGGCAGAATTCTAGGAGCATAGAGCAGGAGAAACACACACACATAACATGTTTATTTATTTGCTCATTTATTTATTAAATTTCTATATCATCCATCACATTTCCATGACTCTGGATGGTTTACAAATAAAACAGTATACCATCACATGTGAATAAATGCTCTCAGTTCCTCTTTTAATGATTGAAAATGTTATACTATTAAATTTTTTACTAACAAAAGTTTTCTGTGTGAAACCATAAAGCAAATTTTATTTGAATCATCAATAGATATAACTATTAATTTGAAGTTTCCACTGAGAATACTGCAATCATTTTTCCTGGGAACTTCATTTACTTGGAAGTCCTGATAATGACATTCTGCATTGCCCTTGTGGTGTGAGCACATCTCCATTTACATAATGCTTTAGCCTATATGATTCAAGAGCATAGGAGAATTATATTGTGATTGTTGAAATCAATGGATGGAACTGCAAGTGATTAGTAGATGGCAAGAATTTGGGGTGGGGACGGGACAGTTGGACAAGAAGGTCTTATTACACATTATTTTATGGGAGAATAATAGATGGTATCTTGACCAATCTAACATTGCCACTAGATTCTCCCATGCTATGTAGCATATTGGATAGCAAGGAATCTCCAAAATTTTCGGTCTTAGGTGAGAACTTCAGCGTCTTCTCATGTGATATTTAGAGTCTTTAAGACTTCCATGAAAGTTCCTTGCCTTGTATTTGAAGGGTGTCCTCTTGGTCATTTGTCATCCATCTCCTTGCCATCTTGAGGATTTGATTGTTCTTCATGCAGAGAGTATGACCTGCAAGTTGGAGTCTTCTGCAGGTGACAATGTTATGCAATTTGTAGAAGAAAGTCTTTTGGAGCAATTCTTTGTTAGTAATCAAAGTATCTTGACCACTAGACACCACATTTAGCTGGACACAGAAGTCCCCCACTTTGTATATTATCACACCATATGTGATCAACTCAGATGCATATCTCTATGGCTTCATATACAGATCTTGTGCTCATTTGGGGGTTTCAGCATGGAGATGTTTGGTTTAATACAACTATTTGAAAGAAGATGGGATCAGATAGAAAGTGGACTCAAGATAATTAGCTATGTCAGCAAGGCCAACATATCCAAACAAGAAGACAAATCTCCAGGATTAGGATAGATTATTTATGAGACTAGGAGATGAGATACGGATGCGTTCTTCAGACTGTTATTGAAATATGAAGGAGATCAGTATTTCATCAGACAGAAATTCAGGCCTGGCTTGGACATTTGCTACCCTAAACAACGATTTAGGTGCCTGCAGTGCTACTATATTGTGGAAGCTTGTAACAGGAAGGAGCAATAGATACTGTGTCCCATTTTCCTCTCTACTTCCTAGTATGAAATGGCTTCTCTCCTCTATTCTTGTGCATACCATGGCTTAGTAAGGCTTTTAAAAAATAAGATTTTAAAGATGAGCTTATTCCATTCCTTCCCTATCAGCTCTTTCACTTACCTGTTTCTCCATCTCCTGATGGAGCCTAGTGTTAACTCTTCTAGAAGCCTTCCGTAAGTTTCAAAGACAACCACAGGTTAGTCTCAGGAACAGGCACGATATAGTATAAAAATTTGAAAGCCAGTCAAGATATATAAATGTGCTTAATTAGGAGTATGAGTAATAGCAATAGTATGCTATATAAGCTTCCCAATCCTTCCTAGGGATGAATTCAGAGTAAACCCGATTTTCAGGAAATCGGTTGCATGTCAGCTGGTATCATCTGGGGAAAGTTTGCTGTGGTCTCTAATAAGGACATGGTTCCCAATAGATGAAGCAGGGTGAGCTCCTGTGCTGTTCTACATGCACTTTCCTCTATTCTATGGCGATTGTGGTGGGGAGGTATTTCGTAGATTATATCTATGTTTTGAGCAGAAAATAGAGATGTTTAGCATGATACTGACTTTAACACTAAAACAAACTAAGGAATGTCATCAATGCAGGGTACCATTGGGAAAGTATATGAAGATTCCAGGCCTCTTAATCAACTTTTAATTTTATAGTGTTTATAAAATGTACACATTAGTTACATATATACAGTACATGCATGTATACTGTACATGCATATATACATGCATGTATATATTTTCTGTTAGTTAGTGTCATAGCATGAACAGTTACGTAGCATTTGGAGATGGAATATAAGACCTCCCAAATCAAGGCAACCCTCCCATACTTTTACAGTATAGATTGTAAAAAACTGTAAACGTGTGCTTCCATTCAGAACTATACATTGATTCTCAAGCATCATAGCCTTTCCAAAATGTCCTTAGAAAGAAAATAATATGTTGTGAAATGCTTTTATAACACTGATTAATTTTCGTAACAACTAAAATGAGAATTAAAAAAAGAAAATGCAAAATGTGGGAATAGAAAGAAAGGTCTTCTGTAAGTGTGTATTTCTGTGTGTAATATGAATTAACAGTAAAATATGTATAAAGTTGGGAAAAAGAGAAGAAAAAAATGTGTCCACCAAAATATGCAAGTGACTTCCTCTCAGATGTTATACAAAGTGAATCTTGATCACAGAGAAATATTATCCAATCTTTCTTCTCCATCTATACAGACAGTTTGAGAGCTGACAGATTTCGATGCCCTTTGAAAGACAGTTGTTTCTCCCTAAACACAGTTTGCTATATCAGATGATCTGTTTGTACTTTAGAAATATCATTTTAATAATAATATGAATATTTTAAAATAAGGAAAAAGAATTCTTGCAAACTGCAGCTAATCATTAGAGGATTTAGAAAAACAAAGTTTTTGCAACTAGCCATTCCAACTGACTGAACTGAGGACAAAGTACTGTAAATGCTCATTTATAAGCCAAGAATTTTTGGTTCCCTAAAAATCAGCTTCAGCTTCTCCACAGACCAGTAATCAGATTTAAAAACAAAAAACAAAAAAAATCATGGATTTTAAATAATAATGTAAAAGTTTGCAGTATCCTGCCTTTTGCTGAACACTTTTCCAATAGGTAGGTAATCTCCATGTTTGAAAATCACCAATGGTTAGCATATGATGCAGCTTTCAAAGGAAAAAATATCAGTAGACCAGAGGATAAGAACAATTCTGTTGCTGCCAGGAAATTTGAGAACAATGTCTAGATTCTGTTTTTATTTGGGTTTTTTTTTTCATTTGTAAAAACATATTAACTATACAACCCTTATTTTGGTTACAATTTTGTAGGTCAGCTTATCTGTGGATGGGTTTATACATGAGTATATATGGCATCAAGGGTCATAGGTATACCAAGGTTTTCCCAGATGAGAAACAGACCAGATGAGCTAGTTCTATTTTACTGTAAGGCTACATTTAACAGAATCATGCAAGTCTGAAAATACAAATCTCTTACCGTTTCCTTTATAGCCTGAGAAGTTAAGAAGGATCCCTTTTCAATCTCTTTCTCCACCCATTATGAAACTGTGGGCTGCACCTCTCTTATCGGATCTTTCCTAGATAGCATCTCTTCCTCCTGTTTCTCAAGGACTTTCTCATATAACATTAGACTTATGAATAGTTGATCATCTGAGCTAAAACCTGGAGAAGTCTTGATTTTAATTACGCTTTAAATGTAATCCAATTCTTTATAGCTAAAAAATTATAACCATAATTTGTATGTTTAAGTTTCAGATGAATCCTGAGTGTATATGTGTATGTGTGTGTGTGTGTGCAGGTGGGGAACCTTTGGAAATATGCCGACATACATTGAAGTGACATTATATTTACTTTGAGATAAGCAGAATTTACTTTGAATCTTTCTGAAGCTTCATGAGCACCTCAGTGCTATGACGGGCTACCAAAAAGCAGAACGGTTGCCTACTAAATTAAAAGAAATGTGGCTGAATGATTGACACATCACTGAATCACAGAGAATCTTTTAGTAGGAATTTTCCAGTCAGGCAGTTTTAAAGTAAAATTGTAGAGCTTTCTGTGTTGCTTCATTCTGTCTGAGAAATGCTAGCTTGTGAAAGAAATGGAAAGAAACTGTTCCAAAGAAATTGGCAGAGAAATGTTACAGCTATAAAATGTCATGTACAGCAAAGCATAAATAGAACTAAAAAAGCTTTGGCTATGAACCATAATAATAATAATAATAATAATAATAATAATAATAATAATAATAATAATAATAATAATAATAATAATAATAATTGTATGCAAAAAGCCACACTGAGCTTGAATCAATACTCAACACATTCAACTGTTTAGCAGCAACATCAGAATAGACTTTGGACCGGAAAATGCGTAAACTTTTCAATATGCACCACGCTCTACATCCATGAAGTGACATCAACAGGTTGTACCTGCCAAGAAGAATAGGGGGCAGAGGGCTACTGCAAATCCACCAAACTGTAGAAGAAGAAAAATGAAGTTTGAATGACTATGTAAATCAAAGTACAGAAAAATTGCTTCAGGCATTATAAAAATAACAGAAACAAAGGCAGAATATAAGGAAAAACGGCTGGATGACAAATTAAATAGATGGAAAACCAAAGCTTTCCATGGACAGCATTTGAAAAAATATTGAAGGAAAATGTGACAACAACTTGACATGGACATGGCTTAAGATGGGAACCATCAAGAAAGAAATGGAAGGCTTAATACTGGCTGCTCAAGAACAAGCACTACAAACTAATGCCATGAAAGTGAAGATACAAAAAACTACTGACAATCCAAATTGCTGACTTTGCAACGACAAAGTTGAAACTGTTTCACGTTTAATATGTGAGTGCAGCAAAATCGTGCAAACTGATTACAAAGCTAGACATGACCGAGTTGCTAAACTAATCCACTGGGCATTGTGTAAAAAATATGACTTGCCTGTGTCCGACAAGTCATGGGAACATAGGATGAAAAAAGTTGTTGAGAATGAGAGGGTGAAGATCTTGTGGGACTTCCAAATACAGACAGATCGCCATTTGGAACACAACACACCAGATATCGTAGTCATAGAGAACTGAAGTGTACAGTTGATTGATATCGCTGTACCAGGAGATGTCAGAGTCGAAGAAAAAGAACTGGAAAAAATCACAAAATACCGCGACCTGGCCATCGAAACTGCGTGATTATGAATGAAACGTGTAACAGTGATACCCATTGTCATCGGGGCACTGGGAACCATGTCCAAAAACTTTGCAAACTACAACAAGAAATTGCACCTTCCTGCAATAACTCCAGCAAAGCTACAAAAAACTGCACTACTCGAAACATCTTACATTTTAAGGAGATACCTGGTTGATACCTAGGATGCTGGCAGCAACCCGTGTCAACCGTTAGTGCCAGTCAATTTGAGCGTTCAGTTGACTGAGCTTTATGTTTTATGAATAAAAGTATAATAATAATAATAATAATAATAATAATAATAATAATAATAATAATAATAATACTGTATTGTGTAATTTATATCCTTCTATATAATTGCTTTTCTCCTTTGCTCTGATGTTTTACAGTATATTTGGTTATGCAGCAGCATTAGACCTGGCTACAGAACATTTTTCAGTGGCTGACGATGTCTAAAACCAAGCAATACTGTTATAAGAGATTGAATATTTCCAGTGCTATTGGTTGTCCAAAATTACAGGAAAATTAGCTGGTGGCCATATGAACATGTACAACCTTTCCCTGACTAATTGGAATACATGTTTGAAAATTGAAGCACGCCAAGACCAACCATTTTAAATAATATCACTGCATGTTATGTCTCTGAAATCAATTGACTGTATTTCACAATTGCCTCCTCCACAGAGCTGTGTATCCCCATTGTAAAAGATATTGGACTGGTCCATGAATTTTGGATGACCTAGTATGTGACTGGGGAATATATTTGGAGGAAGAGACAAGAATCAAAACTTTTAGCTTATAGCATGGCTCATGGGACTATGTTCTTCTGCTTCCAATATTGTGCTCAGGTTTTCCTGATTTCTATTATTCAGAGTGTTTTTGAGCATATGAGGAATGCATTTCTCATATACATCTGATTTAACATGATAGACAAGGAAATTTCAGCATAGTTTAAAAAAAATTCATGCATGCAGGTTGAAGGTACCTTTGGTGAGTAAGGGATATCTCTGTGGAGACGGATATAAAATTTATCAAATTATGCACCTCAATGTACCATAAAGAAAGTGTTACTTTCCTAATAGCCTATTCTTAATAATATAAATGTCCAGTAATGGTGAATGCAGGAATCCTTCCTGCTAGGTAAACATAGGGAAATTACCCTTCATATTTTTTTTCCAAATACCGTATAAACATATGCTACATAAACATGTACACAATTCATCTTGCAGCATTCTCTTTTTCTCCCTCCTTCTTCAAGATCAATTTAAAATGTCTAATAAATTCAGAGGATAGAAAAGGGGAATAATGAACTCAACAGAGGATTTTGGGGGTGGGGGGATTTTACTTGGAAAAATACTATTTATTGACACCATTGCTGCTGAATTTTCTGCCAAAATAACACTTTCCGATCTGTGTTTTTAAAACTGAGCTGGTGAAAATTTTCAGGATGGTGGACTGACTCCCATTAATTGAATAAGCAGATTCTTATTCTTAAGCATAGTCTGATGGAAAACAATACAAATTACATAAAACAAGCAGGATACAGTAGTTGGCAATGTCAACAGGCTTTTCAGGTTGCTAGTTCTCACCAGCCATTATGTTGACAAATAACCATTTGGTGATTGTTGCATCTGCAGTTCTGTCACCAATTATTTATTTAGCTCCAGTCAGTTTGGAACGTCATCCCTATAAAACAAGTGTTAATGAGCAGGTCTTATTCATCTTTTTTTAAATGGGCAGTACATATTATGGGTTGATTTGATGCATTTTTATATTTCCGGGCTGTAAAAAAAATGATTCCTGGCTACTTACCCTGGAAAATATGAAACATTACCAAAATACAAAAGCAACATAAAATGATCAGAAATAAAAATATACACGTAAGTGCAACAAGGACTTCCTAAATACTATCTTGAACAATTTAGACTGTACTAGCTTCTGGAGGCTCAGCAGTGAGGGTTGCAGTTTAACAGATAGACTATTCCTTAATAATGGGAAGCACAGCTGAAGAATATTGCTTAGTAGCCTAAACTTCTTTTCCTTCGTGGGCTTGAGTGGCAATCATAGAGCCACAAAATATGACAAGTGTCATCTAACCCAATCTTTAAAATATGCAGGGCAATTAAATATGAAGGACAATTCATTAAACTATCCTTGAAAAATGGCTGTCCAGCCTCAGAAAACCCACAACTTCTGCAAGTGGATGATTCCAGACTTGTATGGATCTTACTATTAGGATTTTTTCCCCCTTAAACAGAGTCTAGGAAATTGAAACTTAAATGCACAATGCACTTTATAAATGACTACAGATTAATACTGAGCACAAACTACCAACAAAGACCTTAACAAGGCCCTTGGGGAATGGAGAAAACAAATGGTCTGCACTCAGCTGCATTGCTCAGAAATCCACCATTCTTTGGGTAATTGCCTTCTTCAGTTTCTGCTCCCCAAACTCCGTATATCCCTCTGTATTAATTTTTCATGTCAGTTCTTGAGAATTCATATGACACAAACTATTGCAGCAGTAGTACCGACTACAACAGTGCAATGGGATTGCCACCCAAAACTGCCAGTTCCCAAGCTTTCAGGACATATTTCATCTACTTGCCAGCTTGTTGGGTGTTATAACTGACAGAACCCCATAACAGCTTTGTTTAACAACGTTAACAGGATCATCACTAGATATAGGTGGTGAAGTCCTCTTCTATACAGAGAAAGTGGTCTTGTGAGGACTTAGGTGACAAGCTCTATAGACTTACAGTGTATAATCATAACCAACATTTCTAACTGCATGCAGACACTCACTGGTAACTGATAGTGACTATAAAGCAAGTCTGGGATGATTCTGATTTACCAACGTATGAACTGGTATATTTTGGATCAACTGCAATTTTCAAATGTTCTTCAAAGGCAGTCTCTTGTAGACCACATTGTTGTAACCCAAGGGGGGGGGGTGTCATAAGTGCACATATTTCTGTGGCACTGGTTTCTGTCAATAGTTTATTTTCTTATTGGCCTAGGGCAAACTTCTCCAAAGTGATCACTATTGTCCCTCAAGGGCTGATGGGACTATCCAAGGGCTTAATGTTATTGTTGTTACTATTCATAGTACTATTAGTTAGTATATATTCAGTTCAGTGTTGGGATTCAAATATGTGAAAAAATGGTTCTCTGTGTGGATGTTGCTTCCGGAAGTCCATTCTGAGCCTGGGCAACAAAAAATTAACTAACAGTTCCGCCAAACTGGCTGAATTCCCACCACTGATTCAATTATTTTAATACAACACATATTTAAGGATCAATAAACAATATGAAGCTTCATGAAGGGAACCATGAACTGAAGAGTTTAGGGACCCCTGGTTTAAGAGTTCAAACTTTCAGTGATAATGGACAAGTCAATGGGCTTTGTAGGAACAACTTTTTCTTCACTGAAGAGAAAAAGAATATTAGACCATTTTTTTTCCTGAATAATGTAAATGTAATACGATCATAATAGATTTATTATGGTCATTTGACTTGCAAAGTTGTGTATTATTTGTTTTACTCCCATCCCCTTCTGAATTCATTGCCCATGTGGTATGAATCATACGGGAGGGACAAGTGAACCTTTTGCTTGTAGAACAATTTACTAACATCAATTTTCTCTCAAAACAGGAGAGAAAATAAATGTGCTACTGAAGCAAGCAGAATTGAAAAGTTTGCCCATCATGACTTTGAGTACATTGTTTCAGAAGTCTGAACTCATCGCTGTGTGTCATTTTTGTTTATGCTGCTGAATCAGGATTGCTCTCATTTTTGTTCCCCTTTAAAAGCTATGTGTTTGCCTTATGGCCTTAACACGAGAATTTGTCATATGTGTTTGTTTTGGTTTTTCAGTTTCTTAATGAGAATTTCATTCAGACCATCTCTGGGAAACAAATTAACAAAGTTTGCATATACCTTCAGATCGGTTGGCGATAGATTTTAAATCTGAAGAAATGAATACTGTGTGTCTTTCTTTAGTTTTGTTTCCCATTTCCGTCAAATGGCACATTTGATTCTTAATTGCTTAGATCCCAGTGTTCCCCTAGAATGTTCTACTGGACTCTCTTTGTAGCTTTTGGTGGGCAATATTTATGCAGGACTTCTGTAAGGAGAGGGAAGTTAAGATGGCAATCAAAACCATGCAATCAGAACCCCACCCTTTTGTACAAGCACGCAGTGTTGATACATGTAAAACAGGAGATCAGGCTTTGATTACACTATTGCAATCACCAGCCAACCTACAGTGTGTGCATTGATAACATAGTTGTGTCCATGCGTACACTTTCTTTAAAATATAAAATGGTAGAATGTATGGATATTAGACATCCAACAAACTTAATTATTGGATAAATGCAAAGTAAGGGGGAGGGTTTTTGCTTTTAGAAGAGGAAACAAAATCTATTTTCAATAAGAAGAGTCTTGCTGGGACTATTCTATGACAGTGGGAGTTTGTGATTCCCCAACCCTTCACACTATGTGTGTTTTCTGCTATTATTACAGTTGAAGTTTTAAACATGAAACCAAGAACGGTGCAGATCCCCATAGCCCTAGAGGTTAGAATCTCTTCAACTTTTACAGATTTTTGCCAATATGGCTGCAGATTGATGTGACAAGATAGGTATTGAAATGGAGAATCAGGATTTGTTTGTTTTCCTCAAGGTTGCTTATGATATGTCCTATATCAAGACACCAATTCCTCTGGTCACCACAAAATCAGATTATCGACTTCCTGTCACCATGACAAAAACATTTGGAAAAATGTGCAAGAAAGAAGTCAGTCAGAAAGTGACATCTGATTGACCTCTTCTTCTGCCCCTCTAGCTATATACTAATGAATCTGTTTCTTCTTCCAAAAAGTTATATTAGGCCTTTCATCAAATGATGCACAATCCACAACAGTTTATGGTGATGTATATCAACAGAGCATAGTACTATTGTTCCCAAAGTTACAAAAACAAGGTTTTAAATACTATTTTATACATACATATCATACACAACATGTGTACATGTTCTAACTATCAGGGCTGCTAATGTCTAAACAAAGTGATTTAAGTTGTTGGACTAAATGTAGATTAATTACATTTGATCTATATTTATTCACATTTTAATTAATAATATTTAATCTAAATTAATTACATTTAATCCACCTAGAGTAGTCCCATGGCAAGAAAGGTAGCAAATATATTTAATAACTAGAATAATATTTAGCTATGGGCTACTCCAAACTACTTCATTGGGCTATTGTTACAAGCAAGAATTGGAGGAGTTATACATGCTCATTTTAGCTCCTGGAATAAATGGTCCATGTAAATTTAATAAATAATAAAAGGAGTAATAGTTACATGCAGAATCCCATGGTTCTCTCCATAAAAACAAAAAGAAAAGAAAATTATTTTTTCATCTATCCTATTCCCCTGCATGTGTGCAATATTTTATTTATTTATTTATTAGTTGAATTTATATACCGCCCTATTCCCGAAGGACTCAGGGCGGTTCACAGGGCAGTTAAAACAGTACAAAAACGAGAATAAAATGGAATTAAATTAGTACAAGCCCACAATTAATAATATCAATAAAAATTAAAATTTTAAAATTAATTTAATATAATTTAATATGATTTAATTAAAATACTTTAAAATTTAAAATCCCTCAGTCCAGGCCAGACAGTTCAAACAACCAGGTTTTTAAGTCCCGGCGAAACGATCAAAGGTGACCTAGATGTGACCTAGATGGTTAAGAAATCTTCTGCAACATACAGTGTCTGAGGGTACATACACAAATCCCACAAGATATATAACAAGAAGTTCTAGAACACAAGTAAAAGCTTGTTTGTGCAAAATCAGATTTTCATCTGAAGTTTAACAGCTCAGCATTTCAAAATTAGAGTTGAATGAAGACTCTTGTGTATCGTTAATTAAAATTTTAAAGACCTATCTGGGACCTAAAAGCTCCTACATTTCTTATCTTATTAAACAGCTTTCATTAATTAGTCAGCAGTCCTATGTAACTGAATGCAAAAGCTTAAAAAGAACTAAGATGGCTGTTGACACAGTGGCTTTGATCTTGCCATATCTGTATATGTAGCTTATAATTCTGAGTTTTAGACTGATATTGGGAATGTCAGTTGCAAACCCAGGAGCATCATACGAGGACAATTCAGAAATAAACCTGCATTTGGTTATCAATGACAGACACAGATACAAAACCTTTCTTATACACATTAGAAAACTACAACATTACATTACTTTTTGACATAATCGCCATTCAAATTGAGGCACTTGTCATAACATCTTACAAGGTTTGAAATTCCTTCTAGAAAAAAATATTTTTATTTATTTATTTATTTGTTTGTTTTTATATACCGCCCTTCTCCCGAGGGACTCGGGGCGGTGTACAGAGCAAGGTAAGTATACAGTTAAACAATAGTAAAAAACAAATGAAACCCCAAGATCTATCAGGCCAGGCCTGCCTGCTGGAACAGGAATATATTCTGCCTGGGAATGAAGCCACCCTGTAACAGCATCATGAAACGCATTGTCATCGTTGAAGCGGTGCAACACAAGCCACTGTTTCATGTGCTTGAAGAGGTGGTAGTCGCTCAATGCCAAATTTTGACTATGGGGATGGTGGTGTGTGTTATCAAAAACATCCAAACAGAATTGCTTCAAAAGTTCTTGTGTGCATCTAGCAGTGTGTGGGTGAGCGTTATCGTGAACCAATATCACACCAGAAGTCAGCATGCCCCAATGCTTGTTATGGATGGCTCATCTGAGTTTTTGTAACGTTTCACTGTAGACTTCTGAAATGAACTTCACTAGCAGTACTCCTTTGGCATTCCAGAATACTGTTGCTATAACCTTTCTGGCAGACAACGTTTGCTGAGATTGATTGCTGTTTGCTTTTGGGGTTCATGTATAACACCCAGGTCTCATTGCTGGTCACAAGTCTGTTAAGAAATTGTTCTCCTTCCTTGGCATAATGTGTGAAAAAGTCCAAAGCAGTACCCATTCAATGTGTTTTGGGCTCTTCAGAAAGGAGTTTTGGTACCTAACAAGCACAGAACTTTCCGTATCCCAAATTTTCTGTCACTACCTCGTACAAAACAGTCCAAGAAATTTGGGGAAAGTGTGAAGAAAGTGCAGATATCATGAACTGATGGACTTCACAGACCTTTTTATCAATTTCCTGCGTGAGTTCATCGCTGACTACAGATGGGAAGCCACTTCTTGCCTCATCGTGTATGTCAACAGATCCATCTTAAACGTGTGAGACCATTGACGTACAATACCTTCACTCATCACGTTTGGTCTGTAAACATTACACAGTTCATGATGAATCGCAGCTGCTGAAAGTTTTTTCACACACAGGAATCATATTACTGCATGCACTTCACATTTGGTAGGATTTTCTATGGCAGGGATTCATTTTTAATTGATCTAGTAGATGAGTCAATTGCAACACAACCTTCTCCTTCCTCTCCTCACTGTCTACTGAACTACTGCTCACAGTGCCATAGGACGGGCATCACTATCCCCACCTATTTCTCACATATGCTCAAATGCAGGTTTATTTCTGAATTGCCCTCATATTAGCAGGCAGTGATTAGTTCTAAAAACAATGCAAGTGAACTCTTAATCCAGTTCAGGGAAGATACTAATGCCTTCAAAAAAAATATTTCAGGTCATTTCTTCTTCAGCACAAATGGTGTGAATGCTGAGATGGTGAAATAAAAGACTGCTTCGTATCCTACTTTTCCAAAATATACTGAGACATTTTACAGCTTGCTTGTACCTTTATCAAGATGCTAGCTGCTTAATATAATGACAGTTTTTGTAAGAGTTGTCTCTGCAAATAGCTCATAAGATTGAGGTGCTGTTTTTCTTTCGAGCCAACACTGGAGGACAAAGCTTCAATCAATAAGATGAATGAACTGAACTGCATAACAACTAACAGACAACTCCACCAGGATCATGTAACATAAAGTCCTCCATGACTTGTATATTTAACCCAGAAGGAAATGATGCAGTGAAGTTCTGTGATGGGTACCAACTTTAGTTATCTCTGCTCCCCATTCTGCTGTAGTTGTGAAACAGTTGTGAAATAGTATTGCAGATGGAAACAAGAAATGCGACAGGAATCCAGTTAAAATGCAAATGAAATGAATTTCTTGGTAATAAAGCAGCCATTTAAGCTTGGAACACTAATGACCAGAGTAATAAAATGTATATGGCATATTTTATGTACCAGTACCTTTTTCATCTTTATGCACACTTAGATGAAAGTCTTTGGATTACTATAAAGAGATTAGATCCCTCTTGCCGAAAATCTGATGAACTGTCTTTTTGTGCATAATCATCAAGAGACATCTCAGTTTTTTGGGTTTCCTATCTCTGCCCTAAACAAATCTGAAGACTAGACAAATCACATTCTTTCCATTTTGCTTGTATGTGGTATATAGAATCCAGATTGCAAATTATTTGATTTATGGACCAAAGCAGGTAATTTTTCATTCATAAATGATTTTAAATGCCAACTGAGAATAAAAGAATAAAATGAGGTTAGATGCAATAAGAAACTGGGAGGTGAGAAACTGCTGTGTCATCACTGCAACAGAAACCTGGTTAAAACACTAGGTCCCACACTAGGTGCTGTTAGCTTGGTGGGATTCTCACCATTTCGGCTGGACCAGAGTTTTGCTCTAAGTGGCAAATTCCATGGAGGGGGTATCTGTTTTTATATAAACAATGTAAGTATAATGCCAAGGTGGTCTCAAGTCTGTGCTCCCCTGATGTGGAGCTTTTGACTATCAAATGTAGACTCTTTTGTCTGCATGGGGAAATTTCTGTTATCATTATTACAGCTGTATATATTCCTCCTTCTACAAACAGAGATGAGGCTCTGAATGTTCTCTATCACACCATCAGCGACTTACAAATTATTTACTCAGAGGGTGCTTTTATTGTAGTAGGTGATTTTAATCAAGTTGATTTGAAAGCTACTCTCCCCCATTTCCAACAAAATTAAAATCTGGCAGCGGCTTGGGAATGAATATCAAGTAATGTTGGAAAATAGGGGACTAGTTTCATGTAGTGATTAAAGTGCTAGCCTGGAAACCAGGAGTGTGTGAGTTCTAGTCCTGCCTTAGTCATGGAAGCTGACTAGGTGACCCTTGGGCAAGGCACTCTCTCTGTGTCCAATTAATCTCACAGGGTTGTTGTGGGGAAAGAAGTAGGAGTAAGGGGTATTAAGTATGCTTCCCCTGCTGCACTCTCCAAGTTTGCTACTGTAATGTGATACAATGGAAAGTATTAGCCCAAATCAAATTTTATTTTTTTTAATTTTAATTCCATTTATATCCCGCCCTTCTCCGAAGACTCAGGGTGGCTTACAAGCTTAGCAATAGCCTTCATTCTATGTATATGCCTGCTTATTAGGGCTTTCACAAACACCCCAAGCAGCATTATTACAAAGTCAGCTTAATTGCCCCCAACAATCTGGGTCCTCATTTTACCTACCTCGGAAGGATGAAAGGCTGAGTCAACCTTGAGCCAGGTGGGATGCGAACCTGCACTAATTTCAGGCAGCTGGTGTTACTTAAGGAGGCATTAGTCCACTGCTCCACCAAGGCATAGTGAGCTTAATTTTTTTCTCAGCCATGAAGCTGGACATATTGATTTTTCATATAAACTGATCATGAATTCAAGGTTAGAAGTATTCTTAGAAGTCATCCAGTCCATCCATCTATGGAAGATCCACTAGATCATCCAGCTTTTAGTTGAAGACTTTCATCAAAGGAGAATCTATCACTCCATGTGTCTGTCCCAAAGGTGCTTTTTCAGGAGGCAACTGGACTTCCTTGATTTTCTTTGAAGACATTTTGTTTCTCTTCCAAAAGCTTCTTCAGCTCTGATTGGATGGTGGGAAATGGAAGGATTTCTATTCCTTGCAGACAGCTGGTCATTTGTGTTCTTTTGAGGCCACAGATAAGCCTCCAGATGGCCTCCCAAACTCTAAAAGAACACAAATGACCAGTTGTCTGCAAGGAATATAAATCCTTCCATTCCCCACCATCCAGTCAGAGCTGAAGAAGCTTCTTGGATGAGAAGCAAAATCTCTTCAGAGAAAAACAAGAATGTCCAGCTACCTCTTGAAGAAGCACCTTTGGGGCAACTATGATCTGGATGACTGAGAATCTCCATAGACACTCCATGTGTCTGTATAGCCAGATTCCCAAATTTCCATTTTTGTAGTTTTAACCCACGGATTCTGGTTTGGCCGTTTCAGGCAGTAAATAATTTTCACTCCTCTCTACTAACCCTTTGATATTTTAAAACTACTATCCTATCTCTCCCCATTTGATTCTTGGGCTGGATTTACATAACCAAATATGTAGCTATTTCTTATACAACTTGAATTTCAGAGTATCACTCATGACCTTGGCAGCCCTTCTCTGAATTTGTTCTGATTTGTCATTGTCTTTTTTGAACTATGGTGCCCAGTACATGACACAAAATTCCAAAGTGATCGGAGTAGAGTGGAACAACTATCTTCTGTATTCTAGTCTCAGGACTCTTGTTAGTACATCCTAAAAACATTTATTTTTTTAACAGCTGCATCATTTTGCTAGCTTATGTTTAATTTATGATGGAGAAGAACATTATCTTCACTTGGTTCGACTACCAAGCCATGTCTCTCAGTTTTATATGTTTGGTACTTATGCAATATTACACCTGTGTCTACCTTCCAGAGTTAGCATACCTGATTGTGCTTTTTAAAAAATGCAATAGAATTTGCATTATAAATAATCTCTTGTCCTTGCTTGTGTCTTTTTAAAATGGTTCCATCATATTCCTGGATCTTCTTTATTTAATTTTCCTTTATGTGTTTTTTAGATTTAAAAAAAAACAAAACCTAAAAACATTCAATAAAACTATTCTGACTTTTAAAAAATGTGAATGCAGGCTGAATATGTAGCAAATTTTACCATGAGGAGGCTTATTAATCTGGAAATAAAAAGCCAATTCCTTTGCTTCTATCACTTCTTTGTTCTGTATGACATGATTCCATTGGTGGAGCAGTGGGCTAATGCCTCCTTAAGTAACACCAGCTGCCTGCAATTAGTGCAGGTTCGAGTCCCACCAGGCTCAAGGTTGACTCAGCCTTCCATCCTTCCGAGGTAGGTAAAATGAGGACCCAGATTGTTGGGGGCAATTAAGCTGACTTTGTAATAATGCTGCTTGGGGTGTGTGTGTGAAAGCCCTAATAAGCAGGCATATACATAGAATGAAGGCTACTGCTAAGCTTGTAAGCCGCCCTGAGTCTTCGGAGAAGGGCGGGATATAAATGGGATTAAAATTAAATAAATAAATAAATTTCCCCTCAGTTCTTTCCATTTCCCCCTTAACAGGTATAAAACAAAACTGATAGAAAGGAAAAAACATTGATCCTTCACTGCAAGTGATACTGAATAGGCAAAGGGACACTTTTATTTTTCTTTAAATAATTTTTATTGAAGAAATGTTTTAGAAAGTAAAATCCATAAAGGAAAATAAAGGTAATAAAAACAGTAAATAGTGTGGGGAAAAAATAGAAAACAAGAATATAGAAAGAAAAAAAATAGGAAAAGAAAGATTATAAAGCAGCCGCTTCTGATATTCTTGACAGTAGTTATAAATGCATTGATATTTTGCTCCCTGTCTCTACAGTTACATTATAATTTTCTTCTTTCCATAAGCTACCCTTTGTAATTTTCAAACCGATAAATCACAACTTCATTTTTCTCTTTCTTCAGCAAAAAGAGCCTATAGGGAGTTTCAGTCATTGATAAATAGGCAAAGGGACATTCTTGTGAATTGTTCATTAAGTGAAAAGCTTATATTGAGATATTGTGAGAGAGATGGTGCAAGGAATTAAGCAGTCAACAAAGCTAGATTCAGAGCTAAAAGATAAAAAATTATTTTGTGCATGAATATGCATTTATATTTAGATCTGGTTCATGCACTATGAAAAGCATCCTAGTACCATCCCTAGCAAGGGACATGGTGGCTCAGTGGGTTAGGACACTGAGCTTGTTGATCAGAAGGTCGGCAGTTTGGCGGGTCGAATCCCAAGTGCCGCGTAACAGAGTGAGCGCCTGTTACTCGTCCCAGCTTCTGCCAACCTAGCAGTTCGAAAGCACGTAAAAAGGCAAGTAGAAAAATAGGGACCACTACGGTGGGAAGGTAACAGCGTTCCGTGCGCCTTTGGCGTCTAGTCATGCCGGCCACATGACCACGGAGATGTCTTCTGAAAAGCGCTGGCTCTTCGGCTTTGAAACGGAGATGAGCACCGGCCCCTAGAGTCGGAAATGACTAGCACACATGTGCGGGGGAACCTTTACCTTTACCTTTTTACCATCCCTAGCAGGATTTATATAACCTATGGACATTTTCATCAATTTCTGTTGCATTCCCAAATAACATGTTAAAAATAATAATACTTTAGGTATACTTACTAATGAACATAGTTAGGGACATTTTTTTTTCAGATGACTAGCATAAAATTAAATTACCTCCTAAAATTTTGTCTTTAAGACATGGAAATTAAATTTCAATTAAAACAAAATAGGTATTTATCAGCAGCTGGGAAATAACTAACATTTCTCTGCTTAGCTTGTTAAAGGTTTTCCAAAATCAAATTTCATCACTGAATCCAACTGGAAGGAATGTGCATATATCCATGATGGATATTTGGAGACAGAGATAATCAGTACTAGCTTTACAACCCGCAGTTCAGGGGTATCAAACTGGCCGCCCGTGGGCCAGATGTGTCATGGCAAAACCACGCCCACCCCATTGATGGCAATGGGGGAAAAAATCACAATACACCGCGACGCGTCTAGTTCTTGTAAAAAACCTGCTTGGTGCATTTATAGATATTTGAGGTACCTTTTTATACCTAACTCCAACTGCTTCACACATACATTATGGTTTGACCAAAGCTCTCAATTTCAGTTGCATCTCTACTTATTCAATGGTTTATGTTTATTAGTGAGTTTATTAATAATGTTTTGATGTGTAATTTGTCCCTTAGATACAGCAAAGAGAGAGAACCAGTTTGGTCTAATTCTTAATGCACCAGGATAGATACCAGGCAACTCTGAGTTCTATTCCTGCCTTAGGTAGGAAAGCTGGATGACTTGGGACCAGTCACTCTCTCTCAGCCCAACCCACCTCACAGGGTTGTTGTTGTTGTTCCCCTGTTGTTCTCACAGGGGAAAACAGAGGGAGAAGGAATATTAGGTATGCCTGCCACCTACAGTAATTTATAAAATAATATTTTTATAATGTATAGAATAAATATTTGTAATATAAATTTACTTTACCTAAATAAACTAAGGTCCATCTTTTAAAAGCTGGCTTCAAGCAGGTATTTGTGAAGAAGTGAAACAACCAAAATTAGTTACCTTAATCAAGATTTTTTTCTTTTCAAATAATTGTATTACATTTAACAAAGCATACAAGTAAAAACAATATAAGCCAACACTCAAAAGAAACAATAAAATGTAAAAAGAGAATAGGGATGGGAGTGTGAAAAAGTAAAAAGGAAAGCGAAACACAAATATATACAAAGAATGACTTCCAACATCTTCCAAGGATATAATGAATGCTTACTTTCTTAGTTTAAGACTAGAATAAAATGTCTATTTCCCCTTTCCAAAAAAATAAAAGAGGGAATAAAAAAATAATTAAAACATTAATCAAATTTTTCAGCCAACAAAAGGTATTTGATTCTCTGCTTTACTGTATTTCTCGAGACTATCAATATAAATACATTGTGTAAGACAAAATAGTGGTGTGTGTGTGTGTGTGTGTGTGTGTAAATTCTAGAAATAATTGTTTTTTTCTCAGCATTAAGAGTTAGTGCCTCAATTCACACAATAAGAAAAAAGAGATAAGCAAAATTTTAAACAAGCACTTGATATTGGGATTAGACCCAGTTCAATAATTCATCCTGGGCAATTATTTTCAGCCAAATACATGCAATTATTTCTCTTCTTTGTTTATTCAATTTATGAACTTGTTTGAACAGCTTCTGAATATTTCATGAAATCATTTTTCTAACATGAGATATGCATTTTGCTTGATTTCTCTTCCATCATTCCGAACTCATTTACTTATCTGACTCTTTACATGAAAATGATTCCCTTGAACTTCCAACTTGGCATCTCACAGTTAGGTTGGGATTATGCTTCCAGAGTTATCATCCTAACATACCTGGATGGTGCTCTTGAAATGATATAACATTTATTACATTATACTGAAAGGGGAAAAAGGCATTGGGCATCCATGGAAAATGTCATGTGTTAAAGCTGCATGAACAGCAATACAGCACTGAGTGATGAGTGTGCAGGAGGGATACACAAAGGGGACAGCATGTTTTAGTGCAGCATGATTTCATACAAGCTGCAGTCTATGAAAGGAACATTACTAAGCATTGTTGGATGTGGCCAGGGAAGTGAATAATTAAAAAAAATCCTTGTTTTTAGTGTTCCTTAAACCAAAGGATAGAAGGTACAAATATCTACTGCATCTGATGCTGTATCTCCAACAGTACAATTTACTGGCAGACAGTTCAAGAAGGAAATTAAGTGTAGAGGGAAAAAGAGTTGAGATCTGTTCAAAATAAGATTATAGTTCTTGGACCACAAAACAGCAAACAGATAGTCAAAGATTATTTTCAATGAGTTAGCAAGACACTGTAGCAGGGATTAGCTTGCAGCTGGTGGTTATCTTCTCACAAAGTGCCTGGTTTAATAACCTTGCACTTTTGTAATATTCATGTGCTATCCTATCTTTTATTTCCCAAAAAGAAAATAAAAACTCCAAAACAGCTCCTCACCAGCAATCAACACCTAATGAGCAGAGATTAACACCAAGATTAACATTAGATCAACAATCAAGAAGCAAACAATACCCGGGCCATGGAATTGCCAAACAACAACCCAGTCAAGGAACCACCACAATCACTCTCATCAACACTGACAGGGCAAGCCACTAATATTGAAAGTGAGACCAAGCCCTCCCCCCTCCACTAGCACTAATGTTGTTACCTAGTTTGGTAGTGAAATGCAAGAAGACAATCAAGGAGTAAGAATTTATGTTGGCCAGACTTGATACTTGAACGTAATTCTTGTTGAAATTGATGAGGCCACTACTTAGATAGGCATAGTATTATATTATGCCTATTGCCTTTCATTGTAAGATTTAGGCTGGAGCTAGCTATTAAGCCTGATGCAAACCCACAGCGACTACATTATCATCCTTAGTTCTTAGCAACTATAGATTAGCTGCTACAATGTGCTTATGAGAATGTCTTTATAAGTAGTTGGTTCAACTGTTGGCAGCCAGATGTATCTCAGAAAGATTTATTGAATTGTAGGGCTGGAAGGGACCCTGGAGGTCTTCTAGTTAAAAAAGGCAGGAGTTTTTATACCATCCTGGACAAATAATTCTCCAATCATTTGTTCACATCTGTCTCTGCCCTATGTAACTGCCAACAAAATGAAAGGCCTATGTGTCACACACATATATGAAGGCAACTGCAGAAATTCTGAAAATGGATATTGCTTGGAAAAAAGGAACATGAAGTTGACTAAGTTAAAGAGCAGTGCTTTAAATAAATACATAAATATCCTGCTTATGTGTTCTTCTTCTGAAGATGCATCATAGTTGTAGGATGGACCCTGGCTCCCTTCCATATATGTGTGAATCTTCACAACCCCAAACCTATCACTCATGGAGAGAGTTTGCAAACTCTACTTGTTTATCAGAAACTGATAATCTGGTGGATTCTGAATTTTGCTAGGTTTTCTCCAGTTTACAGAGAAAATAAATGGGCAATCAAAATCAGCTTTAATCATCCCCCATGATTGTAGCACTCTTTTCTCAACTATCATGAATGTGATGGACTACAATTTTACAATTTCTGGCCAAAACAATAATAGTTCTTTAGGGATCATAGGTAAGGATTGTGTTTGGGAGTTCGCCTAGTATCACAAGAGTGCAAATTGGAATTTAGATTAAAATGTAAATATCCAGTGAAAGCAGATTGTTGATTTAATACTTTTCCCCCAGCACCATTTGTTAATGGTCGTCAAATGAAGTTGTGCTAGATGTCAACAAGAGAAAACTTGATTTATAAACAAAACTTAACTTTCAGAATGCTTCTGCATTGCAACTAGTAGTTTTCAGAGCTATGGTTGCCTTTTGAGAATAACATACAAAGAAAGACAAATCCATCTTTCTAAAGTGAACCAATGGAAATTTTTCAGCCATTCAGTTTATAGAAGAGTCAGCTCAGCTCAGTGAAGAATGAGAAACTCCATGGTTTATGAAGCTTATTTTAGTTTCTGTAACACAATGAAATTTCCTTGGATTGAAACCTTGGATTTTAAAGAAAAGAGATCACAAATTCTATTACTCTAAATTTGGTTCAATACAAAGCAAGAACATTTTGCACCCAAAGCAGTTGCAATTAGGGCATTTATCATCCACCACAGACTTTTGGCAGCAAATTGTTAACAAATGTCGGCATATTTATAGCTGCAGAACTGCAGCTTATTTTTGTTTTACAGTGACCTAGATGCAGGAGACATGACCACATTTGAATTTCAAGGCCATTGTTGCCTATCTAATTGGGGAAGGAAGAAAACTTTTGCAGAATGGAATGGACCTGATTCTATACAACTATATCGTGACTTGGTGATTTATTGGAAAAAGGATTCCTATTTATTTGTTTCTTTGTTTGCTTGTCCTTGGTAGTTCCACACCGAAACTGGCAGGGCAAGCTAGTGTATATAAACAGGGGACAAACTACACATCCAGTAGTACTGATGATGTTACTAATTGGGTAAAGAAATATCTACAAGCAAACTAAGCTTATCGAGCACCAAGGACTCCAGTATTCAACCTGAACTACATGTATTGTCTTCTATTGGGATTTTTAAATCCAAGTTAGACTTGGCTTGATGCCTGCTACCTCAGCGGATAAAGCAGAGCTCTTTCTCAGACCCTTTAATTAGCCCTGTAAAAGCAGGTGGAAGACATGGCCAGAGGGTCTTTGCAGTAACCAACCAATGTGCATCAAGTGTGCTGATTCTCAAATCAGGAGACCCTATTCATTGCTACTCATACCTTGCCTATCTCCCATTTGGACTATGGTAATGCACTGTATATGGGACTGTGCACCATTTGGAAATTACAATTGTTCAAGAGTGTAGTGACATTGGCAGTTATAGGCGCACCACAGTATATCCATGTGATGTCATTACTTTGCTGCACTGTCTCTCTATAGGCTTCCAAGGGTAATCTCCTGTTTATCACCTATTAAGCCTTTCATGCCACAGGGCTGGGTTATTAGCAGGGCTGCCTCTCTCCAGTTGTCTCTGTCATCCCATGAGATCCAGCAAGGTGGGCACAGTGCCTGACCTTTGGAACTGTATTCCCCTGAGATCCAGATGACAACAACCCAGTTTGTCTACCACAATGCTTGGGAAAACTTTTCTTTCCTCTGATCATTGTGCTCCAGCATTGGATGAGTTTATCGTGAAATGAATTTCGAACTGGAATACTTTATAGCTTGGCCTCAGTTATGCAACTCTGAGGTATGTCTTGTTATTGGTTCTCTTATTTTATGTTTTTAACCTACATAAACCCGCTGTTTGTGAATTTAAATAAACAAGAAAAGCATATTTCCTCCCAGCCAATTCAAAACCAGTTCTAGCTATTTTCATGTGTAAAAGGAGCCTCAAAGTATCTAAGAGTTCACCTGCAAGCAGACTTACTCAAAAAAATAGAATCCTTATTGCTAATCACAGAATAACAGATTTGGAAGGGGCCTTGGTGGTCTTATAGTCTAGCACCTGGCTCCGGCAGGAGACCGTATACCATTTTGGACAAATGGCTGTCCAATCTCTTCTTAAAAACCTCTGGTGATGGAGCACCCACAGTTTCTGGAGGCAGGTTGTTCCACTGGTTAATTATTCTCACTGACAGGAAAAATGCTAAGTTGGCTCTCCCTTTGATAATCTTGAGCTTTGGTTTGTTTGTTTGTTTGTTTTAAATTGCTTTCAGAGAATGAATAGCATCTCAAATAGAGTAGCCCAAAATGCCTTTTATCCTTAACTGGGGAGAAAGCCGATGTTAATCTCTTAGTTGCTGTAAGAACATCTATTTACCTACTGCACAAATCCAACTAATATCATGAAGTTATTACAAACTTTCTGAAACGTGGAGCGAAGTTACATTACAAATGGCTTTGCTGCCAAAACAACAGCAAACTGCAGCCCAGTTCCACAGAGAGGTAATCTTGCAAAATTAATCCTACTCAGGAGCAGCATGTTCCTCGTTGAACATCGCACCAAGAACAATGATATGGCTATTAATCATCAGCCACCTTCAATTGATGGGCCTCAAAGGGAAAGTTTCCAAAAGATGGCAAGTGCTATCACACATTTGATTGTGATAAAACAAAAACAGAACATACCAGGTATAATCATTCAACTTAACAGCTAAATCAAACATACCAGTAAATCATCACAGGCCTGCTGCTCACAGTTGGCATGTTTGCCCTGGAGTGTCATCTCTAAAAGTATTTTTTTCCCCTGGCATATGCTAGAGATTGCCAGCCAGAGAGACAGATCCATAACTTGTTGATTTCTAAGCCCACTAGGAAGGTAGCTATTAAGTTTAATTAGCTAAGAGCTAACGACTTGAATCAAACTACTAAAAAAATGCAATAAATGGGAGGATGGGATTCTTATTTTAAAGTACATCTACTTTAGTTATAGATGCCATTTTATTGCTAATAGCTGGGGAAGCAAAACTCAGATGGGAGTTGGAGGGAAGAAAGTCATTTGTCAGCTATATAGAAAATGAAGATAGTGAAGCAGAGGATTCTGGTGTTAAAAGGATTTGCTGAACTAAAATGTTGGCTATTCAGAATATGAATAAGCGTTTGATCCAAAGCCTATTAAAGAATTGATAGATACCGTATTTTTCGGACCATAAGACACACCTGACCATAAGACGCACCCAGTTTTTAGAGCAGGAAAACAAGAAGAAAAAATATTCTGAACCAAGTAGTACCAGTATACTAAAACAGGGCTTTTCAACCTTTTCATCCATTGTACAACTTTTAGGACAAGGCAATGTCCGAGTACCACCAGTTGCCCAGCAAGGTGTCAAAAACCTGAACCCCCCCCCCCAAAAAAGGAAAAAAAATTGATAAAGTACAGGTAGTCCTCGACTTACAATGATTCACTTAGTGACTGTTCAAAGTTACGACAGCACTGAAAAAGTGCCTTATGACCATTTTTCACACTTATGACCATTGCAGCATCCCCAGGGTCATGTGATTTACATTCGGATGCTTGGTAATCGATTCATATTTATGATGGTCACATTGTTCCAGGGTCATGGGATCGCCTTTTGCAACCTTCTGACAAGCAAAGTTGTGGGGAAACCAGATTCACTTAACAATCATGTTACTAATTTAATTTCTGTCTCTCCTTGTCTTTCTCTCCCTCTCTCCCCCTCCCTCTTTCTTTCTCTTTCTTCTCTCTCCCCCTTTCTCTCTCTCTCCCTTTCTCTCCCTCTCCCTCTCCCTCTTTCTCTCCCTCTTTTTCTCTTTCCCTCTATTTCTCCCTCTTTCTCTCTCTCCCTCTATTTCCCTCCCTTTCTTTCTCCTTCTCTCTCTCTCCCTCTTACTCTCTCTCTCCCTTTCTTTCTCTCCCTCTCTCTTTCCCTCTCCCTCTTTCTCTCTCCCCCTCTATTTCTCTCCCTTTCTTTCTCCTTATCTCTCCCCCTCTTTCTCTCTCTCTCTCTCTTTCTTTCTCCTTCTCTCTCCCTCTCTTTCTCTCCCTCCCTCCCTCCCTCTCTCTTTCTCTCTCTCTCCCTCCCTCTCCCATTGTTCCTTCCTTCTTTCCTTCCTTCCTTTCTTCCTTCCCTTCCTCTTTGTCCTTCCCTCTCCGCGTTAGAGCAGTACCCGTGGAGGTGGCCCTGCAGCCCGGCTTTCTCTTGCAGAAAGCAAGCTGAAACGGAGCGAGGGAGATTGCCAGGAATGCGAATCGGCCGATCTCGTGCTCCTGCAATCTCCCTCGCTGGGTTTCAGCTTCCCTTGCTACAAGAGAAAGCAGGCTGAAATGGAGTGAGGGAAATTGTAGGAGCGTGAGATCGGTGTTTCTCAGCACGTGCCGATTCATGCTCCGGCAATCTCCCTTGCTTTCCACTTGCGGAGGTTGGGGCTGGCCATACGGATCACCTTCGGACCATAAGACGCACCCTCATTTCCCCCCCCCCACTTTCGGGGGGGGAAGTGTGTCTTATGGTCCAAAAAATACGGTACTTAGGTCAATGCCTATTAAGGGGGACTTAACAATAGAGAGTATATATCTACCATTCTCTGCTGTGTCTCATGGAAGAAACTATCTTTAGCTGAATCCCTAGTATGAGTCTCAGATGTGCACAATGCAACGCTCCAATTACAGCCAGAAATCTTAGATATATTTATTCACTATCCCTGGCTTCCAATATACTCCCTGGTTATAATACATATTAAGGTTAATCACCCATGTTGTGAATTGTTTACTATAGCAACTTCTGGAGCAGCAATTCGAAAATGGGGTCTGTGGACTCCTGGGGATCCCAGAGATCCTTTTAATTCCTGAAGATAACAAATATTGTAAAATGTCCCTGTTTAATTTATAACAGCAATAGCAATAGCACTTAGACTGATATACAGCTTCACAGTGTTTTACAACCCTCTCTAAGCAGTTTACAGAGTCAGCATATTGTCTCCAATAATCTGGGTCCTCATTTTAACGACCTTGGAAGGATGGAACGCTGAGTCAATCTTGAGCTGGTGAGAATCAAACCGCTTGCAGTCAGCAGAATTAATCTGCAATACTACTTTCTAATCACTGTGCCACAATGGTTCAGTGGTGTCTGTATCTACAATGGGTCATATCTATTGTATCTACTAATACAGTAGATATAGCCCACATGATCCAAAGTTATTTGGGATCCTCAATTGAGGATGTAAAGTTTAAACATTTCCCCCCTAAAGTGGAATTGAGATGGAATTTTTTAGTTGATTCTGAATAGTTTGGATCATTTTCTAGATTCCTCTGGATGGATCTGTTCTGATTTGTTGATCACTCTAAATGCATACAACTTATTGTTTCTTTCTCTATGTTCATGACACACTCAGTAACTCTAATGTGTAACCTAATAAATCATTGATCAGGTTTCAAACTGATATCTTAATTTGTAATCCAAGATATAGCTGTGGTTACTCAGTTAGATGTAATTAAATAAAATGTGGTTTAAGAAATCCTGGAAGTTTGAGACCCAAGAAGAATAAAGAGATGGGAAAGAAAGTGAGGATACACCAGAAATATGCCAGTTCTATTAAACATGATTTAGGAGGTGAAGTTCCTAAGATCTAAAATGGCTCATCTCTTCTATGTCATGTGAATCAATTCTCTGCATACTGGACTTAATGATATTCTCTTAGTAAGATTAGATGTTGTGAACAAATGCTACTAGACACATACACAAGCATTTCTGGCCAGGATGCAAATGTAATTTATGAAACATTGATTTCTAGCTATTACAAATGCACCACTAAAAGAAATTATCTGGTAGCTGAGGGTGTGTATTTTAACTCCTGAAGCTGCTAATTCAAGTTCTCAAATCATATTCCCATTCGGCAAAACTAAAATGTAAGATACCACCTAACAAAAATGTATCTACACATTAAGTTATATAATTACAACCCTGACATTCATAGAATGTTAGATAAAGGGATATTAAAGCCAATTGATCAATGCAAGAACCTGAATTAAAGCCATCCTAACAGACAGATTTAGATTCTAATAAAATCAAAATATCTTCAGTCTGTTTAAACCTAATTTGAACATTATTCCTCTGTCATGGTTTATATATGGCATAATTCTCTGAAAATGTGCCCTCGTCTAAAACATCCTTTATTACACACTTCAATAGATATTGGTGAGTTTAAACTGTTGAATAACAAATGCAGGCACAACTGCATGGTTTAGCTGTAAGATGCTTATTAAAAGATAATCATGAATGTTCCTATAGCAACACAACATGGAAGAAAAATGGAAGCAATGATAATTATAGCATTTGTTTAAAGGTATGCTATTCTGTTTCTTTTACTTAATGGTCTTAGCTGTTAACGTTGCCTTGTTTGGATTATTCATAAACATCAAATGAAAATGCAGAGCGTAATTCAGTTATTTGGAATTTTATAAAAGTGTATACTGTAGGAGATGATTTCTTAAATCCAAAGAACTAACCACTTTTGATTATGCCCATAGTAGTCAGACTGATCTGAGTCAGAAAGTGAATGTCTATATGGCCATTCACAGATTTCTATGATAATTGCTTTTAAAAGTGTATGTATGCACACATTTCATTCTAGACCTATTGATAACTTATTGAAAATAATCCACACACAAACCTGACTGCACAGATCTCAATGCAGGGAGCTCCTCCCTCTCTATCTATCTGGTCTGATGCATACCAGGTCTGCCCTCTCACACACAGTTAAATTAAACTGTGGATTTATTGCAGACAGGTCTGATGCTCAAAGCCATCATTTTGAGCCTGGCACATTGAGCAAGCTGGATGCTTGGTTGACAAACAGAGATTCTAAAGTTGTAGGCAGAGATTGGGACCAAATGTCCAATCTCTCTTTCCCTGGAAAAGATCACCCACCTCTCCCCTCACACTTCCCCTTGACTATAACTCCCATTAACCTCTTCTCCATCTCTGTGTCCTCTCAACCACCCAACTCCCTCTCCCTATCAACTAATGTGCCAAAGAAACAAACTTACTTCAAATTCAACTCCACCTGCTTAAGAAAAGAAAAGAGAAGAAAAAGAAACAAGCATCTGCCTGACAATCATATGCAATGACTTAAACCTAAACACAACAATTCTAACATTTCTCTTTATTATTTCTATGTAGTTCTTCCCACCTCTGCCTGGCTTAAATCAAAAGTGGACTTTTTTTTTAAACTGAGGCAGTTTTATCTTCTTTATCTTCTGGTTGCTCTGCTTGATCTTTTATTACTTCCTTCTTCCATGGACATACATCCCAGTGTCAATACAAGCCAAGGGCCCTCTCCAGTACAGTAGTCACTTTCATCAAAGTCAGTCTCATAAAGACCTTTTCCATATACAACCTGACTGAAAGGAACTTGGCTTTTTGGTATAACTTTACTGCCACCACATTCTATATTTCTATAGAAGAGAATATTTGTAGCTCAGGGCTGTTGTTTACCATTGGTTTCTTTGGTACTTTCCTGATTGGGATATCGTTCGCGTCTTGACTGTTGGCCAAATGTCAATCTCAACCATCTGGGTGTTGATCGCTGGTGTTTGGGTCTTTTTGTTTCTTTGTTTGGCTTTTTGGTTGTCTCCTTTGAATGATATGTAGATGTTGTTTATCTCTATGTGCCTGCTGATGGCTGATTTGTCTGAGTATTTGTTGATGGCAGATTTGTCTGAGTTAACAGTGAAAAACAGCCCAATCAATGAACCACCAAGACCATTTCCATCAACACTGATAGGCAAGCCATTAGTGTATAAAATGAGAGCAAGTCCCACACCCTACAAGCATTAATGATGTTACCTAATTTGGTAATGAAACATCTGCAAGAAAACAACCAAGTTCAGAGAGCACCAAGGACCCCACGATTTAATATATCTTCTGTCATTATTTTTTCTTCTTCTATCTTCTCTTCCCTTCATTCTAACCTATTCCCTTCCTTCCCTCCCTCTCTACCTTTGATCCAGCTCAGATGATATGATGGATACTGTGACTCCCCTATTTCTTGATAGACTGAACAGACAAATCTAAGACAGCAGCCCTTGAACTCCTTGACCCATCCCTTCAGTCTCAGATACAGTTTTCACAGCCCCGTCAGCACTCACAACACAGTCTCCAGATCTGTGATAGCTCGGCATAACTAACTATGGCACTGACTTTCACCTTCCCTATGCAACATCTTCATAGAAGATGTGTATCTTCTCAAACCTCACTTGTATTTATAGCTCTCTACATTGTTCCTTACATTGTTAGTTCTTTTTCTGATTGTAAATCCTTAAAAACTCTTCCTCTCAGTTCATTCCAACAATCATTTTCTATCCCTGTATTCAACACAGAAAGCAGCAGAAAAGCACAAATCACCGGCATAGAAACTAACATACAGTTTCTTATGTGCCACATTTATTCTTATATAGCATTGGCAAGAGGTTTCAGATTAATATTCACAAAATAGACATAATTTTATAATGACTGTGTTCCTTTATGGGGCTTGAGCCCAGAAAGTATGAATCTTACTATTTTTATTTTCAAAACAAGAGAGTATTTCTAATCACCCTTAACTCTACCACTGCAGCTGAGACCCAGACCTTTTTTTTTTTTTTGCCTTTGGGATGTAAATTTTAAAAGTTTATCTGGGGGAAAAAAACCCACCCCAGATTTCATAAATCTTTCAACCTATCCAATTCTTCTAAGTATTTGATGTTTTTTTTTAAAAAAAATAGTTGTAGCAACTAGTACATGATTAATTATTACCAGGCTCAGCCAATAATGTTACCCTCGAGAAGAACAGAGGTGATTTCCCATCACTAATATGAAATACAAATTCAGCTTTTTCAGTAGGAAGAGTACCTTCATTATCAAATTAGTAGACTATCTTCAGCGTGTCCTGGTCACATCCCTGATTTTAAGGTCTAGATCATATGAAATGTGATGAGCTAATTGCAGTTAATGGTCTTTCTACATTCATAAAGATTACGCACTAATTTTGGCAGAAGCAACCTATACCTAGTCTTAATAGTACCAAATGCATCAAATAATTCCTCACCAAGATGGCTCGTGCTCTCCATAATTCTTCTACTCGCTATAAAAATAACTCTTAGATCATTAAGAATTTTATTGAACTTTGCTGCCGCTCATGATGTTGGCTTACTAATTGTGCTAAGCAGACTCTACAAAAAGCTATATCAAGGGAAAAAGTGGGACACATATTTTTTCTTGCTGCTAAATTGGGAGCTTCCTACACAACTTCAGTTGTCAAAGAAATGGGAGGTTTCCTTTGTATTGGAGCACTGTCAATCATTTTAATGAGTAAACTAGTCTTTTATAACCAGTGCTGCTCATTAAAGTGACTTGTTGGAAAGAATGTTGTTTGTACCATCTTGTGGTACAAAAATAATGCAAAAAAGAAAAAAAATTCAGATGCACTAGGTATTAACTAAATATCAATGATAATGTATTTACTGTGTGTATGCATGCGTGTGTATGAATGAGTGAGTGCATGAGTATATGCAGAGCTATAAAATACAGTAACTGCACCCCAACGATAAAGAGAATATTCTGCTTAATCTATAGGTGCTTTAAAAATATCTATAGGTGTCTTTAAAAATCTATAGGTGTCTTTAAAAATATAATATATATTATTACCAGTGGTGGGATTCAGCCGGTTCACACTGGTTCAGTAGAACTGGTAGCTAAATTTTGCTGCATTTGGAGAACCGGCTGGCTTCCAGATGTCCAGTCTAGGCCTTGGCGACTTGGAGCATCATGGATGGTATTTCCGGAAGTCTGTTCTGGGCCTTAGAGTGCTGGAGGAGGCTGCCCAGACCTAGAATGGCCCACCAGAAGTGTGTCGATGCCACTTCTGGAAGTCCATTCTAGGCCTTGGAGGCCCAAGCCTCTATTGAATAAAAGAACCGGTTGTTCAGGTATTTGAATTCCACTGCTGATTATTACTATACAACCTGTGACCTCTTGCATCATCATTTCAGAGATATTTCATTACCAGCAAATGCCTTCAAAATTGGCAGAGTGTCTAATGTTCTGGAAAAGTTCTTAAAAATTCAGGGAGATATTAGACAGCCCATGACCTCTTTGGTCATGCTTTCAGGGAGATATTTCCTTACCAGTCTCCTCAGTACCTTCAACAATGACAGAAATCTGTGATACATTCAGAGATTTATCTACCTTCAAAGTAGTTTCTGTTGAATGGTATACATCAGGGGTGTCAAACTCACAAGGTCATGTGATGTGTCGCAATGTATTGTGACATTTTTTCCATTGCCAGCAATGGGATGGGCGCAGTTTCACCATGACGCATCTGACCTGTGGCCGGCAGTTTGACACCCCTGATATACATAGTCAAACATCAATACAGAAGATATTTAATTGCATATTGTATTATGTCATAAACTACTTTATGGTAATTTTTATGTTACAATGTTTTATCACATTTGCCAAATTGCAATTCCATGGGTGGCATGAGTCCAGATTTTGGATGCATTTAGGGTCCTTGGTTCATTTTTTTTTTTGCCATATGGTGCACTGTTTCACCCAGCTAAAGGTTATGGAAATCAGAGTTTTAGTAATATATATATATATAATTTTCTGTATTTTTCAATAGTATTCTTATTGTTCATACCCCCTTGAATATACACATCTACAAAAAAATTCTTAATATTTAATAAACAATTTTGCACATTGCCTCTATTTTTCCACTGGCCAGTATTTTTCTATGGGTCAGGATGGAAAGACCTTGTAGATACTTTCGCTCAACCACAAGAGAATCAGGAATTTTTTTTAAAAAAATCATTTTTATATAAAACATTGGTAACTGGGTAATGACAACTTTGAGAAGGGGAAAATGGAAGAAACTTGCAGTAGAAATAGAAAACCTGGTGAAAGAAAGAGACTATGCTCCCATTATTGGTAATATGAATCCAAAGGCAGCATCTCAGTAGGTCATCAAGGGAAGGAAGGAATAATAAGACAGTTCAGGATTTACTTATGTGGCTCCTGTTTATCACTCTGTCTACTTTTTGTTTTAAGGCACCTCCTTTAATTTTTGCTTCCCAGAGACACATGCACAGAACACATGCCCTTTTCCTCATTTTCTTATTTCCTTATAGCAGACATGTCAAACACAAGGCCCGGGGGCCGGATCCGGCCCGCGAAGTGGTTTCATGCGGCCCGCGAAGCCATCCTGGAAACAGTGAGGGAACGGCCCCCACTGCCTTGGCCCTGGCCCAGAGACCCTCCTCCTGCCAGAGACCCTCAGATCTGTCCCACTCCTGCCCAGGCCCCCATAGGCACCCTTGATGTGAACGATGTAGAGCTGGCCACACCCACCCAGTAGGCCATACGCACTTTAGCCACGCCCACCCAGGCCACACCCACCCAGCCCCCTGAGGGCAACCGCAATGCTGATGCGGCCCTTAATGAAATTGAGTTTGACACCCCTGCCTTATAGGATACATTTTAACTAAGGGCTAGACTTTCCCTACTTCTGCAATGTCCTTTCTGTGAACAACTCTCCCTTACATTAGGAGTTTTAAAACTGCTTTGCTAATCATTGCTTAAATCAAATTCCCTTTCTTAGGGACACACTCTTTTTCAGACAGACAGACCAGTTCAACCTTCACCTTCAACATGCTTATCCATAGTTACCCTGGTTATGGTTTTCTCAATTAATTCAATGTTCTAAGTTTATATGATGAATTGAACCATATATGTATAATTTGCACCCAACCAGGAGTTGCCCAGGTTAGTCAGAATAGCCAGCAAGATAATCCTTAGATTATATTCCTTGATTTTTTGATGTTGAAGGAAACAGTCTGAAAGAAGGGAGTAGTACTAGCTTCAAGTAAATTTGATTAGAAATTTCTCCTTTGGCCTCTTTTGCTCAACACAAGGAGGATGGGAATGTTGAGGGCTTGCAAAAGTGTTTATTTCTTCACCTTTTTTTCCAGAGCTTTCAGCCTTTGATTGCAAAACATGGAGAAATTGCAAGGGGATTCTTATTTAAGGCTTATTTGGTTTTCCTGCTAAATGAAGGAGCAGGGGCTCTGGACATTAAAGAAAACGGAAAGTACTAAAAAAATAAAATTGCAGTGTTGCTTTGATTACATTGATCAAAACACAAATTATAAATTTGGGGTTTTGGCTAGGGCAGGCATGTCAAACTCGCAACGACACGTGACGTCACATGACGTATCGCGAATTTTCCCCATTGCTGGCAATGGGGTGGGTGTGGTTTTGTCGTGATGCATCCGGCCCACAGGCCAGCAGTTTGACATACCTGGGTTAGGGAGTCCTACATTAAAATTACTACATGACCATAGAACTTACTGAATATGTCTTTGTCATTCTTTCTCAGATCAACTACCTCACCCTCATGTAAGCATCCTGAATTCTCAGGGAAGACTGGATATTTATACAGAGGAAGAGGACAACAATGGAAAATCATTTCACTTCCTTTCATTAAATGTCAACATGAACATTTAAGCACATTTTGGGCTCAAGTGTTACAATTTCCTTTCCAGACAAAATGGAATCTTTGGGGTCAAAGAGCTTATAGGGGAATAGTAAAATAAAGGCGGGATAGTGTTTTGTGGCATTAAAATGTAAGCATTCTACAACAGAATTCAGTCAAGAAATGTCAATAGTGAGAAAGAACCTCTTAACCTGTATCCTCAAATTAAGAAACTCCCCTGTTTTCCACATCCTGCCCAACAGAAGAAGTTCCCAAATTCAGTTATTTCCCCAAATCTGGATTCATATATTATTTGGGCTGCAGAAACAACCACAAGGCTATTCTCTTTTTCTGCCTTTAGATAGGGATAAAGTGTATTGGATGCCAAAGGGCTAGGTAAGTTTCTGCTCAATATGCTGAACTTGCCTTTACTATAAGTAGAGCCAATTAAGTCTTTGGCTGCTATAAAGCATATCAAAGATAGCATATGCTGCAGCAATTCATATATAATAAGGCAGTTTGGTTCTTGACTGGAAGCCTTCGTTGCCTGGCACTGTGCTGTTTCTGGGTCACACACTCACCTCGCAAATCAAAAAAGAAGGGGAGGAAACCAAGAACTGGAAATGGATATTTATGCTGGGGTTGAACTTTGCAACCCAAAGCATGCAATATGGCCACTGCTTTCAGCATTATGATTCTTTTCCCCTCACTAATAACCGACTAAAAGAAGGGGGGAAAACCCTACCAAGGCCAGGTGAACAAATTTAATTAGGTGTGACATGCAAATAATGCAGCCTTTCTTGATGATAGACTGAAGAAGAGTTCTCTGCAAAGTGCACAAAAAATGCTACATGGGTAGGATTTTCCATTCACTTTAATTGACTGAGCAGCTTTAGGCATTGTTGGGCATGCGACTTGCCCTATCTCTGTATTCTTTGGAGTCACAGCACAGGACTGGGGCATCTATCAGTATTCCCTTGTTAAAAAGCTCTGGTTAATGCAGAACAGTTAGATACTCGAGGCAATTATGTGGAGAACAGTTATTTAGCAAAGTGCTTCAAAAGATGTTCATTAGAGATCAGTGGGCTGATTAATAAATGTCAGTTCACATTGTTTCCCTTTGAATTTGATGAAACTAACCTAGGCTACCCTTTTGAATATTAACAGCATGACAAAAAATGCCTTGCAGGGCTGGTACAACTAATATGGATATAATTAACACATTATTTATTGTACTCACTGCCTGTTAGAAGGTCATCAAATGGGACATGAACAACTTTTGTTTGCAGCTGCAGGTCAACGATAAGAGAAAAAAATTAACTTACTTGATCTATCAGGATTTTGTGCTGGACACACTAAAATTAATCAAGCTTCCATAGAAGTGTAACCTTTGTCAATCTTTTTATACATCTTAAAGCAGTGACATTTTACTGGAAGGATAATACTGGGACATATAAGCAATGTTGTGGGTCATTTGGTCAGTTTAACCACAGAAGAAAATCTGTAAAAACGGAAACAGCTCTTCATCTTCCTCTGAATCTCATAAATGCAATAATTTTCATAATTATAATGTGGGTGAGAGTGGTACAGTATGTAGCCAAATGACCAACAACCACTATGGTGTCCATCGATCATAGAAAAAGAATAGAAAATCATTAAGAATGAAATTAAGAAATCCAAACAGATATGGATGGAGTTGACAATATAATTTGTTTTCATTTTCTGGTCTTAATTTATTTCTAAATTTCCCCCACTCCCCATCTATACAATTACATTTTTTTCATTCTTCCTAATAAATTATTACGATGGTCTCCTGGGAAGGAAGGAAGGAAGGAAGGAAGGAAGGAAGGAAGGAAGGAAGGAAGGAAGGAAGGAAGGAAGGAAGGAAGGAAGGAAGGAAGGAAGGAAGGAAATTTCCCTGCCAGTTAAGCAAAAATGAAACTCAGTGAGGAAGCTGCAGGAAGTCAAAAGTTGCTCCCGCTCCCACTGCTTCTTTTGGCCACCTGCAAGTCATTCTGTTTCTCTGCTTAGGTAAGGAAATATCTTTGAAATTATGGCCAATAGGGCATGGGTTGTCTAGTTTCTCATATTTTTTATCTCTAAGTTAGCAAAGTGTCATCAGATGACTTACATAAAGAATATAACACATTTGGTGAATGAAACATTTTTTTTTCATTTCTGTATCTTCATGTTGTAAAGGTGCTACTTAATCTTCATTTTCTTTGACTAGAGTGAGAACCAAATATTTCCAAATGATTCCCCACACTGTATGTTTCTATATTCTAAATCAAAATTTATTTTCTTTAAATACAGAATATGTATGAGCTTTATGAAGGGCTCATTCTTGAAAATAAGAGAAATGACTAAAACAATGCATAAAAGTTGATTTAGCAAAACTGGGCTTACTAAAAAAAATCTTTTTTACCATAGCTCTACAAGAATGAACTTGTAGAACTATTTGATTGATAGTTACTTTAAAGAAAACTCAAAATATGTGGTCATGCCTGTGCTAACCATACTCTGTTCAAAGCAATTGTCTTTGTCAGGAAAGAAAAATGTCAGAAGATTGTGAAGTTCATAAGTAACTGAGCTTTAAAAGAAAAGTATTTTTAGTGCATTTATTCTGTTCAGCCTAGAAACAGCCACTAATTAATTCTTCAGATATCCTCCTACAATGTTCTGCTGGACATATTTACCTTCACTTCAGAACAAGTCACCTCATTTTGTTTCCCAGCAGCTTCCACTAGGGCAGGGGTCTGCAACTTTGACAACTTTTAGACTTGTGGATTTCAGCTCCCAGAATTCCTCAGCCAGCTATTCTGGGAATTGAAGTCCACAAGTTATAAAAGGGCCACGTTTGAAGACCCCTGACTTATACCATACAGATCAAATTATTTCACTTCAAATTATTATTTTTCCCCTCTCGCTACAAACATAAATATTTTGAAAGCAAAATTTTTATGTGATTAGGCAGCAAATCCTTGATATTTGTTTGTTCTAGAGTATGATCTTCAGTTTATTCAAAGCACATCAGAGTTCTGACCTCAACTGTATGTAACAAGTACTCTTGGGAAAAAAGTTTATTCTGTACACTATGGCAAACTATGGAATTGAAGAAATTTGAAGTATGAATACTATATATGTAAATCTTTGCTTATTTAAAAAATGAATTAGCCCAAGAAAATATGACAATGGAGATAATTGTCAGCAACTCTGCAATCTCTTCATTGAAGTAGTAACTTGCCAAATACACAATCCAGATTGCCTTCCCAACTTTCTATGCCAGAAAGGTAACTGCCAATGCATTTCCTTTTTCACTTTTGCTCATTTTCCCTGAATAACATCTGTTGCAGCTACTGCTGTAGCATTCGCTCAACCTCATAGTGGTTATAACATTTGTTTGACATGCAAAATGTTACTAGTGCAAAACCCAGTAGAAATGGTGCATGGAGAATTATTACTACCATATTTTCCAGCGTATAAGATGACTTTTTAACCCATGAAAATCATCTCAAAAGTTGGGGGGTCGTCTTATACGCCCAGTCGTCTTATACGCTGGAAAATAGTGCATAAATCAATCGAGCGCCCCCTTGTGTTAGATCTGGATATGTATATTCACATTCATTCATCCTTATTCTCTATTAATCCATGATTTTGAAAAAAAAGTGCATACAAATTATTTTTTTAAAGGAAAACACTGTCATATTCTTAAAGAAATCTTGCTCTCTCTAACTTATCCAGCTATTTAAAGCATATGCCCCTCATATAGAAGTGGCAAATCATAAAATCCTCTGTATGTGAATGAATAGGTAAAAGAATAGTTAGATCTGGTGCTAAGAATGCTTTTTTTAAAATTCCATTTATATCCCGCCCTTCTCCGAAGACTCAGGGCGGCTTACAAGCTTAGCAGTAGCCTTCATTCTATGTATATGCCTGCTTATTAGGGCTTTCTCCCCCCCTAGCGGCATTATTACAAAGTCAGCTTAATTGCCCCCAACAATCTGGGTCCTCATTTTACCTACCTCGGAAGGAGTCAACCTTGAGTCAACCTTGAGCCTGGTGGGATGCGAACCTGCACTAATTGCAGGCAGCTGGTGTTACTTAAGGAGGCATTAGCCCACTGCTCCACCAAGGCTACACCAAGAATGTTCTGTATAAAAACAGTGATTGAATATAACCTCAAAATACAAAGAATGTATAGGAGCTAAATCTAACTTGTAAAGGAGATCTTATGATAGTTTATGGGCACAAATGATTCTAGGTGAGGAGGATGCTGGTCCATTGCAGCATTCTTATTATAGGTTTCTACCAGTGGTGGGATTGAGCTGGTTCAGACCACTTCAGCAGAACCGATAATTTTTTGTTGCCTATGCCCAGAATGGACTTCCGGAAGTGGCATTCACACAGAGAACCAGTTGTTCACATATTTGAATCCCACCATTGGTTTCTACTATGGAGAAGTGCTTAAACTGCTGGCTGAGGCAAATCTAACTAGTGTGACATTCAACGATTTCAGCAGTTTATTCTGATTTTAATTAAATTCCACAGTTTTTTTAACTGAAAAAAAGCTGTGCAAAAATGTATGGATATTTTTGAGCAGATAAGGTGAGAGAGAAACTAAAAAAGTTACCCAAAAAATTAATTTCATGCAGTGTACTTTGTGGTTTCGTGAACTTGCTTGGATTGGTATAGCTCCAGTGCTTTTTTTGTAATAATAATAATAGAAGCTTCCAGAACTTACGCACAGCTCCGGCTCCAGTCGAAAACCCTTTACGGAGTGGGGGGGGGAGAAGAAACCACTTTAGGGAGCTTCTGAGGTGCAGATCACATGAGCAGCATCAGTTGATGGACACCATTGCCACAGCTTTTGAGAAGGAGCTTGTTCAGAGCTGGCATGTCTTATGCCACCTCATTCTCCTCCACCTCTGATGACACAGAGGCTTCCTCCAGAGCCAGAGTGACGAAGGTGGTGGTGGTGATGTTACTTTGGGAGCGCACCTGGTCCCTCGAAGAGATTCATTCCAGGAGCCAGTCCTGGTTCCTGGTGGCCAACACAGGGGTGAGGACAGGCAGCAGCAACAGGGGGAGCCCCATGAACCAAGACAGAGAAGAGGGACTGCTTTCAGGGCCATAGAAGCGTTTCTGGGTCGACCTTCAATGCCCCCAATTTCCCCGGGCAGCTTCCTTTCACTGAACCAGAGCTTTACTTGCGCTGGCAGCTTAGAAGGAACCGGTTCTTCCCTTCAAAAAAAGGTGCCAGGATGCCTTTCCGTGCATTCTATGACAAAAAAGCACTGTATAACTCTATATGTGAAGAGATGAGTCCAAATACTTACTGTTGAACAGAGTTTGTATGCTTCTAAGCAAGACATTGTGGTGCCCCAGCTTCATTATGATACCAGTGTAAAGCAATTTTAATGTTTCATTGCTGTTTTGTTTTCTGTTTTGTTTAAAATTTAGCTTTTTTGTTGTTGCCTTTTAGGAAGTTGAACACTTTTTATTATTATTTATTTATTTGCGGTCACAGACCAAAGTACAAGTGCAACAAAAGAAAAACATGGGGAAAGTAAAATCATAGACAATTGGACACCAGAAGCCTTGGTTAAAGGGAATTGCAACATTCTCCTCTAATAGTTACAGCTCTTAAAAGAAATTTAGAAACCTGAGAAGTGATGTATGAGGAGCCATCCCCTAGACAATATAAGACCAAATTACTAGCATTGGGACCAAAAGGATCTATTTCAAGGAAAGACAGTAATTTAGTTCTGCCTGTGTTATACATAGGGCAGTATAAAAAGACATGCTCCACAGTTTCAACCTCAGCCCTATCACAGGGGCATAGACGCTCACTAATCAGGAGCCTCTTAAATCGCCCGTCGAGTAGTGTTGAGGGCAAGACATTGAAACGGGCCAGGGAGAAGACTCTTCTATATTTGGGGATGGTTAGAGTGTAGAAGTATGAAGCCATCCTCAGTCCATAATTATTAGATTGGCTGAAGATCAGAGGGGAGCAGGTTTTGTTAGCTCTGGCTCTTAAATATTGCAAATCTATGTCCACAAGGCATTGGACTACCCTAGACTGGGCGTCCTTGAGGCCATAATCTCCCAAGGCATCCCCCGTAAAACCTAGCAAGTAGAGTTTCTTCGTCAGCTCCCTCTCCCAACGAGAGGTATGAGGGTCAGCAAACACCAGGGAGAGGTAGCTACCAGGGACTGTCGAGAAGAGCACCCGAAACCACCAGGTTGAACACTTTAATTTTTGACTCTAAAGGAATGAAATCATCATATAGTTATTTTAAGTAGAATCTAATTCTCTCTGTGTCTCTGTCTCTGTCTCTGTCTCTGTCTCTCTCTCTCTCTCTCTCTCTCTCTCACACACACACACACACACACACACACAAACACACACACACACAGATAGAGAGATGAGTCAGAATGGAAAACGTGGTTAATATGTAGCCATATCAATACAATATGCTTTTAATATCCCACCACTATATACAATTTACTATATGTTAATAAATAGTGCTCAGTATGAGACATATTAATACAAGCTTCTACTTATTCACTGTAAGAAGTGTTTAAAAGCTCTTACAAAATCCCTGCTGTTCATCATCCACAAAATCTCACATTGGGCCTCTTTCTGGTTTCTTAAGGCCTCTTTCTTAAAGTGTTTGAAATGCAGGTATATGCCATAAGTAGCTGGTAGGTGCTTTTTTTTAGCATACATAGCAAATGAAATTATATAGCAGGAAAAAATGACTAGGTTGTGAATATGCAAAAAAGTAAACCAAAAAAAAACCCAAACCCCACATACAGTTCTAAATAGCATGCATTAAATTCCTTTAGCTTCAAGAGACATCCAGAAGTGCTGGTGTTGTTATCATAAATTAATATTACACAATAAAGTCTACTCAAGAATGGACTGATATTTAGCCTTCAGAATTCGAAGCCACTGTAAACTGTTGGAATTTGGTAACATCTATTATTAAATGCAACAGATAGAGCTCTCTTTCACCTCCTAATCTATTTCCTCCATTGTAGCTATTATATTGTCCTTTTAAAGCAAAGTGTTTTGCTTCTCTGTCAATAAATCTGCACAATTTTGATCTGCAGACTTTTGTGAGAGGCTGAGAACTGATTATTTCTCATCTCTTGAGTGTTTCTGACATAACATTTGCTGTTTCCATTCCACTCCATCCTTCTATTGCTTTCATGGTATATTTACTGTTGCTATAGAAACCTCCAACAATTGCTTTTTTAATGCTGTAAATATTGAGATAGGCTGCTCCTGATCACTGTCAACAGTCAGTTTAGTTGATTTTTAATGTTCTTCGCCTCCATGTAATTTTAATTCTTCCTTGTATTGGTAAGCTAGGGGAAAGCTTTTGACATGCAATATTTTTAAGAAGTCTTGCACTAGCAATGATCAAGGGATGTACTGAGAATATGTTTTATGCCAAATTGCTGCTGATATATTTGATGGTTAAAAGAGGATGGCAAATAATCTGAATGAAGGAATATTTCCTTCAGTCCCTCCACTCTCAGGAAAATAAATTAAGTTCTTATGCTTTTAAAAAAAATAGTAATAAATGACACTGAGGTTTAAAGCATGTTTGACGAACCAATTTAGTTTGCAATGGTTTTAAATGATTTAACACACAACAATTGACTTCAAAGAGAATCTCTCTGAATAGTATATGGAGAATGAGAACTGAGCCAAAACTCAAGCATTTTGTGAGCATTTATATTCTGAGAATAAGATTCTTCATTTGTGTAGGAAGAATTTTATACCCTTTGACAAGAGCAAATTCAAAAAATAGTAGAGATGTAGTGGTGTCCACATGGGGTCAAAACAGACCAGATGCCAACCATAATATCTAGTGTCTAAGTTTGTCTGTCTGTGTGTGTCTGTGTGTCTGTGTGTGTGTGTATGTGTGTGTGTGTGTGTATATGCATATGCATAGTTTATCTTGGCACCTTGTCTATGTTTTGTGCTCTTCAAAAACAAAGTATTTTTAAGAAAATGTTGCTCACAACAGCACTATAAATGTGATTGTCTACAACAAGCAAACCTTTGCATGTTAGATGTGAACTCTTCCACACAATCACAATCCCTACATTAATCGACATCCCAAAATTAGACTAGGGTGTCAGCATTGAGCTGGGCTGTATACATTGATACATTGTAAAAGGAGAGTAGTAAGATAGATAGATAGATAGATAGATAGATAGATAGATAGATAGATAGATAGATAGATAGATAGACAGACAGACAGACAGACAGACAGACAGACAGACAGACAGACAGACAGACAGACAGACAGACAGACAGATAGATAACCTTTATTGTTATTTTTTACTGTGGGAACCATGGCACACATTAAAAATGAAATTTAGTTGCTTACTCAATGGTGGTAAAAGGTCAGGAGTCTGGTGGCAACTTTCCCACCTAACACATTTTATTAAAATGCATAAGCGTTTATGAACTGCAGCTTCAGGTGCATAGAGTGGTTAAACTAATGTAGGATTTGATAGGGATTAAGTAAAGGAGGAGGAAGGGGAAGGACAGGTTGATTATATATGAAAAGATTTCAGGAAATCTGAGGCAGTCTCAACAACAAATGGGTTTTTAATTTCTTGTAGTTGTTAACTGCAAGAAAGTATACTCTATTTCTGCATCTACATAATCTATCTGTTGAAAATAAAAATTCCTTCTGTTTGGAAGGAAATGCCCCATGGTGTCCATTTCCTATCACTTGGGATTTCTACCCATTTTTTAAAAAGTTTTAGATATGACCAAAGCAAGGAAAGAAAGAATTGAATCCCCTTCTTCCCAATTTATAATTTTTCTTAGTTATTGAGATCCTGGTAATTAATAACCCCTATAATGGCTGCTTTTATATTAAAAGTAAATTGGCATTTACATATGAAAATCAAACAAAAAATGCATTTAACATGCTGTAAATCTACGTTGGCCCAATATTCCAATGTAATTGTGATAGATAGTCCTCAACATCAGTCCAAAGTCAGCATGTCCTCAGAAAACGTGACTTATGATCTGTAAAGGTAAAGGTAAAGGTAAAGGTTCCCCCGCACATGCGTGCTAGTTGTTTCCAACTCTAGGGGCCAGTGCTCATCTCCGTTTCAAAGCCGAAGAGCCAGCGCTTGTCCAAGGACGTCTCCGTGGTCATGTGGCCGGCATGACTAGATGCCAAAGGCACGTGGAACACTGTTACCTTCCCACTGTAGTGGTTCCTATTTTTCTACTTGCATTTTTACCTGCTTTCAAACTGGGATGAGTAACAGGCACTCACTCTATTATGCGGCACTCGGGATTCGACCCACCAAACTGCCGACCATCTGATTGACAAGCTCAGCATCCTAACCCACTGAGCCACCGGGTCCCTGATAACTATCATACCACCCTTACAGACATGTGGTCACAATTTGGGCATTTGGCAATTGGTTCACATTTACAATAGGGTACAGTGCCCTGCCTCATGTGATCTCAATTTGCAACATTTTGTTGTTGTTGTTGTTTATGGAGATTCTCAGTCATCCAGGTCATGGTTGTCCCAAAGGCGCTTTTTCACGAGGCAACTGGACTTTCTTGTTTTTCTTTGAAGACAAGAGCTGAAGAGACTTCTTGGATGAGAAGCAAAACATCTTCAAAAATAATAATAATAATAATAATAATAATAATAATAATAATAATAATAATAATAATAATAATAATAATAATAATAATAATAATAATAAAAAGTTGGAAGGGACGTTGGAGGTCATCTAGTCCAATCCCCTGCTCAGGCAGGAAACCCTATACCATTTCAGGCAAATGGCTGTCCAGTCTCTTCTTAAAAACTTCCAGCGTTGGAGCATTCACCACTTCTGGAGGCAGGTTGTTCCACTGGTTAATTGTTCTAACTGTCAGGAAGTTTCTCCTTAGTTCTAGGTTGCTTCTCTCCTTGACTAGTTTCTATCCATTGCTTCTTGTCCTGCTTTCAGTCAAGTCAAGCTTTGGAGAATAGCTTGGCTCCCTCTTCTTTGTGGCAGCCCCTGAGATATTGGAACACTGCTATCATGTCACCCCTCACCCTTCTCTTCATTAAACTACACATATCCAATTACAGCAACCGTTTCCTATATGTTTTAGCCTCCAGTCCCCCAATCATCTTTGTTGCTTTTCTCTGTACCCTTTCTAGAGTCTCAACATCTTTTTTACATCGTGGTGACCAAAACTGGATGCAGTATTCTAGGTGTGGCCTTACCAAGGCATTGTAAAGTGGTATTAGTACTTCACAAACAAAGAAGTCCAGTTGCCTCATGAAAAAGCACCCTTGGGACAACAATTTTTGTTGATTTAAAGAAATTGGATTTATTTAATGAATACATGATTTGCATAATGACTGTGTGATTCATTTAACCACCATTTAAAAATTTGTTACAAAATTTGCAAATGTCCTATTTATCACCGCAATGACTTTTGATGGAAATTCTGGTTCCAAATACAATACAAATTCTGGAGTTTGTAAGTTGAGGACTATCTATAGTATCTTTGGATATATTTAAATTTTTACTACTGCAATAGTAAAAAAAAAAAGGTAGCTAACATCTATTATCTATGTGTGTATGAGTTTGTTTGGGGTTTTCTTATTTTTCCATCATGTTTTTCCAGGCTATTTTCCCTCCCATTGAGACCAGCTCCATCCTATATGGCACACTGTGTGGGTCCAATCCATTGGTATATCAGGGAAAGGAAGCCGCCCTGAGTCTTCGGAGAAGGGCAGGATATAAATGGAATTAAAATAAAAAATAAATAAATAAATATGCCTTGTAATGCTCCATTTTGGGTCCTTTCACTAGTAGAAACACTATAAACAGTGCTTGGTGATTTTTATGGGAACAATTATGGGTCTATGAGGTGAAATTGATAAGTAATAACTAATAACACCTCAGCTTATAGGAGGAGGGAATAAACACTGGAACATATGTATTTATGTCTATAGGCAACTTTAAGATTTGTGGACTTCAGCTTGTGGAACACACACACACCTGTACTATCTGTTGGCTTATTTTAAAGAACGTGCTACCCCAAAAACGTTTTATCTTTCTTTCATGTTCTAATGCTGACCTCCATCTCAGGTATTATGAATAAAGGATCTTGCCACACAATTTCTGCAAGGGCATGGATTTAGGTTAAAATAAAAGGTTTAATTTTAACTTCAAGAGCTCATTCATCACAGCTCTTATTATGTTGGAAGACAAAAAAGGCATTTGCTTTTGCGGGAGCTGACATAGAAGAAATAAGAAAGGTAGCAGTGTTGTTGCTTTCAGATTCCAAGGCTGTTGCTCAGACTGCCGCGAAGAGTGCAAGGCATAGGAGATCATTTCAAATGCAAGATGGCTGAAGGTAGGAAAACATCCTACCACTGTCTTGAAGTGGGTAGAAAAAAGAGGGAATCACAGTTAGGGAAAAAGAGGGAATCACAGTTGACATGACAGAGCCTTGGTGGAGCAGTGGGCTGATGCCTCCTTAAGTAACACCAGCTGCCTGCAATTAGTGCAGGTTCGCATCCCACCAGGCTCAAGGTTGACTCAGCCTTCCGAGGTAGGTAAAATGAGGACCCAGATTGTTGGGGGCAATTAAGCTGACTTTGTAATAATGCTGCTTGGGGTGTGTGTGAAAGCCCTAATAAGCAGGCATATACATAGAATGAAGGCTACTGCTAAGCTTGTAAGCCGCCCTGAGTCTTCAGAGAAGGGCGGGATATAAATGGAATTAAAATAAAATAAAAATAAAATAAAAATAAATAAATTATTTTCTACAGCAAGGAGAAAAAAAACGTAATCAGAAGAAATTTTATAACAGGAAATAATGCTGATCCACCTCAAAGTTTGGACATTTTTGAGATTTAGGAGGAAATCCTTAATTGTTTTCCATAGGAGAGGCTTTAGTATGCTGGGAGCAAGAAGGTCAATGGGAGAGAAAGGAGCTGGAGGCCTCCCTGATCCACCCCCCCTACAAGTTCTAACTTTATGCTACCTGGCAGGGGTGGAATAGGGAGGTCTGACCTATTCAAGGCATCCTATTTTGGATTCCATTCTGCAATATTAACATAGAGATATAAGATAGCCGCAGTGATGCAAAAATAAACTATCCTAACAGTGAGCCTGGGTAAACAAACAGGTATGCAACAATTAAGAAGAAAAATATTTTATCTTTTATTTACACCTGCATAAAATGATTGTTATTACATTGCCAGTGATGCACAAAATTATCCCTATAGGTATCTAGAGAAATTATTGCAAAATACCTTGATGTAATGAGCATTTTCTATCAGGATGACAATTACTTCTCTCCTATTCATACTTTACACAGTCAATTTCAATAAGATAGTTCTTCTGTAATTATATCCATATGATGGGGAAGGGAGCAACTTTATGCATCCATTATTGTTTCTTAGTTGATCATTTACAGATTTTGCTTTTCAGTTGACTGATACCATTTCCAAGCCCTTAAATGTGTACACAATCATAATTTCACAAATTATGTACTGTTACATAAGTTCCTTTAAATAAAATGGGATCTCATTAAGCACATATGACTTTAGGCTTAACAGTTAAGCAATGTTGACATTAGGCTGTATGAGCTGAGGCTTCACAGCCTATGTTGGAGGAATGAAAAATATCTCTGTCTTGTCTAAACTTAATTTCAGTTTCTTAATCTTCATCCTGCCTACTGTGAAATCTTAGACATCAGTTTAGAATATCACCTGTCTTCCTAGATTTGGATGGCAAAGAGCAATGCTGGACCTAAACAGCATAGTTTTCCAGCAGAATCTTCATCACATGGACTATCTGTGATAAAACAGTTCTGCTAGGCCAGCTAGAACAATCCTATTGCCAATGGTACTGAAAGCGGCCAAGAGGTTTCCTTCTCCCCCGCCCCACAAAAAAAAAAAAAAATAGTAAGACTGCACTTCCCAAACCAGTTCCCCACAGAGATCATTCATCAAATCAACCAAAGTAATCTCATTCAGGTCAAAAGCCCAATTGAAATGGTCCTTTAGGGGAAAATAAATTGAGTTGAGAGATACCTATATTGAGAATAGCATCTTAACCAGAAACGATGCATCTGAGATGTATCGTGAGAAAGTTTTCCAGTTTATCTGGCTGAAAGGAAGTTTTCTTTAAAACAGTAATATTATCGTTACATTCTTTAGTCCCAGAGGGACACATATCTCAAGTAAAGGTAAAATATTTTTCCTCTTAACCATGCAGCTAGTCCTCCACAAGGTTATTTAATCAGTCAGGATATGCAAGAGTTGAACAAACATGCTGCAGACCTTATCAAACTTGTACAATTCACAAACTGAAAAGAATCTAAAATAACAGTCTAAGATTCTTGATTTCACCACTAAATCCACAACTGCTCTGGTTGTCCACTCTTAACAGGGAAGGAAACACTGCATAGTGTAACAAAATAACATCAGCCTGCTGACTGCAGACATAGAACAAAGGATTCTTTGCTATTTTTGCTGCCAGGGAACATTGAACCAAAATAAATTCAGTCTGTGCTCAGTTTTTCACAGTGAGATCCAGATTCAGCTTGAGCAATATGCTATTTGCATTCAAATTCCTGTTACTCTCAGCTCCCCACTAAACCAGGGGGCTGACTTGGCTCTGAAAAAAGGGAAGAAGGAAACTAAGCTAGGAGCAATGGTGTCTTTTGCCTGAACCCCTTCCATGCTGTAAAAGCATGATAGTTGTAATGTCACCAACAGAAAAAAGGAGAAATTCCCCAAAGGCCTTCAGAAAGCCATTCAGATCCACCAGGTCCATGAGACAGGCCATTTTAATTGTTCTACCATACCTGCAAAGGTCCCCAATCAGCAACCTAAAGCTAATCAAAGAATGGTCTATCTATGACAACCATGTTCTACACAACTCTTCAGCCCCAGTAGACTCACAGTAAGCAGGACAGTAGCAACATTTAATAGCAATAGCACTAACACTTAGACATGTGCTGTTTCACAGTCCTTTACAGCCCTCTCTAAGTGGTTTACAGAGTCAGCACATTGCCTGCAACAATCTGAGTCCTCATTTTACTAACCTTGGAAGGAGGGAAGGCTGAGTCAACCCCGAGCCAGTCAGAATCGAACAGCCAGCAGTCAGCAGTCAGCTGAATTAGCCTGTAAAACTGCATTATAACCACTGCACCACCATGGCTCTTAAGCTCAGAAAGACATCTGTGTTCCCTCTCTTCAATGAAATTAAATCCAGGGTTCTTCTTCTTTATAATGACAACACTGGTTTCTCTTTTTGGGAGCATTTCTAATTGGAGTCTCCACCATAAATAAATTATGTGAGAGGTGGGAAAAAAGTTAGCAAGTGCCACCTAAAGCAAAAGTACAAAGTAACATTATACAGTAGGAAGTTCATCCTACTGTTTGAAAAATATTCAAAATTTCACCTTACACCCCAATGAAAGAATCAATTTTGGTTGATACCTTCTGAAGTGTCATTTTGCAGGGTGTAGGGTAAGAAACATGTTGCCAAGTATGAGAGGATGACTTTCTAATCTTTTTCCTGAATTAATTGCTTTGTACAGTTTACAGAATATATACTGAGTGTAATATGTTGTGTTCTGACAACTAAATTGCATATGGCATTTAAACCCAAATATCACTTGGGAAAGGTTGGTAGTCTGAAGATAACAATGAGAAGAAGTTGGTAACTATATTTTGTTTTGTTTTCCAGTGTATGTGTGTAATCACACACTTAGTTTTGTGGTTTGGTTAACATGCTGTTGTTTTAATGGTGTTAAGCTGTTGACATTAGTTTGTACCTAAGAAAAATATTTGGTAGTATCCTTACCAGTGTGATTATCAACAAGGAAAGTCTTAAGTTTAGAAATTATGAAGTAGTTAAAGAAAAGAGTAATGATAACTGCCTTGGTCTGTAAGGCAAAAGGAAATCCAGCTCTTATCGTTTAATAGCATTTATCAAATGACCCCAAATGTGTGAATCTGCAAATGCTAAACTTAAGGAATGGGGAAACAATATATATAGAGAGGGAAAAAACATCTAAGTAATTGTGCCAGATGTTCCAGCCGTTTAAAAGTATTTTGATCCTTTTTTCATTTTTGAACTGAAAAAAGCATAGTAATGGGTTCAAAGCTAGAAGCCAGCTAATGTCTGGTACACCCAAAGATCGGAGATGTGCAAGCAAGCCAGTTCATAATACAGTGAGCAGATATTGATTTGCTCAAGCATCCCTAATGAACTCCCTTTGAGTTACTTCCTCAAAAAATGAGAAAATGCTAATATACTGCTGCAAACTGTAGTACTACATAATCAGTGAACTATACTTTTCGATTACACCACTGGGTTGCTCTCTCTTTGCATCTCTTCCAAAAAAGCACCAGTCTAGGTCACAGGATGCTTATTCTCAAATTAGCCCTCTCAAAGTTAGTATTGGTATCCTTGGACACTATTTTTAATTAGCTACCCAAAATATGACTTGGGAGTTCAATGCGTGGCAATTGTGGTACTGTTACAACTTTAAGTACCATGTGATATTTTTCTATCCAGAAACAAATTGCATCTATTATATTCACAGTGTGTTATCGGGAGATGAATTTCGAAATGTGTAAAAAAATAATAATAAATTGGTTGCATTAATCCTTTTTTAAAAAACAAGTTTTATTGATTTTTCAGTTAAAATCTACATATTTAGAAAGCATCATGATGACTGGGTAATCAGAGATTCAGTAACAGAGTTTTCAGTACATAATTCAGGTTACATTATCAAAACATCCTTCTCAATTTCCCTTAACATTTCATACAACCAGTTTCAACTAGTAAATTTCTAGAAATAGCATGGTCAGTTGAAAAATTTGTCAATTCAATTTCATTGAAATATATCTATGTCCTGTTATTAAAGTTTACCTAATTTTAATTTTAATTATATTATTCAAATTTAGCCTTTAACATCCCAAATAATATTCACAACCCAAATTTCTCTTATTTTATTACAGCAAAAACTATAGCATCTAATATGTATGCAGTGGCTGAGTAGCTATGTTCTACCTAATAAACATCATCTGTTCCCCTTCCTAATACATCACACGTTACTCACAGGACCACAGCCTATGTTTATCAATCGACAACTATTTATACACAACCAGATTCTGTTTTAAATTTTAGCTAATTCTTAAATAGAATAATCAAATGTTTTTTTAACATCAAGTGGGATCTATAAACCAAATTTCCATTATATCAGTGCATAAATTATAATGTCTAAAATAAGCCTAATAGATACATAAACACATTATAGTTCTATCTCATAAACATTTTCTATTTTAGATCCTGATAGATCACTGATTAATAAAAGGATAACCTTTAATGCTTCTCTAAGAACTCTCTTTTTAAATCTAACTTTGGGTTTCTTTTTTTGCCAATCAGGTTTCCAAACCAAGGCCTTTGAATTGCCAGATAGGTCTCCTTTCGCTCCAATACATATTATTTGAATCGAAGGAGGCCATCTAGCCATCAGTGATCCACAGAAACCAAACCATTTGTAATCATTATGTTGTTGCCCTGTTAGTTCTACTCTCTGTATTTGCTCTAAAAACTTTATCTTCAGTTTGGTCTGGATTCCTCTTCTGTCTGGGTTCATCTGCTTTAAGTAAAGAGTCTTATCCAATTTTGTAATTAATGCTTGGCTATCCAGGCTTTCAGAAAACTGTCTTTGTTGATCTTCCATGTCCTCTATGTTAGCATCACTAACTTGTATATAGTATACTTCTAAAGTTATAGGCTCTTTTGATGGAGTCAAAAGTTGAGTATTAAGTTTTCCCATAGTTTGTTGTTGGTCCTTAAGGTTATTTGCCATAGTAATAATTCCTTGTACTTTTAGAGTTGTCAGTTCTTTGGATAGTTGTTGCTTATATTCCTCTGCCTCAGTAGTAATATCTTCCAGTTTTGTTATATTCTGAAGTATAAATTCTTTAGTTGCAGTCTGGGTTTCAATTTGTGACTTAAGATTGGCATGTAAATTATTAAATCTGGAGATAGACATCTCAGTGACTCTGTAGATTGTTTCAAGTATGAGGTTATAATCAAGCAAGGTTTGTGGCTGATTCTTCTCCATTTTGTAATAATTATAAATAGTCCTTGGTGGAGGCTATGTTTCAAACAAAAATCAGTAAGAGTCCACCTCCACAAGTTTCAGGTTTTTATCTTAATGCCAAGCTCAGTCCAAAATGGAAGCAAGCTTGTTTGCCAATAGTATTCACTAGATGTCTCCAGAATACTTCAACCTTTTCAGACAGTATCTTTTTATTTATTTATTTATTTTTGTCCCCTTTTTTAGACTAATAGGTAGAATAGTCCATTTCTGTAAATATAGGAACTTTGGGCCAAAAGTAGAAAGGCAGTAAGTCCAATAAATCAGTATAATTTAGTAGAAGGCTGCTTCTTTTCTCTCCCAATGTAGACAAAGGCCGCTCTTAAGGAGGGGGGGGGGAAACCCTTCCCTCTCTCTTCACAGGGGGAAGCAAATTCAAGAAGCTTTTGACAGGGAAAGTAGACAATTAGGGAAACAAGAAGGCAATTCTCACCCAGTTTTCAAGTGCTTTCAAGTGCTTTATTGTGCTTTTGGCTTCGGCAGGAAACAGCTAAATGATGGGCCTTGGGAGTGGCTGATCCTTTCTTCTTCGGAGAGTAGCTCCAAGCTGATGGGAGGGCTGCCGCCCTTCTACTGCTGACTGGAGAGACCTCTCCCCTACTCATCACTCCTGCAGGGTGACTTTTGACCCCTTTACAGGGCCCCCCCCCAATGAAGAAATCCAGGCGACATGAGGAGCTATTCCCTCGCGCGTCTGGGAGCACCAAAAATCCAGAACCGGAAGCCGTTGCATTAATCCTTCATTTCAATTCCAAACTGACATATGGATTGACAGTCTCAATATTCCTCCTGCTGCAAAAGTTATAAGCTGCTTCAGGCCAATGACTGCAGCTGTACATGAAGCATCATGTGGATGTGATGAGTGTACAATATCCACGGCAACATCCAAAAGAACAATTGTTAGAGTTGGCTGGAAGCTTATCATTTGAGGTTTTAACATGTAATTGGCTGATGGGAATCAAATTCCAGCTCTTGCATAAAGCAAATTTGACTCCTGTGAAACCCAGAATTATCTTTGCAGGAAGCTGCCAAGGATTGTATGGTTGTTTTTGGAATGGTATATGGCATAAACATATGCTATTTTTGAGTCTTTTCGAGCAATGAAAAATACACAGCTTAGAAGTAGGAATACTGAATTATTACATAAGCATCCTGCATTGTTTCATTTTATAAAATAGACAGACTTGCAAATCCTTATACTGAAGCTTTCAGCCTCAAACGTATTAATATCAGCTATGCAATATCAATCACATAATGTTTAATTAAATTATTTAAGGTCTCCCAGTGTCTCTAATTTAAACTCAGCTGGAATGGAATGCTCCATTCACCAATACTCTAGGTTTTGCATTTTCAGTAAATAAAGCTTACTGCATCTCAACTTGTTTAGATTATTTAACCCTGATTAAGAACCTGTTTAACATTGAATGGTAGCAATAAGGTCAGTAGAACCCTCAAGAGAGAGGATCTCCAGATCTCTACACTAATAAATATAACATGTAGATTTACATAGCAAAATGCAAGATAATTTTTGAACATTAGTATTATAATATCCAAATCAGCAGCTCTAATAATGAAAACAGAATGCAAATTTTAATAAATTCAGATGGGAACGGAAAATAATAAGAGAATGATGCATGGGAATACACAGTAAATGTGATGTGCTCAAATTGAAAGCTAATTGCTTGTGATACTGCTACTACTGTGAGGATGCTGGCATTGGGGTCAGATGACACCAAACTCTTTTTTTTCCCCTTATGGGAGCAAAATAAATTTGCCTCTTGAGAGCTTCTAGAGGACGTCCTGTAAGAATGCTATGATGTCCCTGAAAACAAGAGGTATAACTTAAATGGAGGGCAGAAAGGCAATGAATCTGCAGCATATTTCTTTTCTCCATTTCAACAGTGCTGGAGGCAGTATAAACATTCCCCTATACTCAGTTTAATAATAAACTTAGAAGAAAAACAATTGGCTTCTACCAACCTTCTGTCCTAGTTTCCAGCCAGCATTTTGGATTTGGAATAAATGTACCATGATTTTTTGAACTGCATTTTAAACTAATATATCGTTCTTTAATTCACCTCTTTTCCTTGAGATGAAAATAATTAATACTAACCCTCCCTGTCTCTCTCTGTCTCTCTCTCTCTGTCTGTCTCTGTCTCTGTGTCTCTCTCTCTCTCTCTGTCTCTCTCTCTCTGTCTCTGTCTGTCTGTCTCTCTCTGTCTCTGTCTCTCTGTCTCTGTCTCTATCTCTATCTCTATCTCTATCTCTATCTCTATCTCTATCTCTATCTATCTCTATCTCTATCTCTATCTCTATCTCTATCTATCTATCTATCTATCTATCTATCTATCTATCTATCTATCTATCTATCTATCTATCTGTTCTGAACCAGCCCTCTTCTGGCCTTGTAGTAAGGCAAACCCCTATTCAGAAAGAAGAGACTGGAGAGCGTCCAAGGCTAAAAGGCATCTGCCAAGATTTAATTACGCAGTTAACAAAAACACCAGAGCTTGTCTTCTCAAGCAGAAAAGTTGCTTTCAGCAACCAGCCCCTCCCCAAACACTCCTTTTATAGAGAGCTCAGGGCGTGGTCTCCCTGTGCCTCCTCCTGAGGAGTCCCACAGCCTTTCTTTGTTTGTTCCTGCTCGACTGCCTCCTGCGTCGGGCGTCCTTGAACAGGGCCAGCTGTGGGTCATCTTCCTCCGCACTCTCGGGCTCACGCAGCTGAGAAGAGGTCCCCGGCTGAGGGCTCTGCAAAGCCTCCGAACCATCATCAGCCGGTTCGTTTCCCTCCCCCTCATCTGAGTCATCCGATACATCGGAGCCGGCTGTCGGACCCACAGGCTGGCCCTGAGTCACAACACTATCTATCTATCTATAAGGGACGTGGTGGCTCAGTGGATTAGGACGCTGAGCCTGTTGATCAGATGGTCGGCAGTTTGGCGGGTCAAATCCCAAGTGCCACGTAACAGAGTGAGCGCCTGTTACTCGTCCCAGCTTCTGCCAACCTAGCAGTTCGAAAGCACATAAAAATGCAAGCAGAAAAATAGGGAGCACTACGGTGGGAAGGTAACAGCGTTCCGTGCGCCTTTGGCATCTAGTCATGCCGGCCACATCCTCGGACAAGTACTGGCTCTTTGGCTTTGAAACGGAGATGAGCACTGGCCCCTAGAGTCGGAAACGACTAGCACGCATGTGCGAGGGAACCTTTACCTTTACTATATACAGTATATACTGCTCAAAAAAAAGGGAACACTTAAACAACAAGTTTATAAGACATGGGTTCCCCCCCGATTTATATCTCTATCCAAAAAAGGCTATGAGAGTATCACACAAGCAGTCTTCCTGGAATGCGGAATATTTTTGGTTTGGAATATCAGCTTAGTTAGCTATAGTTCATAAGATAAGTCCATGGTTTGTAGTACTACTTTCAGATCAATGCCTCTAAAGGTACAAGCCATCAGACAGAAATATATATGTGTTCAGTTAATTCCAAATGAAAATTCTAATGAAAATTTCTAATGAAAGCCTAATTCCTAGGCTGCATTAATAGAGGGATAGAATCAAGATCTTGTGAAGTTTTAATACCACTTTGTAATGCCTTGGTAAGACCACACTTGGAATATTGCATTCAGTTTTGGTCGCCATGATATACAAAAAGATGTTGAGACTCTAGAAAGAGTACAAAGAACAACAACAAAGATTAGGAGACTGAGAATGGTTGCAGGAATTGGTTCTGTCTAGTTTAATGAAAAGAAGGACTAGGGGTGACATGATACTAGTATCCCAATATCTGAGGGGCTGTCCCAACAATGAGGGGGTCAACCTGTTCTCCAAAGCACTTGAAGGCAGAACAAGAAGCAATGGATGGAAACTAAGAAAAGAACTAAGCTAGAACTAAGGAGAAAAGTCCTGTCATTTAGAACAATTAATCAGTGGAATGCCTCCAGAGGTTGTGGGTGCTCCAACACTGGAGGTTTTTAATAAGAGATTGGACAACCATTTGTCTGAAATGGTATAGGGTTTCCTGCCTGAGCAGGGGGTTGGATTAGAAGAGCTCCAAGGTCCCTTCTACCTCTTTTATTTTGTTATTCTGTTAAAAACTAAACCTAAAAAAACACACACATCTCCCAGTCTGTGTCCTCCATTTGCCTAAATGCAAGGAGGCTCTTTTGAGACATTCACTCATCCATGCTCAATATAAAGGGCGATACACCCCATAGCTCATCGGTCATATGTGGAGCATTTCCAGGTTGTTTTCCTGAAATTGGATGGCAAAAATCACTGATTATGAGAGATGCCATTTTTCCTCTTTCATTTTTAAAGGCAAAATTACAGCATTACATTGCCTCAAGAATTTATGCACCTGTTTTGTCCCTCAAGCCATTATCCAAAGGACCCAAAGTGACAGAATCATAGCACGTAGGATTTATGGGGTCATCTACTCCAGCCACTGATTCCGTTGATGAATTTATGAAGCCATCCCCAAGAAGAAGTCTCCATCTGAAAACCTACAGTGAGGGAAGCCACCACTATTCTGGGAAGACTTTGTCATGACATAAGAGCTCAGGAAAAATATCCTAAAATACATACATACATACATACATACATACATACACACATACGTACATACATATCTATATTTCTCTATCTCTATCACCTATCCCTATATCTATATGCATATATAAATGCCAAACCAAACATCTTTGATCACTTTAATTTCAGTCACATGCACTGTAGTTTTCAGATACTTTTTTTTTAAAGGAAATGAGTTTCTGGTCATCAGAAAGGCCTGTCATTCAAATTCAATTTAAAGAAAAAGGGCAAAAGGAACACCTTGTCACAGATTGGATAAGTACAAAGACCACGGAAAGGTACAGCATTGCTTTCATTACTTTCATCAATATTGAAGGGATGTTAATTATTTCTAGATTTGTGCAGTTTCAAAGGGATGCTTTGCCTCAATGGCACTTTGAAGGAAGCACGCTTTTGAAGTGACTTTGTAAAGCAATGCACTAAAAAAACCCTCCCCTATTCTTGTACTGGTGAAGCAAAGAGGCCATATTGCTTTGCTTGGTCTCATTTCTGAGATCTCTTCTAGTCATTCCAGAAGCTGGAAGAGATTTCTGCACGTAGTGTATGCAGTGTCGGCTGGAGTCAAGCAACATCAAGATTGAATAAATAATAAAAATAATAACACTGAAACTGCAGATCAAGGCTAGCAAGCAATGTGCATCATCTCGCTGTGTGTTTTATGCATATATACATATAAAGCCATTCATGTGTCTTTTGTCCTCAGCCCCCTTTTTTGTGAGGGGGGAAGGAATGATACATAAATAGCCATCCAACTTGCAGCCCTTTTGGCCCCATGAGGATAGTCCTCGGCCTGTCAGGAAGATAACATTTGCCCCATGTCCAGTTGAATAAATCCCATCAAGCTTAGAGACAGAGAGAACTACTTCAAAGAGATGGCATTTTAACAGTGAAATATTTTCCCATCTCAGGATTTAATGCTGCTATACTTGAAAACCACCTCTAACTATTACCCACAGTTTTGACTTCAAGTCACAGGTGCTGACAGGAAGTGGCAAAAGAAAGTGTGAAGCCAATTTACAAATACACTTAAATATAGCAAGAAGGAGGGGAATGCCTTTGATCAGCTATTAATGCCAGGATCCAAAAGTTATATTAACAATCGATAGGTACCTGTTTTCTGGGGAATAACAGAAACATCACAGCATGAGAATGCATCCAAAGAAAGCAAACAGCAGGGAAGCCACAACAAAATCTTCCACAAGGTTGAACAAGAAACAGCACAAGAAGAAAGAGAGAGTGAGGAGGGAAGGGGAGGGAGAAATATGTTGAAAGCTCCACAGGAGGGCAGAGAGGGAGACATAAAAATTGCTAAACCAATAATAAGATAAAAACAACCTTAATTTATCATCTCAGAACAAAGATTTGACATACTCTATGTTTCTTTCATCCCTGCATTGGCCAGTTATATTTTTATAATATATTCTTTTTCCCTGTTTGTTGCTCCCTTGAGCAGAGTGGGCCTTTTTGGAGCCAGTTGCTTGTGAAGAATACCCCATCACCTGTCAGGAAGAATGTGTGTACTCATTTCTATCACAAAGGACTCAGAGCAACCCAGAAGCACCAAGTTTGGTGTGGTTTTTTTTGGCTTGCATCTAACTTACCCCCTCAACCGGTTTTGGAGAAGGAGACAAATTATATTTTAAGCAAACCAGGTTGTAAATACCATCAACAATTGAAAATGAAGTTTCCTAATGACCCAAGGGAAGAGTTATCCCATCTACCCCCTCTCCTATTGTGCTACTGTTCTGCCTCCCCATGTTGAAAACTACCAGCTAAGGAAGACTGCAGGTTGCTACTCTTTGCTAAGTCTTGGGATGTTCCTGAGAGGAAAGTCATGCTATTTCTTTTTATTACAGTGGCGTTTCTTTCACCATAGAATGCTGAGGTTCCAACGTATACATGGGAGGCAACAGCAGATGGTGAACAACAATGGCATATTAGCCTGAATAGCAGGGAACATTAGATGAATGTTCCTGCTTTCTGCTGCTGTTTGAAGGAGGAGGACTGATTGAATCAGTCTAATTATCAATCAGCTGGTCATGTCACAATAAGGGAAAACTCTCTCCTTCATTCCCTGAATGAAAGGCCTCCACCTGCATTTATGTTATGAATGATAGTGACAAAATGATAAAGATTTGGCTGGTTGTACCTAGCCTGTCTCGGCTGATCTCAAAAAGCTAAGTAGGGTTAGCAGTGCTTTTTTTGTAAAAGAAAAAGGTGCCGGAACTCACACATGTTATACAACCTGCCTTGCCTACCCTACAAGGTTCCATCCAAAAAAGGTGCCGGAACTCCGTTCTGAGCGTTCTATGAGGAAAAAAAGCCCTGAGGGTTAGACATGATGAATACAATGAAATTCCAAGCAGCTTTGGAAGTGAAAGAAAACAAATACAGAAATAGGAGGTGGAAAAAGAGGATCAATATATTGTGAAGAAACTACATGGATTCATCCAAACACGTACAAGAAATCAATCTAAACTCAAAGTAAACCTTATCTGTGTATTCTTGTTCTCCTTCTCCCTCCTTTCCCCTGATTTGCTGTATATTTTTAGATTCTCCACCTGAAGGCAGAAATCTTTCTTTCTCAAGTGCAGTAAAAAAAAAGTAACAAGATCTGAGGGCAAGGAATTAAAATGAAGGTAAAAAACTGATTTGGAGTGATTGGAAATGATGTACAGTGCATATTAAGGAGATAAAAAGGGAGGAAATGCTAATTTCTTTGCATTAGCAGATCCCTTCTTACATTTTATTTGTTTAGAAGAACCTGGGAGCAAAGAAAATAGATTCCTAATTTCCTTTTTCAACTTACCATGTACAATTTTGGGATCAAAAGTGTTAGATCAGGAACCAGGAACCAGAAAATATTATGCTGAAAAGGTACTTAAAGGCAGTGGGTTTTTTGTAAAAAAAAAAGGTGCTGGAATTCACACATGTCATACAACCCACCTTGCCTATCCTACAAGATTTACCTTTGTAGTTGAAAAAAATAAAAACTTCAAAGACTAGGATTTTGTTCAAGATAAGTTAATACTATTGATGTTACCATGCACTGTGTGGCTTTACATTACAAGAAGGCATTTTATTAATTTTTGGGACATTTACTACTTAGTTTAAGGAGTGGAAATGTCAGCTTTCTATGTGGAATGAAATTTGGTTGCTCGTAAAAGATTGAATTATTTTTAAGAAGTTGTTAAACAAGGTGGAGTTTAATATGGGTATTGACTTGAAACAAATTAAAGTTGAAACTTTCTCAGTGAACAGATTACTTTTAATTTACCTTTAAGTTAAACCCAATTTAATAAATAGATCTGATTAAACCTCAAACTGCAGGTCTACCTTTACATCTGACCAATACATAATTAATATATATTATTAATAATAATAATACCTCCAAATCACAAGACATTGGCTTTATTTTTATTCTTCCTCTCTGCAGTTTGAATATAAACTTTAAAAGACTAAAAAGAGATTTTCATAAGGAACTGAAACAGCAAAGTTTCGCTGCTGGGCAAGCTTCCACACCAGCCGCCTTTCTTTCTTCTTGCTTCGCCTCTTTTTAACCTCTCACACACACCACCTTCTGTAAGGGAAGACAAAAAGCTCACTCACCCTCTCTTGAAAGATGGCCTCCATTTTTATGTGTCTCCCACTGCCACCATTGGCTTCCACACCACATGGTCGGACCCAGCCAGTCAAGCCATGCTCTGCCTGTGGTGCTGTAATGCCTCATGACGCCTCCTAGAGGAGGCAGACAGCGCTGGAGGGGACCCCACTTGCACCATACTGCCAGCAGGGCATTTTCAAAAGCAAACGAGGATAGGAATGGCAACAAGAGGAAAAGAACACAACTCTGGAAAATCTGTCGAAAAAGGGTGCCAGAACTCTATTCCGGTGCGTTCTATGACAAAAAAAGCCCTGCTTAAAGGTGCAAACTCGCTTCCTATGTTTGGCAGATGTTGTATAGTGTCTTGCAATTGAAGCACAGAGCAACACCTTTTAATCTGAGCCTCAAAAGATTAAGAACATGTTTTATGCTTCAAAGACATGGTTTGAGTATTATGAGGAGGCAGACATAAACCTGAATGTAAAACTCCACGTGAAGAGCAGATGATCCAATATAAAAGAGGAGAATGTTGCTGTCCTATTATTACTTATATTACAGGATGACAGTTTAAACCTGTCTACATTTATCAATCCTTAAACATACCAAGCATGTATTCATCTTTGTTTTTGGACATTTAAGGATAGCTTATCATGACCTGCTGGCTGGGGAATTCTGGGAAGTGAATTTATACATCTGGAGGTTGCTTTGGTTAGGATAGGCTACTTAAAGAGAACAGCAAGTGAGACATATCAGCAGGCTCTCTGATATTGTGAATGTATATGCCAGCCCTCTCTTTATAACCAGATAAATAAGTAACATCTTCCTCAATGGTATTTTAGTAAACATATGGACTCACATAAGCAAATACAGTGGTGGAGGAATTGTGTTTTATTTTGAAAGAAATACATATTCATTGGTATTTGGTATATCTATCTTTATCTCAAGATCTTCAACAGAGGCCTTTCTCTTATAAGACTTATAAGAGATAGAGAGTTTATGTCCATAACTTAAGTATGCTAAGCAATGATTTCTTGTTTATTAAGTACATTCCTGGAGAGGCTCAGCTTGTAGCAGTGTTAATATTTTCTCAGTACAAGAATAAGTCCTTTTTATTATCAGTGGAATTAAAATTGTACATCTGAATCCCGGTTTTGGCTGTTTTATAATGGGTGCATAATCTTCTGAAATTTTAATAGCTCTATCATTATTCATTTTGCGAATGAACCAGTTTCTATTCCTGTTTTATCCTTACCCTTTTAATGTTCGTTTAATTACTTGAATTCCTGCTGCTTTTGTGATTTGACACTGTTTTCATATTTGTAAAATATAAAGAGAATGGCACTGGGTGATTTAGAAATTTAGTCTATAGAAAAAAAATGAAGAAGCAATGGAATTCATGCAGAATAAGAAAGCTTTTTTCTGACATAGAATAAAACTTCTTTGCCTTTGATATGGAAATAAAGCTGTGGTTGATTTGGGTTATTGAGATCTAACTTCATGTTTCCCTAGTTAGAGGCAGAAGTTGTTTTTTGGTAAGCTAAAGGATGCTTATGACAGCTCATTGATCTCAGTGTCAAAATATGGGCACTATTGCAAAGCTAGGCAAATCAGATTATAAATTGTTTTGATAGGAGGCTTGAAAATGTCAAAAGTGGAAGATTTTCACCATATTACAACTTGATGTTATGTATATTTCCATGAATTTCATCACAATGCTAGTCTTCAGTCTTTGCAATTCTGCATTTTTAAATGAAACAATCACCCAGTGCTTCTAGAAATCTGCAACTAAAAGTAATAGCTGCAGATTGAATAGAAGATTGGATTTCAATGATGCCTATGTACTTTTTAAATGTGTTTTTAATAGCAATGATAACAATCTGCAAAGTAAATGCATACTAATATTGCCATCATCTCTCCCAAGAGCAAAGTCATCATCAGTGGGCATCATGAAAGGAAAAAAAAAGGGTTAAGGTAAGAAATGTCATAAAATAGAATTTAATAATATAAAAATGCGAGGGTGCTACTTTCTGGCAAACTTCAACTCCTGTTTAATGTTTTGTATACCAAAGGTACATTGGGAAAGAAGTACATCTTCATTCTTTTAACAGAATCATTCCTGTGTTACTGTTTCTTCCTTCTCCCCATCACCACCACGGTGGCTCTTTTGTGCAGTAAATGGATGTACCCCAACTTGGATGAAAATGTTGCACAGTGCTTTCTTATATGCCACATATTCCCCAATATAAGGGTTTGGTCCTTAGCCATGCAGTGAAGTCTTTGGGGTTCAATCCTTAAAGTAGCATACAGTCCTTGTTTTTCTTCAGAGGATTTTTGGGAATTATCTGTAGTTTCAGCTTGGTTGGTCCTTATGAAAATCCAGTTGCAGATCAAGGTTGATGCCAAGCTTCAGACCAAGCTCCAAATTGTGCTTGAAACAGGATTGTTGTTAAGCATGAAACTGAGTTCCCAAGTAGAATTCCAGGCTGGGTACAAACCAAGATTAGCTGCTTAGTATAGCTTCTTCTCCTGGCAGCTGGATGTCAGCCCTATTTCTTGCCTGGAGTTGCCCATATATTACTTCCTGCTTCCTTGTCCTCCTTCCATCTCTTCCTCTTCATCTCTCCTTCCACACCCTCTGCTTAAGTTTGCCTTTTTCTAGGCTGAGAGAGTGTGTGCGGTGTGGTCTGGTGTGCTAAGCTGGCTGCCTACAGACCTCATCATACTCTTGAAAAAGCCAAGTTGTGGCTTACCTAGCCAGTTATGGATTTTATTATGTCTATGAAATAGTGGCTAACCGTGATGCCAGCATGGGTCCCTATGGGGTGAATTTATGCAGGTTGGGCTGGAGGAAATTAAATTAAATAGGTTACCTGATAGAATCAGGATTGCAAAAACTCTCTTATCTAGGGAGGACAGCGATAAGCTGACCCTAGCCTCAGAAAGAATGAAAGGGTAGGTTTTTGACAGCCTTCTCACTAGTTGGGCATCTTCAGTGCTACCTCTTCTAAACACATAACTTGTTTTCACCTTTGGTCCTCTTTCCTTCACACCTCTTCCATTTAGCAGTAAGTTATGGGTATACACTATATAGCATGCCCTGCTGATTTACTGAACAAGCCATAGTGTTCTAGTTCTTTCATAACCACGTGGCTGTTGTAGTTTTACGGAAGCAACCAAATGACATCATGATTTCACCTGAACACAACATATGATCAGAATCACTATTGAGACCAAGCCTGGGGTGAGTTCTAGAGAAGGAGCTGCTATTCCATATTTGGCAAAGTAGAAATAAAGGCTAGGTTCAGAGAATTAAATCTGTTTCCTTGACTCTTGGGCCCTGAGTCAGTAGGAATGAAACTGGATTGCATAGCCCTGCTTATGTTTTTTTTTTCCTGCTTTCATTCTAGTGTGATACACATGTGACTATAACAAACAGCGAAGCAAATGAATGAGGACATATTTAATCTGAAATTGACAATAGTGTCAATAAGGGGAGTAATACCCAGACTGCTATTAGATAAGCATGTCTATCATTCAGTGAGCTCATACTTCCTTCCTTAAAGGGAGAAGAGCAAAATCATCAGCTTTAATGTCAATAGAAGTGATTTTACAATTAAAGTACAGTATAACCTTCACTGTTTCAAATATCAAGATCATGATTCAACAGTGACATTAATGAATAACTTCTTTTTGCAATAAGAGAAGAGGAAGAAGGAAATTTCTACAGCAGTTTGTCTGAAATGACATAGAAGTTCTAATAAATTGACCAAATGAATCCAGTCAATCTAACAATCACAAAAAACTATTTTTGGAGGGATTCCTTTAAAATTATTACATAAATGAGATGGGCATGGATGAGCATAGGCAAGGCTGTAGCCCCCTTTTTTCCAACCCCCCAAAAAACTTCTGAAATTGAAATGAATTACAAAAGCACAACTTCCTGCCATTTGTAGTAGTTTTAAGGGACGAAACTTCTCTTAGGCAAATAACTTTAAAAATAATTACACCAAATCTCTTCCATCAAAAGGTAAATTTTAGAAATTCTACTCTTCCTCAACTTCAGCTTTATTACTATGTCACTATCTCATATACTGCAATCTTTACTAACTAAACTAATAAGTTACAATTAACCCAAAGATGCTTTTTCAGGAGGCAAACTGAACTTCCTTGTTTTTCTGAAGACATTTCATTTCTCATCCAAGAAGCATCTTCAGCTCTGACTGGACTTTAAGAAGCTTCTTGGATGAGAAACAAAATGTCTTCAGAGAAAAATAAGAAAGTCCAGTTGCCTCTTGAAAAAAGCATCTTTGGGATAACTATGACCTGAATGACTGAAAATCTCCATAGAAAGTTACAATTAATTTCATTTGCAATCTCAACTGACCATGATGTGCATATACTATTGATAGTTCAAGGTTGAAATATCAGGATTTGTATTTACTATAGAACATCACAAGAACTTTGTACAATGGTTGAATTATCAAAGGGAAAAACTAGCACCTGCTCAGTAGTATAAAAAAATAGTAATATTGGGCAACCTCCTTCAACAAACAGAAGAAGACTGCCCTGGTAGAGAAGAGCAAACTTTTATTTGCCTACCACCTTGATTTTAATATCAGTCATCTGGAAGTGATAGGCAGAGTAAGGAAGGGGGTCTTCTCCAATTATATGTACTTCGCAAGTTGTTAATATACTACTTTTCCTCCCAAAAGAAGATATGGTGTTATGGATTGTTAGTCACCTACATCAAAAATTATTAGCCATTATTTCAATGGTAGATACATTATTATACATTATTATAGCCTGGGTTGCAGCCACAGCTTTTAATGTTGCATGTCCAATGAAAGTAAATGCCATTTTTGTACATTAGGCATACAATTATATGCAAATATCTTCATAAAAGTATGAACTATGGAAAGAAGTGTCATAATTATATTTTACCAGAAAGATTTTTAATACTTGATGACTAAATGATGGGATTTTAAAAGCAGCTCTGTGCATCCCTAGTTCTGATTTAATGTTGTCATTCTACCCATAAACAGAACAAGAAGATGGAAATCAGTCATACAATGTTTTATGCCATATAAAAATATTTCCATGATATGCAGCCAGTTATTCACATATAAGAAATTGGGAAAATGCATAGATTCTTTTTAATGTAAAGTTAGCTGAAAGTGTATGGGAGAGCATGCTTAAACTTACATACTTCCCCACTGGAAGTAATTAAAGCTGTTACAATAAACACCATAACAGATGTGACATTCTTATTCAGCCCAACGCCCATTTTAAGGTAACCCATCTGGAAGAATGAGAAATTCACGGTTTTTACTTCAAGGTTGAATTAGTTGTTGTTAATAGCCAGGATGACTTTAAAAAAAAAGATTCACCAGCTTCAATATGCATTTATGAAGTTAGACATAATTAAAAAATAGCAAGTGTAATGAAAAGCCTACTGTAGGTATTATACTTGAACTTGGGAGATTTGAGTTCCCCATTTCTCTATGAAACTCACTGGGTGACTTGAAAAAATATCATTCTTTTAGTACAGTTTATCTCACAAGGTCATTATGGTGGACATAAAATATGGATAAAACCTGTCTACATCACCAGAAAATGGGATTTGCAGTAACAGTGCTTCTGTATTCAACATATTCTATTCCATTTCTACCCACTTCATCCTCCTCGTTCTATTCCATTTCTACCCACTTCATCTAATTCATCTGTGAATTAACAGTAACTCAATATAATACTTGAAATTTAATACAAAATTTCAAAACAGTGATTAATCATGGATTTTCAAGACATATCTTCAGACTAGGGGACCATCACCTTTCATCACAAGGAAAAAGACATTTTTTGCTCTTTGTGTGGAAAAACAATCCATGACACTCTTATTTCAAGGTCTTTCACAGCCCACTTCCCCTACCTCCTATATGTTTTCAACTAACTTTTCTTCTGAGGGAAAAAATAGAAGAAACATGAAGGCGTCTAAAGGTATGTAGAAAAATCAGAGAATTGAGATAATAAGTAAACAAAAATTGATTGATAGTTCTGGAAGCTCTCTTGGGTAACTATACTAGAAGCCTGGTTCTTTTTTTAAACTTTTGTTTTACTAAGTGTCCGATTAGTTACAGTAACACATTTATTAGAGAAAAATTACCTAAGCAGTGTAATAGCTATAATTTAGGCCTGTGGTTTCAGCAAACACAACAGTGACCTACATGTTTGAATAGCCTGAAACAAATTACTAAAGTAATTACTTGGAAAAAGCCATTAGCAGTTAGATTTACCCTTCACAATGAAATAATACACTAGTGTAATCTGCATAGTACTTTACCAATTGTTTCATCATTCAAATACCTTATTGCTAGATCTCTTAAGCATTCTGCTTGCTGGTTACTCTAGACTGAATCCAGGTTTCTCCAAAGAGTGTGAACACCCTCTATGCAACATTTGGCCTAAGACCTTTCATCTAATCGGAGGCAATTTTCACCACTTATCCCCTTCCAATGTAGTCTTCAGTACCAATTCAATGCAAATTGCAAGCATTACCCAATCACTAAAACATATTTTTGAAGAGACCCATGCTAGGAAAAAATGCTTTATTGTATCAAGCACCTTTCACATTGTCCTTCAATCTATGAAAGCCTGACACCTAGGAATTCTGATTTTTGATTCTTTAAGTACCAGAAGGCGGCCTATGAAATTCTCTTGGGGAATGGTAGAGAAAAGACTTGGCTTCAAATCTGGTATCTTTCTGGGAAGTATGAAGTCTTTTTAAATGATGTTTACTGTGTTTGAATGGTTTTTATTTCAGTGATGTTTTAATTGTCATACTATGGCATTTTGAATTCTTTATTGATTTTAAATTTTTACACATTGATGAGAAACATTTGGGAATGAAACTCTTTACTGGGAAGTGCAAATCAAAGCAGATCTCTGTAGAGAGATCTTGGGCAAAGATCGAAATTGTTTTCTTGTCCTAGTTATTATTCAGCAAGACAGATAATTCATAGCATAATTCATATCTGAGCACTGTAAAAAAGTGATGTGGAATTCAAAGATTTGTCTGATGAGTAATGGGCATCTGTGGCAGATTGAGTTGCTTTTACTCAATTACTCAAAAATCAATTGTACTGATTCTTGTTCCTCTAGTATGTGTGAATGAAGCATAACAACATTTTGCTGTGTGCTATTACATGCTCTCTGTATCCACACTGCTGTGAAAATTAAAAGTATATAGAAGTAAAAGCCAGGAAAAAAAAATCTGATGCCAAATGGAATGAGAGAAGTGAAGCAATAATTCTTTGTCTCTACAAGAAAGATCTTTAGAAAAAGTAAAATCTAAGAAGGCATGCGGGTAGGTATAATATCCAGCTAGTGATGGTAACTTTAACATAATGAACCAAAGGACAGAACCTCAATGACATTCATAACTTATCTACCTGTTGCAAGTTCAAGCATGTAACTAAATCTGAAGTTTTCAGTCTTTCCCTAAAAAAAGAGATTTTGGAAGAAATTGTTGTTGCATCTAGCCTTCTCTACTAAAATACTATCATTCCTATCTCTGTATTGCTGTACAGGTATAATTTTTTCATTAGCTGAGGGATACACTTAACTTTTTTTTTCTGGATAAGGAGCACAACAAATACCATTGAGGAGGAGAATATGAAAAATTCCTTTGGAAAAGTACAGCCCCTGTCCCATAAAAAAACACACATACACGGAATCCTAGAACATTAAAAATTAAACACAAAATTGCAATGCAGTTTTCAACTCTTGCACGGCAATTTTTTACTGATTTTTGGTGAACAACAATTTGAAACTTTAGCAATTGACTGTGTATTGCATATCTCTCACACAGTATATCTCCAAAAGGACATAGTGTGCTAATGGCAGAGGGCTAACCAAAGCTTCATATTGCAAAAGTGTCTGCACAACGTACCAAACCTGAAAATATGAGCTTGAAATTCCATTAAAAAAATCTCACAAGCAAATGAACTAAATTCCCCCCCCCAAATGAGAGATTTTGGGGGAAAAAAGTATTGAGCTGCAATACTATGTTTCTTTCCAATGTTTTACCTGTTACTTTTTTGCCTGTAAGGCATTTTGTGAATCAAATATTTATGCAAATTTGGGCATGTCAAATATGCTAATAAAAAGGTAGGCTTTCTGCAAGTAAGAAATGATGAAGTTGTCAGTATAAAATATAGGCCATGTCACTTCTTAATCATGTTTCATTTCAATTTCAATAGCTCTACATCCATCAGTAACTCTGACATAATTTCAGTTGATTATTTTGTACTGTTTACTGATAGGTATTCAGGGCTTTTTTTTCTCATAGAACGCTCAGAAGGGAGTTCCGGCACCTTTTTTGGATGGAACCTTGTAGGGTAGGCAAGGCGGGTTGTATGACATGGGTGAGTTCCGGCACCTTTTTCTTTTACAAAAAAAGCACTGGGTATGCTCCCCTGCCATGTGCATGTATTCTTCGAATATTAGCATTCAAAAAATTTCAAAGGATTGAGATTCATTTAATTAAAATGAAATGTACCTAGAGTTAACTTCCCATGCTGTTTTAGTTAGATGTCTTGAGATTTAGAAAAGTCTTAAGAGACCTGGTTCTGAAATACTGATCTTCAAAATGCTAACTTCTTACGTGTCAATAGGATTTGAGGTTTAAAACTGGACTCTGTGGACTTGCAATCTGAAAGAATGTCAATCCCCAGCCTATTTGTTAATTGATCATGTTGCTGGGTTACTAGGAACAATTGCGGATTAGTTAGTTAGTTAGTTAATTCTCCCATCTCTATCCAAACATAAACTTAATCTGCAGTTATTGGTTTAGTGCAGAGCCAAATTAGAATATGGGGGTTATTATGACAGAAGACATTTTGTTAGTCAATTTATTATGGTCTTACTATTGTTCGTATTAAAATCAATGTGAAAAGTGGCTGTTTTTCATGCTTGCCCTAGAAAAGCAAATTTCTAAAAATGACTGCTGTTTCTGAGGGGGGGGGCAGTTTGAAATATTGGATTTCTACCCATATAGGAACTGGAGCTGCTAATCAGAGTATTGTGTTGTTAAGCCTTTATGAGTCTGTGATGCTGAATGGCCTGAGGTGGATTGACAACTTAGCAGATACCAGAAAAAGGAACTCTCCTCTCATGTGTATGAGTAGACGTTCAGCAGCTCCTATTCCCAATCTTAAAGATTTTAGCACTGGGTTGTCTACCCAAAGGACCATTAGTCTTCTGTTACATATAATCATTCCAAACAATTTAACATGTTTGGAAACAGAAAAAGGAGTCTTTCACTGTGTTCAGAGTTTGAGAGGAATTTAAAAAATAAGTAAATTTCTTTATCAATAGCATGGGAAGAGCATATATTTATTTATTTTATTTATTTACTTTTTGGACTTATATTCTGCCCTATCTCCCGAAGGACTCAGGGCGGCTAACAACAATAAAATACAATGATACAAAAGTTAAAAAGAATTAAATTAACAGCCCCAATAAAATAAATTAAAATTGAAGTTAAAAATTAAAAAACATTTTATAATCCGTCGTCAGTCCAGGTCAGCCTGATGTAAAAGAAGTGTTTTAAGGCCGCGGCGAAAGGACCGGAGATCTGGAGCCATCCAGAGCTCAAGGGGAAGTTGGTTCCATAGGGCTGGCACTCCCACAGAGAAGGGCCTCCCCCTGGGGGTCGCCAGCCGACATTGTCTAGCCGACGGCACCCTGAGGATGCCCTCTCTGTGTGAGCATACTGGGCGATGGGAGATCATTCCCGGCAGCAGATGGTCCTGCAAATATCCCAGGCCTAAGCCATGTAGGGCTTTAAAGGTAAGTACCAGCACCTTAAATCTCACCTGGAGGGCAACCGGTAACCAATGCAGCTCATGCAGGAGGGGTGTAATATGGGAGTATCGGGATGCTCCCATCACTACCTGCACGGCTGCATTCTGCACCAGCTGGAGCCTCCGGGTGGTCTTCAAGGGCAGCCCCATGTAGAGAGCATTGCAGTAATCTATACGGGAGGTAACGAGTGCGTGAGTGACCGTATGTAGGGCATCTCGGTCCAGATAGGGGCGCAACTGGTGCACCAGGCAAACCTGGGCAAATGCCCCCTAGCCACGACTCCAATATGATCTTCAAAACTGAGTCGTGAATCCAGGAGGACGCCTAAATTGCATGCCCTATCAACGGGAGATAACACCTCTCCTCCCATAACCAAAGATGGAACCTCTTGGACTAAATGAGATGCCGGTATGTAAAGCCACTCAGTGTTGGCTGGGTTGAGCCGGAGCCTGTTCTTCCCCATCCAAATCTGTACCGCTTCCAGGCAACGGGACATCACGTCGAGGGCATCACTGGGTTGGTTCGGGGTGGAGATGAAAAACTGGGTATCATCAGCATATTGATGATACCTCACCCCGAAACCACAGATGATCTCACCCAGTGGCTTCATATAGATGTTGAACAGGAGGGGCGAGAGTACCGACCCCTGAGGCACCCCACAACTAAGGGGCCTAGGGGCTGACCTCTGCCCCCCTGCCAACACTGTCTGCAAACAGCCCAAGAGGTAGGAGGAGAACCACCATAAAACGGTGCCTCCCACTCCCAACCCCTCAAGACGTCACAGCAAGATACCATGGTCGATGGTATCAAAAGCCGCTGAGAGATCTAATAGGACCAGGACAGAGGAATAACCCCTATCTCGGGCCCGCCAGAGATCATCCACCAGCACGACCAATGCTGTCTCCATGCTGTACCCAGGCCTGAAACCCAATTGGTATGGATCCAGATACTCAGTTTCCTCCAGGACCAAAGGGAGTTGCCATGCCACCACGCTCTCAAGAACCTTCGCAAGAAAGCGAAGGTTGGAGACAGGACAAAAGTTATTTAAAATAGCTGGATCCATATCTTATACTGAAGTGGTCGGCAGCTTCCTCCTTTAAAAATCAACTATCAACATTAAAGGAATGAGCAGTTCAGTAATACACCACACATTAGCACTTGGTAGAGCAGCTGTGAAGTCCTTGGAAAATATATACAAATGCTGTGATGTGTCTATACCTTCAAAGACAAGAATTGCACAAGTTATGATATTCACTGATACTCTAGAAAATCATAATCATAATAGTAAAGCTGGAAGGTACCTTGGAGGTCTTCTAGTCCAACCCCCTGCTCAGGGAGGAAACCCTATACCATTTCAGACAAATAGCTGTCCAATCTCTTCTTAAAAATTTCCAGTGTTGGAGCATTCACAGCTTCTGGAGGCAGGTTGTTCCACTGGTTAATTGTTCTAACTGTCAGGAAGTTTCTCCTTAGTTCTAGGTTGCTTTTCTCCTTGACTAGTTTCCATCTGTTGCTTCTTGTCCTACTTTCAGGTGCTTTGGAGAATAGATTGTCCCTCTTCTTTGTGGCAGCCCCTGAGATATTGGAACACTGCTATCATGTCCCCCCTCATCCTTCTCTTCATTAAACTACACATACAAAATTCCAGCAATCGTTCCCTATATGTTTTAGCCTCCAGTCCCCCAATCATCTTTGATGCTCTTCTCTGTACCATTTCTAGAGTCTCAACATCTTTTTTACATCGTGGTGACCAAAACTGGATGCAGTATTCCAGGTGTAGCCTTACCAAAGCATTGTAAAGTGGCATTAGTACTTCACTTGATTTTGATTCTATCCCTCTGTTAATGCAGCCTAGCACTGTGTTGGCTTTTTTGGCAGATGCAGCACACTGCTGGCTCATATTGAAGTGATTGTCTACTAGGACTCTGAGATCCCTCTCACAGTTACTACTATTGAGCAAAGTACCACCTATACTATACCTGTGCATTTGATTTTTCCTGCCTAAATGTACAACCTTACTTTTTTCACCATTGAATTTCATTTTGTTAGATAGCGCCCAGTGTTCAAGTCTGCCCAGATCCTCCTGTATCTTAAGCCTGTCTTCTGGAGTGTTGGCTATTCCTGACAGCTTGGTGTCATTTGCAAATTTGATGAGTTCCCCATCTATCCCCTCGTCCAAATCGATGAAAATGTTGAAGAGCACTTGGCCCAGAACAGAGCCCTGGGGCACCCCACTACACACTTCCCTCCATGTAGATGTGGTTCCATTGAGGACCAAATGATGAGTACGGCCAGTCAGCCAGCTACAAATCCCTCTGGTGGTGATGCTGTCTAACCCACATTTTTCTATCTTATCAAGTAGTAGTTTGTGATCTACTTTATAAAATGCCTTACTGAAGTCCAAGTAAATTATATCCACAGAATTCCTTTGATCCACTAATTTTGTCACTTGGTCAAAGAATGCAATAAGATTTGTCTGGTATGATCTGTTTTTGACAAACCCATGTTGGCTTTTAGTAATGATTTTGTTTGCCTCTAGGTGCTCGCTGATTCATTGTTTGATTATCTTTTCCAGAATCTTATAAGAGCCTTGGTGGAGCAGTGGGCTAATGCCTCCTTAAGTAACACCAGCTGCCTGCAATTAGTGCAGGTTCGCATCCCACCAGGCTCAAGGTTGACTCAGCCTTCCATCCTTCTGAGGTAGGTAAAATGAGGACCCAGATTGTTGGGGGCAATTAAGCTGACTTTGTAATAATGCCGCTTGGGGGGTGTATGAAAGCCCTAATAAGCAGGCATATACATAGAATGAAGGCTACTGCTAAGCTTGTAAGCCACCCTGAGTCTTCGGAGAAGGGCGGGATATAAATGGAATTAAAATAAAATAAAAAATAAAATAAATCTTCCCAGGTATTGAGGTCAGGCTGATAAGTCTGTAATTTCCTGGATCCATTTTTTTCCCTTTTTTTGAAGATGAGAACTACATCAGCTCTTTTCCAGTCCTCTGGTAGTTCCCCAGTGCTCCAGGATCTTTGAAAGATATAGTTCAGTGGTTCTGAGATCACATCTGGTAGTTCCTTGAGAACTTTGGGGTGTAATCCATCTGGTCCTGGTGATTTGAACTGGTCTAGGCTGGACAGGTGTTCACTTACCATTTTCTTGCCTATCTTAACTTGTGTTTCTGTTCTGTTTTTATGGCACTCTTTTTGATAGGTTAGTCTGTTTTTTTCCCTTTGTGTAAAGACAGATGCAAAAAATGAGTTAAATAGTTCTGCTTTCTCCCTGTTGCTTGTCACCTTCTTGCCACTTTCATCCACTAATGGATCAATCATTTCCTTTACTTTTTCTTCTTTTTTACATGTTGAAAGAAGCTTTTTTTTTTTGTTATTTTTGACTTTGGTCGCAAGCCTTAGTTCATTTTGAGCCTTAGCTTTCCTCACTTCATCTTTGCAGGCTCAGGCTATTTGCTGATATTCTGACTTAATTATGTGCCCCTCTTTCCATTTTCTATACTTGTCTTTTTTATCTTTCTATTTACCAGAGAGTTATTTATGAAGCCATGCTGGTTTCTTTTGAGAGCTGTTATTTTTGCTCTTTGTTGGTATTGTGCTAGATTGGGCTTTTATTATCTCACTTTTCAAAATTTCCCAAGTTTCTTGAGTTGTTTTCCCCTTGAGATTCTCATCCATGGAATCCTTCCCAAGCTCTCTCTAAGTTTATTGAAATTAGCTCTTTTAAAGTCCAAGACTCTAGTTTGACTGTATTCTATTGCTTGTGCTTCCATAATGTTGAATTCCGATATTGCATGATCACTTCCCCCCAAGGTTCATGTGGCTTCAACACCTTCTATCATTTCATCCCTGTTAGTAAGAATTAGATCTAAAATGGATAATCCGCTAGTTCTCTTCACTACTTTTTGGGTGACAAAGTTGTCTGCTAGGTTTGTCAGGAATCTGTTTGATCTTTCTCTTGGTGCAGAGTTTGTCTCCCAGTTGATGTCAGGGTAGTTAAAGTCCCCCATTACTATTGTGATGTGCTTCTTACATACCTTAGTTAGCTGACTGGCAAAAAGTTCATCTATTTCCTCTGCTTGGTTGGGCAGCCTATAGTATACACCTATGGCAATGTCATTTTTTCCCTTTTTATATTGACCCACATGCATTCAAGTTTACAGTTTTCATCATTGTTGTGCTCTATTTCTGTAGAGATGTAATTTCTTATATAGAGAGCAACTCCAGCTCCTCTTTTATTTAGTCTGTTTCTTTTGAATAATTTAAATCCCTCTAGCTGTGTGTTCCATTTGTGGGTTTCATCCCACCATGTTTCCGTGATGGCGACAATATCATATCTGCCCTCATTAACCTGAATAAACCCTGTTTATTGCTCATACTTTGTGCATTGGTGTATAGACATTTGAGTCCTTTATGACTGACCCTGTGTTTACTTTCTACATGACCTTTGTGGTGCCTGAGTTCCCCTATTGTCTTACCACCTTTTTGGTTAGTGCAGTTTGTGTGGCACTCGCTATTAGAACCTTGATTTTACTTGACAGCAAGGTTGATATTCTTGTCCACACACACATCTATGTTATATGCACTCATATCCTTATAGTTTTTAGATTGCCGGGAACTGTATCAATTAACTCACTGTCCCCTCTTTTTAGTTTAAATATTCCTCCAGAAAGTCTGTGAATTTATAGCCGAGCAACTCCGTCCCTTTCTTTGATGGATGCAAACCATCTCTTTTGTACATTTTTTCATTGGACCAGCTACAGACATTTTGACTAATTTATCCAAAGCCTTCCCCTTTACACCACTCCTTTAGCCACATATTAAATTGTGCTATCTGCCAGCCTTTTCCATTTTGCTCCTTATACACTGGTAAAACCTCTGAAAAAGTAAGCCTACAGCCTATTCTGCTTAGTTCCTGCCCCAAGCTCTGGAAATCATTCTGCAAAGAGAGTACATCTTTTTGGAATAGATCGTTAGTGCCCAGATGTACAATAGCCTCCACATCACAGCCCTTGCTGGCATTCTTGATTATTTTAGAAATACGCTTCTTTTCCCTACTGGCAGTAGCACCTGGAAGACACCTGACGTCTTTCAAAACCTCTGTGTTCATTCCTAAACTTGCATCCCTTATAATTGAATCACCAACCAGAAGGTGGCTTCTCTTTTTAGATGCCTTTCTCTTCTTGCATGACTGATGTGTAATACCTAATTTGCACTTCTCCCTGTTGAAAACAAGTTCTTCATCTTGGACCACAATCCCCTGCTTATTTGAGTTATCATCACAAATACCTTTACCAGTCTCCTTAATGTCCCTAAGAAAAGTGAAAGTTGAACTCAGAGTACATTGATCCCTTTGAATTTTGCCCTTGAAGAAGACTCCTGAGAATAACCTGGACAGCCAAAAAAGCCAGCCACTGGATTATCAAACAAGTCAATTCAGAATTCTCCCCAAGGCAGAAATGACCACATTCAAATTATCCTACTAGAAAAGGCTCCATACTCTGGGAATGCTAGAAGGAAAGGGAAGAAGAGGATAACCAGCATCAAAATGGATGGATTCAATTACTGTGGCAATGAATAACTTGAGAAACTTGAAAGGATGGGTTAGGGATAAATAGTCATGGTGAAAATCAATCTATGTGATCTCACGGAATTGAAAATAACTTGATAGCATATAATCAGTCAATTATTTGAAAGGTAGCAAAGAAGACAAAATTCGTTTCTGCATGTTTGTACTGAGATTCCAAGCATAGCATTGTTCCTCTCTTGTCTAGAAGATGTAGAAGACAGAAAAGTAGGGACATATCAAGGTGCAATAACTATACACTGAGGATCAGAGTGTCAGCTGTTAGGTGATGGTAAACATGCAGCTCAAGATGCAGTGGTCCATAAAAGGTTTTTCTGAAAAGATAGGTGGATCCTGAAATGGGACCAGGGGAAGGAAAAGATTTTACACAGAACAAATCTATTGAAGGCCCAGGAAAAGAAATTAGGCCAAACTAGAGAAAAAGGCAGTATTAAAAAAGTCAATGGTCTGTGTTTTGCAAGTTTTCTGATAACATTCAGACAGACTGCAAATACATAGATTTCAAATCATTGGTTATATTCTATTTTGATGCCTCCCCTGCTCCTTCTGCTCCCTCAACCCTGCATAGCAAATTTGCTCCTGCTTGGTGCAAAATCATTGTGCTTCATTGCTGATCCATCTGGGAACTGTTAATATTGTTATACAAAAGTACCACATTTGTACAAAGAAGATTCATGTCTTAACCCAGGAGTGTCGAACTGCCAGCCCATGGGTTGGATGCATCATGGCGAAATCACGCCCACCCCATTGTCGGCAATGGAAAAAAAGTTGCAATATGTTGCAACACATGACATGACGTTGCGAGTTTGACGCCCCTGTCTTAATCTAAGTTTTCTAGGCAAGGTTTAGCTTAATTGTGTCAATGCACTAAGTCCTCTATCCTGAACAGCTGCCAAATCATTTGTCATTCTTCTCTTTCCATTCCCTTTTTCTCTATTTGCTTTTTTTTCCTATTCACATTCTTGTAGACTATAATTCAACAGCTTTCCCTTCTTTTCTCTTGCGGTGGGCAGCATCTCTTCACTTAGTTTGCAAAGAAAAAAATAATTGCAATCCTTTCACTCCTATTTTTAACAGGTGTGAACATCTGGGAAACAGCAAATCTATAGCCTATTGTGGGAAACATTTGTTATCTTTCAAAGCTTATTCTGAGCAAAATGAGGAAAACATTTTTTTTTTCCTACCAGACGTGTTGCTGATGCTTTTTCCTCAAAGGATACAATACTTCGTACTTCCGTGCAAGTGTATACTGCTAAAACTCTCATAATGTTTATCTGTTTATATTCTCAAGTTAACCCAAACTGTGCATTATATCACAACAATTTTTGAATCAAGGTACCTAAAATCTGCTAACTTAAAGAACTCATAAAAAATCTAGGACCCATTACTCCTGTGAAATTGAAATTTCCATTATGTTCAGACCAGTTTAATTTGCAAAGTTGTAGCCATTGCAGCATCTCTGCATCATGTGATTGAGCTTTCCAATGCTCCCTATCAGTTTTCCACAAGCAAAGTCAATGGGAAAGCCATCGGGAATTTGGAAGTCACTCCTGCTGCCACAGTTTATTTACCTGCCCTTGGCCATTCTTTTATTTGTTTAAATAAGGAAATATTAACTTATTATTGAAGTTCATTTACCACTATAATTATTTTTCTATTTATGATACATATTAGGACAGTCCAGCACTGGGGTAAATATATATATATGGTTAGCCTAAATTTAATGTTCATTCTGATCATATCAAACTGTACCACCTTTCTCTCAATGATTGACCCAATAGGTCACAGGGCTGTTTAGTTTTTGAATAAAGATCTCATATTGGATGGTCATCCAATGAAATGGCATAGGATTTCCTGCCTGAGCAGAGGGTTGGACTAGAAGACCTCCAAGATCCCTTCCAACTCTGTTATTCTGTTCTGTTCATCATAAAAAAAATGAAAGATAGGGCATGTTGTTGATACAGTATGGATGGATAAATGAGAGCAAGTAGTTGCTTTTTTGACAACTATATTCCTTTTACTATTTATTTTCCAGTATATCTGTAATGCGGAGGTGCCATATCATTGTTAGGTAAAGGCTTGAAGGCCTGAAGCAAAATGATTGTCAACTGCAGATTTATGTCCCTTCCATTTTCTTCACACAGGAAAAGAATTTTTTCTATAAACATACCGTATATTCCTTAAGGCAGGGCTTTTCAACCTTTTCACAGATTGTACCATTTTTAGGATATGGCAATATTCGAGTACCACTAGTCTCCTAACAAGGTGTCAAAAACTTGATGACCAAAAGAAAAGGAAAAAAAGTGATAAAGGTAGTCCTTGACTTAACAACAGTTCACTTAGTGATTGTTCGAAGTTACAACAGCACTGAAAAAGTGACTTATGACCATTTTCACACTTATGACCATTGCAGCATCCCCAGGGTCATGTGATTTATATTCAGATGCTTGGCAACTGATTCATATTTATGATGGTCACATTGTCTCAAGCTCATGTGATCCCCTTTTGCAATCTTCTGGCAAACAAAGTCAGTGAGGAAACCAGATTCACTTAACAACTGTGTTACTAATTTAACAACTGCAGTGATTCACTCTTCTCTCCTCCCTTCTTTTATATCCTCTCTTCTCTCCCCCTTTTATATCCTCTCTTCTCTTCCCCCCTTTATATCTTCTTCTCTCCCCCCTTCTTCTTCTATATCCTCTCTTCTCTTTCCTTCTTTTATATCGTCTCCTCTCCTCCCCCACCTTTTCTCTTTGATGCACCTCCAGCTGACTGCTCTCCTCAAGGCTGCGCTTCTCCGTCTCTCTTTCACCATCCCCTTCTCTTTCCCCCATTGTCTTTTTTTTCTCTCCAACTCCCGCCAAAATCTGCTCCTTTTATAGCCTCTCCTCTCTCTTCCCTCCTTCTTTTTTCTTCCAGGTGCACTGGAAACGCTGATCAGCTGTAACTGCATGCTGATCCAGGTGACACCTCGTGCAGCTGGACCTGAATCTCTGCTTGAAGACTGAGTGAGGCTGGCTGCCGCCAATCAGCTGGAGCTGCGCGCACTGATCCTGGGCTCTCAGCAGAATCCAGGCAACACCTCACACAGCTCCAATCCCTGCCCGAAGACTGCATGAGACTGCCTGCCATACCCAAGGCCACTGCCAATCAGCTGGAGCTGCGCGCACTGATCCTGGGCTCTCAGCAGAATCCAGGCAACACCTCACACAGCTCCAATCCCTGCCCGAAGACTGCATGAGACTGCCTGCCATACCCAAGGCCACTGCCAATCAGCTGGAGCTGCGCGCACTGATCCTGGGCTCTCAGCAGAATCTAGGCAACACCTCCTGGAATTCCAGCTGACTTTCCCACAAGCCTGTGCGACACTGCTGCCACTTCACCTCATCCACTTTTACACCTTTTTTTTACACTTGTTTTTTACAGTGCTTTTCAACCTGTCATACGCATACCACCTGCCAGGTGCCAACGTACCACCAGTGGTATGCATACCACCGGTTGAAAAGCCCTGCTTTAAGGAACTCTTTCACACTACAAAGGATCTGTCTTTCTGTCTGTCCTCAGTTTACTTCTTGTCTTTTAATAGCTTTCAAAAGATGATAATAAAAGGGGGATTTTTTAAAAATAACAAAACAAAAACCCCAACCCTTTTCCAGTAAGGGAAATATCATTATTGCCTAAAGGAATGTTCAGCTGTTATAATCTGAAATTCTAGGAAATAACACTTGGATGGTATGAATCTGGAAGTATGGTAACAAATTTGTTGTAATGTTCCCATCAAATATATAATACTAGATTTTCTTTTCTCCTACAGTTGAATTCATTATTGTAGTAATATATATCCATGTCTTTTACTTTGTTACATTTTGTTCTTGCTACTGTGGGAATCCGCAGGGACTCCTTTACCCTTTACCTTTACCTACTGTAGCTTTAAGGAGAAAAGCCTCTTATGTTCTCTTTTTTACTCATAGTGATATTGGCTTTTACAAAAGCATAAATCTATCTCCATATTTCTTGCTCATTTACTCTTGTATTTAACATGTTATTCCAATGCATCCCAGCATTGCTGGATCTTTCCCCCACTACTGAAAAAATTAAGTCTCTCAAATGGACCACAACTAAGATTGAACTTTACCTAACCACAAATGTACATTGTTCAAAAATTTTTCCTGTTTCAAGATTTTTTGTTAAGTTCCTGTGTTAGATATTGTCAATCACTAAAGGTAAAGGTAAAGGTTCCCCCGCACGTGCGTGCTACTCGTTTCCAACTCTAGGGGCCGGTGCTCATCTCCGTTTCAAAGCCGAAGAGCCAGCGCTCATCCGAGGATGTCTCCGTGGTCATGTGGCCGGCATGACTAGACACCAAAGGCGCACGGAACGCTGTTACCTTCCCACCATAGTGGTCCCTATTTTTCTACTTGCATTTTTACGTGCTAATGGCTCTTAATACCTCAACCTCTGATCCCTAGCCCATGAAGACACTCCAGTGATATTGTTTCTATGTCTTCTCTTTTGTTTATCTGTAAGGCTTGCCTCCAAAAGAAACATATAACACCCATATAAAACATATAAAACCTGTATAAAAATGTAAAGGCATGACACTATAGCAGGGTACATACAGATAAAAAGATGTTATACTTATCAGAGTTATGGAATTATAAATAGTTAAATTGCCTTTCACCCTGTCTGCAAGTGATGCTATTTCTCTCCATAATTCCTACCTTGTTTTAAAGGTGATAAATAATAGTGTGTAAATTAAGTATCTGAGCTCAGAATGAGAAATAAAAGTTGCTGTTTACATTTCTGTTTTCTAGGGTTTTGAAGAGTTAACATTTGCATATATACTCTTGTAATCAAGATTCTAAAGGCATGTCTAAGGTTCTGGCTTTATTTTTAGATACAAGCACAAAATAGTTATTGCTTCAGCACTACACACGTCAGTCCATATGTGCAGAACTTCTCCTGATGATGTCATTATAATTAAAGTCCTGTATTTCTGGAGCAGGCATGTCAAACTGCCAGGCCGCGAGCCTGATGCATCACACTGAAACCGCGCCCACCCCATTGCCAGCAATGGGGAAAAAGTCGTGATAAGTCATGCAATGTCACGTGATGCCGTGAGTTTGACATACCTGCTCTGGAGCATCTTACCTTCATTAAGATCACCACTGGAAAGGGAATGAATTTTGGATTCTTAAAGATACAGAACAAAACTGGGTATACAATTCAAAACATCTCTACCAATTCCTCTTTTTTTCAGAGATAAATTGAGTAATTTTCTCTCCTAAAAATGGTAACAACTTATATTGTAAAGTTGTTCTTCCTGTGACTTTATCTTTAGAAATGTTAAAAATTTCCTCTTTTTATTAGTTGTAGATTGCTTTTCCTAAGGTTTTCGATCAGATAGTTTATTTGGTATTATTTTAGCAAGCATGGAAACAGCTGTACTGCATCAAACCAAGGACTATCTAGTGCAGCATTTATTTATTGGATACCTATAGCAAGTCATGAAAAAGTTTTATGTTATTCAAGCATACAAATTATTAAAAAGTGGTCATCACTATTACTTGCAGTAGACAGACATTGTTTAATAATTTGTGTTCTTCTCATTCTGTCTCACTTTCTCAGTCTACTTCAGACATGTCAAACACAAGGCCCGGGGGTCAGATCCGGCCCACGAAGTGGGTTCATGTGGCCTGTGAAGCCATCCTGGAAACAGTGAGGGAACGGCCCCCACGGCCTTGGCCCTGGCCCAGAGACCCTCTTTCTGCCAGAGACCCTCAGATCTGTCCCACTCCTGCTCAGGCCCCCATAGGCACCGTTGATGCAAATTAGAGCTGGCCATGCCCACCCAGTAGGCCATACACACTCTAGCCATGCCCACCCAGTAGGCCACACCCACCCAGGCCATATCCACCCGGCCCCCTGAGGGCAACTGCAAAGCTGATGCGGCTCTCAATGAAATTGAGTTTGACACCCCTGGTCTACTTCATTGATGATCCCAAATATTACACTATTTGACAGAATTATTTCATTTTTTTAAAAGTCTCTTGAGTCATGCAATTTATATGACTTTAAACTCCACTCAAGATAAAACTGAAAATGTTCATTCCACAACAGACTAAAAATGTTTCTCAGGGAAGTCTGAATAAAAAAGATACAATAAAATCAATGAATGCATGAAAACCAAAACAGAAAATGTTTGCAAATCCCATTTTGCTTCTTTGGTCAGAATGTCTTTGAGCCTTTTCCCCTGTCAGGTTAAAATGGTATCAACCCTGTTAGACTATTAGAAAAGCATTTCAGTGTATCCCCAGTGAGAAGCCATATCCTACCTCTATGGACTCTTCTGCTGGATAGTGGTGCTGTGATTTAGGATGTGCAGGGATGCTAAACAAAGACACGACCTAAAGTATTTATATTTCTTGCCTTCTTTTATTTTCCAGTATGACCATCCAGTGAGAAACCATCCACCCATTACAAAACAATCACACCCATGTGATTGAAAGATGGTTTAGACATTTAGGTAGACCTATGAGGTGGTAAGTGACCTTCCCTGGCATGAAATGGACCATGTGGTAAAGCAGGATTTCTTACACTTCAGTGTTCAATCTCCTGGGTGCCTATAATTTGCTTCCAAGACAGGTTTACCAATTTTCTGAAAGTGTACAAAAGTTTGAGTGGTTTAGGGGTTAACTCTATACTCTCTTAAGCCTCCCCAAATTATAGCCTCTGCCTTCACTAATGCAACTGGATCTGAGAATTCAGGCTCAAACTCTAACAAACTCGGGGGGGGGGGAGAATGGGAAGCAGTAAGGTAAAGTTAGTAAGGAATATTTCTGAATTACACAAATGTTGTTTGTTTGTTCTAATGTGTTCAGTACTCTGCATCTGAGATTCAGTGATTTTTTATCTGCTCCAATCATCTGTTTCTGTCTTCCTCTTTTCTTTTCTTTTTTTGGCTTATTTGGTTTACAGATTAATAAATGCTGGCTTTGAAATGTAGATCTCATCAATGGTCCCCATAGCATTCTGTGAAAAAGTGATGTTAGTGTTATGTACTGGGCTCATTAGTAATACCACGTGGGTTGCTGGAGCAGCTAACAGCTCTCCAGCAACCCAGACTACAAGTCTCCAGCACTATAATTGGCTATCCCTAGGCGGCAATGGTTGCTTCAAACCTATTGGCTGCCGCCTAGGGGCTAGATTATATATTGCGGCTAGTTGCAGCCATTTGCCAGTACAGATTCTGTACTCAGTTACCTCGTCTTAATTCCTGCACCAAAGAACCCGCTATTTAACAGTCATGATCATATAAATATCACCATTATGTTATTACAGATGATGATCCCATTTCAGAGATATTTCCTGACCAATTCCTCAGTGCCTTCAGCAGTGACAGAATTTCTAATGTACTGCTTACACTGGAAAAAATTAGACATAGTCAGAGGTGTCTCTGCCATGAAAATACCCCATGTTGAACCATATAGCACCATCAAACGTTAACATAGAAAATGTTTTAAAAGATGTTGTATTATGTCATAAACGATTTTGTGATGTTTTTAGGTCACAAACTATTTTATAAAATTTGCTAAATTTCAATTCTGTTCCCGAATTTTGGACACATTTCTTAAGTTAACCCATTTGAGGTATTGTGGTTTAAAAATGGGTACCCTATGATGCACCATTTTTCCCAGTCAAAGGTTATGGGAGAATTTTAATAATATATAGATATATCATCATTGTAATCCTGTCTACTGAAGCAAGTATCTTAGCTGGAGCATTTGCCTATAGTACCTACCCATGAGGCATCACCTGCCCCACTCATCCCTCATAGATCCCAGTGAACATAACATAGTTTGCTACATTTAAACTATATTCTTAAATGTTTTTTTTGCTTATACAGTCCTTTTTTCTTGTTTGGTCCAGTAGTGATTTGTAATCTAGCACCATATGGTCCTTAACTGCTTGGGTTCGGTAAACCTGGTTCAAAAAGAGATACTCACTTAAAAGCTGATTTTTTGGGAGAAGGGGGTAATTCTATTTAACTCTATCCAAATTTAAGATGAAGGGGGGAGAAAACCTCTCTGTTCAAGAACATGTATAGCCAACTGCCTATGTCATTTGGTGAAATAAACACACCGTGGACATCTCAAAGCACAGGTATGGGAGGAATAAGGAAGAAGATCCCAGACAGGAGTCTGGCAAGCTGGTGTAATTGTTGGGGACAGGTGACTACACCTCCACCTCCTTCTTCCCTTTACAATTAGTCCTCGACTTACAAGTAGTCCTCATTTTGTGACCATTCAAAGTTACAACGGCACTGAAAAAAGTGACTTATGACCATTTTTCACCCTTTTACAACCATTGCAGCATCCCCGTGGATACGTGATCAAAATTGGGTTCATATTTATGAGGGTTGCAGCGTCCCGGGGTCACCTGATCACCTTCTGCAACCTTCTGACAAGCAAAGTCAATGGAGAAGCCAGGTACCGATTTAACAACCGCAGTGATTTACTTAACAGCCGTGGGAAGAAAGGTCATAAAATGGGGTAGGACTTAGTAACTTTCTCGCTTAGCAACAAAAATTTTGGGCTCCACTGTGGTCATAGGTTGAGGGCTACCTGTGCTATATTGCTTCATCCCCATTCTTTACAAATTTCTGAAGAAGAACATTTTGGGACAGAGAATAATTAAGCCCACCTGTCCCTTCTAGTAATCCAGCTGCAGATCTTCTTCTCCATTGCTGATAGCAGAGAACAATTGCCGGGTAGAAGAAGAGAAACTTTATGCCCACCTCCCCATTGATTAATAATAATAATAATTTATTTATTTATTTATTTATTAATTTAATTTATATACCGCCCTTCTCTCAAGAGACTCAGGGCGGTGAACAGGGCAATACATAAAAATAGGATACAAAAATTAAAATTATTAAAACATAATTAAACAATGCCCATAAATAATACAGATTTAAAATTGAAGTAGTAATAAAATCCCACCCCGTCCCATCAGGCCAGGCCCGCTTGTTTAAAAAGATGGGTTTTAAGATCGCGCCGGAAGGAGCGGAGATCGGGCGCCATCCGGAGCTCTACCGGAAGATGGTTCCATAAATCCGGTGCACCCACAGAGAATGCTCTCCCCCTGGGGGCCACCAGTCGGCATTCTTTGACCGGCGGCACCCTGAGGAGGCCCTCTCTGTGGGATCGTACTGGGCGGAGGGAAGTTGACGCTGGTTGCAGGTGCTCCCCAAGGTATTCTGGACCCATGCCATGGAGGGCTTTGTAGGTCATAACCAACACCTTGAACCTCACCCGGAAGACAACTGGCAACCAATGCAGCTCGCGGAGCAAAGGTGTAACACGGGAGTATCGGGAAACCCCCGATACAACTCTCGCGGCTGCATTCTGTACCAGTTGGAGCCTCCGAGTGGTCTTCAAGGGTAGCCCCATGTAGAGAGCATTGCAGTAATCAAGACGAGAGGTCACGAGCGCATGAGTGACCGTGCGCAAGGCATCCCGGTCTAGATAGGGCCGCAACTGGCGCACCAGGCGAACCTGGGCGAACGCCCCCCTAGTCACAGCTGCAATATGGTCTTCTAAGGAAAGTTGTGCATCCAGGAGGACTCCCAAGTTGCGAGCCCTATCTACAGGAGGTAATGACTCACCCCCCATAATGAGGGGTGGGATATCCTGAATATCACGGGATGCCGGTACGCACAGCCACTCCATCTTGTCAGGGTTGAGACGAAGCCTGTTCCTCCCCATCCAGACCCGGACCGCCTCCAGGCACCGGGACATCACGTCGAGGGCATCACTGGGGTGGTTTGGGGTCGAAATGAAAAGTTGGGTATCATCAGCATACTGATGATACCCAACTCCAAAACCACGAATGATCTCACCCAGCGGTTTCATGTAGATGTTGAACAGAAGGGGCGAGAGGACCGACCCCTGAGGGACTCCACAAGCGAGAGGCCTCGCGGTCGACCTCTGCCCCCCTGCCAACACCGACTGCGAGCGTCCCAGGAGATAGGAGGAGAACCACTGAAGAACCGTGCCTCCCGCTCCCAATCCCCTGAGACGCCGCAGCAAGATACCATGGTCGATGGTATCGAAAGCCGCTGAGAGGTCTAATAGGACTAGAACAGAGGAGTATCCTCTATCCCGAGCCCTCCAGAGATCATTCACCAGCGCGACCAATGCCGTCTCCATGCTGTACCCGGGCCTGAAGCCCGATTGGTACGGGTCTAGATAATCCGCTTCATCCAGGACCAGAGGGAGCTGATGCGCCACCACACTCTCAACAACCTTCGCAAGAAAGCGAAGGTTGGAGACCGGACGAAAGTTATTTAAAACAGCCGGGTCCAAGGCAGGCTTCTTGAGGAGGGGTCTCACCACCGCCTCTTTCAGGGCGGCGGGAAAACTACCCTCGCTCAAAGAAGCAGATATAACCGCCTGGAACCAGCCTCGTGTCCCCTCCCGGGCTGCATAAACCAGCCAGGAAGGGCACGGGTCCAATAAACATGTGGTGGAGCTCAGCCTCCCCATGATCCTGTCCACTTCCTCCGGAGTCACAGGATCGAACTCCTCCCAGGTGACATTGACAAGATCGCTCACGTCCTGATCGTCTGATATTGCCCAGTCGGAGTCCAAACCGGTCCGAATCCGAGCGATTTTGTCCGACAGATGTTGACTAAATTCTTCGGCACGCCCCTGCAAGGGTTCCCCACTAACCTCCTGGTTAAGGAGGGAGCGGGTCACCCTAAACAAGGCGGCCGGGTGATTATCTGCGGACGCGATGAGGGCAGCGAAGTAGTTAGATCTCGCTACCCTCATCGCTGCGAGATAAGACCTAATATGGGTTCTTAGTCGCAATCGGTCGGAATCAGATCGGCTGGACCTCCAAACGCTCTCTAGGCCCCGTCTCCGACGCTTCATCTCCCGGAGCTCCGCGGAGAACCATGGAGCCCATTGGGATCTGCGCCGGGTCAGGGGCCGCAAGGGTACAACTCGGTCAAGTGCCTCCGTGGCCGTCCTTTCCCAGGCTTCCACTAAGGCATCTGCCGAGTTGTGAGCTGAGGAGGCAGGTGGGGGCCCCAGCACTGCCTGAAACCTCTCAGGGTCCATTAAGCGCCTGGGGCAGAACCATCTAGTTGGCTCAACAACCCCACGGTGGGGAGTGGCAAAATGGAAGACCAGCCGCAGGAGATGATGATCGGTCCATGACAGGGGCATAACAATTGGGGAGCCCCCACCAAGATCATCTAACCACCGACCAGATAAGAAAACCAAGTCAAGGGTGTGACCTCCCTCATGGGTCGGTCCATGAATTACCTGCGTCAGGTCCATGGCCGTCATGGAAGCCATGAACTCCCGAGCTAACTCAGATACTCCTCCCAGGGATGGTAGATTGAAGTCTCCCAAAACCATAAGTTTGGGAAACTCAATCACCAGCCCTGAGAGGATATCGAGAAGCTCAGGCAGGGCTGCTGCTACGCGACTAGGCGAAAGGTACGCAAGCAGCAAGCCCAACTGCGCCCTAGGACCAAACCTCAATAAGAGAGATTCACACCCGACTATCTGAGGAACTGTGGCCTCCTGCGGACATAAGGTCTCCCTCATAACCACAGCCACTCCCCCACCCCTGCCCTGAGTCCGAGGCCGGTGTAGCACCCGGAAGCCTGGTGGGCAAAGATCAACCAGGGGGATACCACCCTCTGGGCCCAACCAGGTTTCCGTGATGCAAGCCAGGTCCGCTTGCTCACCCTCGACTAGATCCCGGATGAGGGGAGCCTTATTAGCAACGGACCTGGCATTTAGGTACACCAGTCGGAGCTCAGGTGGCTGCACATCCCCGCTCCCAGAACCTTGGGTCGAAGGCAGAGGGTCGGAGCGCCTCACCGCTTGTAAATAGCGGAGAGGCCCTCCCGGAGGTCGATACGGCCCTCTGATCTTACACCTGCTGCCATTCCCTATCATCGTGGGGATTGGCAATCCCACGACCCGCTCCAGAGCTCAGAACAGCAGTTGGCGGATTACCCCCCCTCTCCAACCAACCACAACCCTCCCCCCTCCCTAACCCTACAAAAATTTAGCTAAAAAAGTAATAATAATAATAATAATAATAATAATAATAATAATAATAATAATAATAATAATAATAAGAAGAAGAAGAAGAAGAAGAAGAAGAAGAAGAAGAAGAAGAAGAAGAAGAAGAAGAAGAAGAAGAAGAAGTAGTAGTTGGAAGGGACCTTGGAGGTCATCTAGTCCAACCCCCTGCTCAGGCAGGAAACCCTATACCATTTCAGACAAATAGCTGTCCAGTCTCTTCTTAAAAACTTCCAGTGTTGGAGCATTCACCACTTCTGGAGGCAGGTTGTTCCACTGATTAATTGTTCTAACTGTCAGGAAATTTCTCCTTAATTCTAGGTTCTTAGTTCTTAGTTTTCTCCAGCTCTTTATCCTATTAGCAGTTCAAAGACAGCGATTCTGATCAGGATTTTAGGATTGGAAGAGGCTTTTCATCTTTGCCAATCTTTCAGGGCTGAAGAAAGATGCTCTTTGTTATTCTTCTGTTCTCATGCAGTGCAGCTGATTGGTCAGCTTGTATGTGAGTGAACATTCCCAGCATAATAACATGCTTTGAGAGGATCGCCAGTCAGCTGGACAAATGCAGAGAAAGGTGTAACATACAAAAAATTGCTGGGGGACAAATGTTAGTTGTGAGCATCCTTTATCTAGGGTTCAGCATCCCTAGATAAATGCTGTATCATATTCAAAGTTTTATTTTATTTTTTTGTTATTTATTTCCCTATAATCTGTAAGATGGAACTTGCCTTTTCCATAGCAACTGCATAATGGGTCAGTTTTATTATCAACCACAAGATGCTTTCTTTGAAACTTTAATTGCAAGTTCCTGCTCTGCCATCTGCTGTTCTGGATTTAATTGCGGTTCTTTTACTCCCTATATAGAAATCAGCACTGTTTTCTACTGTAATGATTGTATTTTTACTGTAATGCTTAAGGAAATTTGACATTTGCATGTATGGATATAAACATCTAAAAAAATCAAACTAGTATTTAGTTTACCTTTAATTTACAAACTATAAAATATCGTTAGAAGAGATGGACAAAACAGTAACAAAAATAATAACAAAACCAACTAAAAGTTTACAAAAGACCTGCATTTTTTTTCATTCCAAAATTTTTATTGCTTTCTTTTGTTCTGATTATGAATTCTTAAAAATTCAAAAAACCTGCATGTAATTTGTAAACCTCCAGTTATCATAATAAAAGTATTGCTTCAGTAAATCCATAGCAGACAAGAAACACCTTTTGGGACACAAATATTAAGGAATTCTATTCCTTAACTAGATTTCAAGTACAGCTAGTTTTATCTATTGGTTAAGCCAGGGCAAAAACTGGGAGACTTGAGTTCTAATTCCTACTTGGAGATAAAAAAAACCTGACTGAGTGACATTGGGCCAGGCACTCACTCTCGGCTCAACTTACCTCCCAGGGTTGCTGTTCTGTGGAAAATAAGAGGAGGAAGAAGTATTGGATGTGTTTGCTAATGTTCCACATATCATTAATGTTCCACATATCATTTGCGTTCCCACAGAGAGGGACTCCTCAGGGTGCCACCGGTCAGAGAATGTAGATTGATGGCCCCCAGGGGGAGATCTTTCTCTGTGGGCGCCCCGGAGCTATGGAACCAGTTACCGGTTGAGCTCCGGACGGCGCCCGATCTTCGCTCCTTTCGCCGCGATCTGAAAACATACCTGTTCGAACAAGCCGGCCTGGCCTGAGGGGGGATTGGTGGGGTTTTTACTATCATTTTATTGGGGTTTTTATTAATGTATCAACTGTTTTTATGGGCATGTATTTAATTACCTTTTAATTTTTGTAACTCTGTGTTTTATTCTTGCCCTGTACACCGCCCTGAGTCCTTCGGGAGAAGGGCGGTATAGAAATATTAATAAATTAAATTAAATTAAATTTATATTCTAATTTATGTCTGGTGAAGAAATGACATTCCCAAAAGGTGTGTTACTGGCACAAAGTGGTCAAAGGAGACAGTTTTGGTTCTGCCATCGTCCACTGTAACTAAGAAACAATATCCAGACAGGACTGTATGCATAAAAGAACGGTCGTGCAAATTAGACTCACCTTAATTTCTAATGGATTTCTAGAAGTATCAGGACTATGAAACAGATATGGCTTGCTTTGCAGGACTTTCCCAACTGGATTCCCTAACCATGTTGCATTTAAATAATGAGCATTTACTTAAAGTAGCAGTTACTTCTACAGAGAAACCATCACACTGGCCATAAGCGCAAATCTCTGTTTGTTTGTTTTTTAAAGCCAGTAACTGGTTGCCTTTAATTAGAAAAGATTTTCTGGTAATAGATTCAATGCAATAAAGAATTATTTCAAAATACCCAGGCTCATTTTCTCAATCATCTGTGTCCATTTTAAGACAACTTGATGGATTCATTACTGGCCATATAACGATGGGAAAATGTCATCTATTTTCTTTAATTGGTTTCTTGGGATTTCTTCTATATAGCCTGATGACAGAATGACTCTTTTTCATTGTGTATTATTTTCTAACATGTGTAGAAAAAAAGACAAGTTGTTAATTGCGGTTAGAAAGTGAAATATACAAAATATGAATGCTGTCAAACACACTGCTACTACATTATCTGAAAATTTCTTCTTCTGTTATTTTTCATTTCTCAGGATCATTGTTATAGATTGTTGCTTGCTATTTTCTGAATGGATCTTATTTGAGCAACAAATGCTGACAGGCTTTGCCTCTAAACAGAGCTAAAATACAGTTACTACAGGAACTGCTGTTCAACCAGAAATCATAGCAGTAAAAAAAAAGATTTTATCCACCACTAAATTGAATTTATGACAGACATTATTATTTCTTTGTGGCTATTATAAATATTTGATAGACATCTGATTATTAGGAGCACAATGGAATAATGCTCCCACACTTAGAATAATTGAAATTTATATATTTGAAAGATCTAATTAAAGGCAACCAATTGCTGGCTTTAAAAAAAATACTGAGGAGGTATTGATTCTTAATTTATCTATAAAGAGATAGTGCTTGAATCTATTATGTGAGATCAGGGAAAGTATTCTAGTATTTTCTGCATCATTTCATATGAGCTATTCTTGGTCAATTGCTGATATTTTTTAAGGCTTTGGGTAATGTTTTTTTAGACATCCATTTAAATGCAAATGTTCTTAGTTTTGTATGTTCAATCCAGGAAGGAAGTTTAAAATAATAATGTTTCTTTGGTAAAACATATATATATGTTTACCGGGATGAGGTAAAATCAAAACAGTTTAATAAAACCGAGCTTTCGTTGGCCAACTGCCAACGTTGTGAGAGTAGGATTGCTGGAGACGAGAAACCGCATTTATATTACTGGGGCTTTTGCACTCTACTCATAGAGTGCATCACAGGCCTATTTGCCTCTATTGGCCATATTATCCAGAACTGCTTCGCACTCGTTCTCATGGAGTGCAGTTGTGTCTGGGTGCATCAAGGAGGAATTGCAGACTGTTCTTCTGGTTGTGATCGGCGTCCTCATCGTTTCATGTGTCCTCACGTCAAATGACTTTGGGGATTCCTCCCCCCCTTTTTGCTTGTTGCAATGCATGTGTGGTCATGCGATCCGGGTCCTGGCTCAATGATACACTCTGTGAGTGTTTACGTTGTCTGCGCTGTTCTTCTTCCCAACTCCTGAGGGCTTGATATGCAGGGAACAGGTCTATATGGCAATTAATTGAGAACTGGTCCAAAAACCAGGCTTCTTTAAGCAATTGGCTGCCCTTGGTGTTATCTTGGGCAATGGCCTCAGCCCCCGCCAAATCAAAGGTATGATTGTGAGTAGCTATGTGCACCCACACCTGTGAATGTTGTTCCTGCCATTTAACAGCAAGCTCGTGTTCATGCATCCTGGTCCCCAATTGTTGTGCCGTCTCCCCAATATAGTTGTAGCGGCAGTTCTCACATGCTACTTTATATATGACCGAGGACTTTTCTTCATTGGGCACATAGGGTGAAGGAGGCAGAAAAGTGCCATCTTTATCACATCTGCAGAAGCAATGTGTATCTGTTACATTTCATCAGATGATACAGCAAACCACGTGAACCTGTTCAGGACCAACACGATAGCATGCTGATGGCATGGATAATGCTACCTTACATCCATGGCGTATCCAAAGCCATGGCGTGAATATATAAGGTCAATGTTGCCCACAAACCTGACCAAACTCTCCTCGCCCGTGTCATGCGTCCAAAAGACCCACTCCCCAATGAAAAAATATTTGCCAAAATACATTATATTGGGAAAAATTCATTACAAAAAGATGCAAATTAGAAAAAATCAGAAAGAATGCACCAAAATAAACATATAAGAAGACTGATGTGAGCATCCTTTTTAAAAAAAATGCTAAACTAATATGAAATGTGATAAACCAAACTGAGCATTAGAAATAATCAAAATGTGCATCTCCATTTTTAGTTTTCAAAGATCATCAACTGAGTGAGCCCTCCCCTAGGATGGCATATACAGTATCTTTCTATTTATTGCCCACAGTACTGCAGTAACCTACTTTGACTGATTTAGTCACCAAGAGGAAAAGATAACATAGAATCCTGGGCTAGTGATTCCAATTTCATTGCCGAAATACATTAAACTTCATTTTGAGCAAGAATTAAGGCATGAGGAAGACACCTTTTCTTAGGACGGATAGCAAATAGAAATCAGAAATCTTTTCCATGGCCATTCTGCCAACAATTGAACATGAAATCAGATCAAATCAGAAGCCATGTAAGAAACCTTTGTTCATGCCATCACATTCCACCTTCACTGGTCATTGAGACCAAGCTGATTTTGTCCAAAGATAATCTCTTCCCACATCCTATCAAGGTGTCTGGTTAAAAAAAATAATAAAGCAGGTTCACTCTATCTTCTCCTTTTGGTCACTCAGAGCAAAGCTGCTACACAACTGTCACATCTATTCTACAGTGCAAAATAGTTGGCAATATAAAAATGTAATCATTAAATAAATATTGCTAGAGGGTAGCATCGATAAACACATTACAATAAAATATACACAATGATTATACAGTTTAACATTGGGAGAATTATTTTAGATTATATTTACACTGTGTTTTGCTCACTACATGTTGTAACATGACAGATTAGATTATATGACCACCCAGCATCCATAACCACGAACATTTTAGGCCTGTGGTTAAGGGCTAAATTGCAGAATGGTAAATCTAAACTCTCATATTAATAACAACAACAACCTCTAAATGCATCTCCCATGCAGCTAATAAAATGAGCAGAAAATAAGGACTAAAAGATTATGGGTAAATGAACTACATAACCATGATAATTCTGTTGCCATATTGCATCCTTTATAAGCTTTGAGTAGGTACCATGCATGGGACTATTTATGACAAATATATTTTAATCATATTCTGCAAAAGGTATTGGTTGATACCATTCAGTACAAGATTATGGGGTATAATACATGAGTATATCAATTTCCACAAGGAGTCTCAGGTAATCAATAAACATGTTTAAGTAGTAGGTAAGACAAGCAGTCCCATCACTTGCAAACCTCATGCACATAAAAGTAAGAAAATTGATACCTAAAAGTTTCCTAAGGTTTTCTGTTGCCTTTGCATCTAAAGGTAGAGTGATAATGAATCAATATTTCATCAGATGGCAAAAATCATATTTGTGGAAGAATAATAGAACTTTTCCAAAGTTTAACATAGAATAAAATGAAACATGTCTGCTTAACCTTTGCCTGGCATCTCTATCAATTATGTTTCAGCTGAACCACTCCAGAACAAAAGATGAACAGCCTGAAATAATTCCAGCATTGTTATAATGGGAAAAGCAGAAGTAGAACAAGTTATAACTGAAAAATCCAGTCTAGGGGAAAGAAACCAAGATTGGCCAGGCCACTGGTCAATCAATGAAGAAACAAGGGACAGATCCAAAATGCGTATATTAAAAAACAGGAATAAAGAAAGACATTCATTTTAGACAATTTTTCATAGGTTTGTAAATTTATTTTTTCCTTAAATATCAAAGTTTGCCACATGCCAGTCATCTTGTCTCAAAATTATGAGACGCACCAAGCTAGTATTCAGGGATCTCTCTGAGCTTAGTTGTTTTCTTGCAGATGTTTCATTACTCAAACTAGGTACTATCAGTGCTAGTAGGGTGTGGCCTTTGGTCTCATTTTATATTCTAGTGTTAGAATATAGTGATAGTGTTGATGGAAATCATTTTGGTGATTCTTTGGTTGGGATAGTTACTGTTTGCTTGTCTGGTAGTACCTTGATTGGGGTATTGCTTACTTCTTGATTGTTGGAGTGATATTAGTCTTGGTGTTAATCTCTGTTCATCTGGGTGTTGATTACTAGTGGGAGGTGTTTTGGTCTTTTTGTTCCTTTTTGGCTTGTCGATTGTCCCTTTTGAATGGTATATAAATGTTGTTTATATCTATGTGTCTATTGATGACTAATTTGTCAGAGTGCTAGATTTCCAGGAATACTCTAATAAGCATGTAAAAATGCAAGTAGAAAAATAGGGACCACTATGGTGGGAAGGTAACAGCATTCCATGCACCTTTGGCGTCTAGTCATGCCGGCCACATGACCATGGAGACGTCCTCGGACAAGCGCTGGCTTTTCAGCTTTGAAATGGAAATGAGCACCGGCCCCTAGAGTTGGAAACAACTAGTACACATGTGTGGGGGAACCTTTACCTTTACCTTTTAGGTCTAGAATGATCAGAATTTCCCTGTGCTTAAATCTTTCTACCTTTTGTAAAATTGAAAGGCTTTCATCACGTGTTCTGGCTGTTAGTTGGTTTTCATGGATGCACTCTGCCAGTGCTCTGTCTGTTTGTCCTATGTAGTGGCTGTTGCACTCTTTATACTGTATTCTGTAAATGACTCCTATGTTGAGTCTTTTGGTTAGAATCTTTTGGAAGGCTTTAGTTGGTTTGTGGGTGCTATGCTGATGCCATCTGGTTGTAATAGTCTGTGGGTGATGTTTGTGATGTATGGCAGTGTTATCCCTTTTGCAAATTGTGTTGTCATGGTGCTATATTGGCTTGAATGGTCAGACAGTTCTTGATGAAATTGCAGGGATATCCATTTTATTGGAAGATGTTGTATAGATGATATGTTTCTTTTCAGGGTTGCTGCAGTGTGTTTGTGCTCATCTGAATAATGTTATTTCACTCTTTTGTGGGAGGTTGGTTGCTGCTTCAGAGGTGGAGCACTTCTTTGGTGTGGGTGGTTTCTCAGTAGACTTGTATTTCTGGTCTTGCATCACTTTCTTTGCTGATGAGGATATTTAGGAAGGGTAACTCATTCACTACTAGCACTGATGATGGTACTTAGTTTGGGTAATGAATCATCTGCAAGAAAAAAAGCCAAGCTCTAAAAGCAACCAAGGACCCCTTATTTTAATCCTGAGCAACAAATATTCTCCTCTAAAGCTTGATATTGTAGTATTATAGTAAATTCTATCAACCTGCCCATAGTAAATTCTATCAGTCTCAAATAACCAACCCATCTTCTCTGCTTTCTTTTTTAAATAACTTTGACCACCTTGCCATTCCAAACATACTGGGGAGGACATTCTCTTGTATCTCCTTGCATTCTATTTGAAGCTAAATTTCTCCTTCTCCTTTCCACCTTCACAAGTAGAGTTAAAAACCTTGGCCTGTCTGTTGAATTTGAACAATAACAATTTTTGTTTCTTTGTATTTTAATTGTTCATATTTTAAAGTTGATTGTTAGGTGCCTTGAATAATGTTGAGTAGAAAAGTGGAGATAAACATTAGAATAATAAATAAAAGTTGGAGTAAATTTGTTTCCTTAGCTGCAGGCCATTTTCAAAATCAGTAAATCAAATGAGTGAAATTTATTATTGTATAATTGATAAGTGATGCCATTGCCATAAAAATAACACAGATAAAACATCACAAGTCTCTGAGTTAAAAGATAATACTTTTTTCCCCAAAGTTTATAAATTCTAAACCACTTATTTCTCAGCCTACATAGCTGTCTATGGACACTTTGAGGGCACTCTGGAAAAAAAAACACAAGCCAAAATAGTTCTTAATAAAAATGATTCATAGAATTTGAAACCTCTACTGGGATGTTTCAATAAGGAAAGCAATAAAAACTCTTTCCTTATATCTCTACAAACCTCGTGCTATGGTAAAAAATTGCTCTACTTCGACAGATCCACAAGGACAAATTCATGATTTTCTGTCCCTCCTCCCATGCCACCCTCTCCAAACCTGAAATAAAGCATCGTCACCGTCAGTTATAGAAAACATTCTTCTGTCTAGAAATTCACAAACTGTTCAATTAAAATGCTAATTGTAATGATGAACATGGTCCTTTAGCTGCTACAAAATCGTTTTGATATTCTTGTTTCACTAGACTTTTAGCCTTATTAACTCAAATGTGTCTCTATAATTTGGCTCAGTAGTTTGAGACAGTTGCCATTGAACAATACATTTTCAAATGACTCCAAAACTGAAAGGCAAGTTTTCTTTAAGGAAAATATTCTCAGCCACACATTAATGGCTAAAAGTCAAGCTTTGTATTCAAATGATGATACTTCTGCCTGCAAATACTGAACTATATGAGGTATACATTGGATTTTGCAAAGTATGCCTATAAAAACATTAGACCGGATGCTTTCTTCTATAACAAACCTCCTGAATACAAACAGAGACACTGCAGAGTTTTTGCTTTTAAAGATTAATTGTGTCAACTTCTGAAATGAACTTGGCTGAAGCCATCTTTTTCCTTTTGAGTTGCCACATAGGTGAAAATAATATTGCTATTTGTATTGCTAGTTAAAACACCGAGCAGGTCCATGGAAACCAAGGTCATTCCCACACGTGCAGAAAGGAGGAGCAAAAATGATTCGAGAATCCCGCCAATTGCTTTCATTGGGTAGTGGGATTTATTGCATCATACAGGAGAGGGGAATGTTACTTTTAGTTACTTTGAATCTCTAAGGAAACTTCAGAGTTGGCTTCACTTTTGACTGTGCCGATATTATGCATCCAATAAACATGTGCTTTGAGGAAACTTCAAGCCTCAGAGTTCTGCTTTATGTGGTTTCATTAGTTTGAACCTTGACAAATTACTGATAAAAATTCTGTACCTCCCTAAATTTAAAAAAGGTGGAGAAACAGCTCATAGTTTGATGTATTAGTTGATATGCTGGCCTAACAACTGGAAGTCTGTGGGTTGTAGTCCTTCCTCAGGCATGAAAGCTTCCTGGGTGACTTCGGGCAAATCACCATCTCTGAGCTCAACCCATCTCTCAAGTTTGTTATTGTGGAAAAATGAAGGAGAGGAAGCATCATGCATCATGCCTTGAGATGTATAAAACATAGGCAGGCTATCCAGTTAATAAATAAATGTAAAAGTAAATAAATAAACAAGCACTTATGAAATATGACAATCAAAAACTATTTGTCAGTTCCATATATTTCCTGCCTATATTCAATCCATGTCTTTGCCTTTCTGTGGAAAAAAATGCAATTATCACATTATCTTATTATGCATTTCTGTTTCTTCTCAAAACAGGAGATTTTTGCTGGAGATTTTAATAAGTTTGTTAAAGGAACAAGCTATGTTGGAAGAACTATGGGATCATGTGCCTACAGCAATAGTGTAAAAGCCCTATCTTTCAGCCTTACAGAATTAAATAGCAGAAATAAATTCATATTAGAACTATAGAGCTAAGCAAATCAAAATATTAAAACATCAAAAACAAAAATAGTTGGCATAAAGTCAACTACTGCATTTATAAGCTGCATTGAATATAACATTGATGGAGCTTCAAAAACTATTCATTTCTCATAACTAATTCCATAAAAAACTGAAAGTGGGTCCTCCCTCCCTCCCTCCCTCCTTCTTTCCTTCCTTCCTTCCTTCCTTCCTTCCTTCCTTCCTTCCTTCCTTCCTTCCTTCCTTCCTTCCTTCCTTCCTTCCTTCCTTCCTTCTCATAAGTATCAGTGATTATATGAAAATAAAACAGAAGAATATCTGTGAATAGTAATTCAAACTATTGTGTAAGCTCCCCAAATGAATTGTGCTGTTCTCATTAGTACTGTACGTTACAGTCCGGGTAGAGGAGCATCATTTCTCCCTCTGCAACAGGGCTACAAGATTAATATATTTTTGACTAGCAAAATGTAAATCAAAAACATATCTGTTCCTAGCTGACATGTATCAAATATATTCATCTGTAAACGAGGATAGCATAGGATCTTACTAAAATTTAGATAAGTTGTTTTCCACAATGGCCCCTTCAGCAGCAGGTTTATAATGAAATATTTCTAATGTAGCTGATAAAAACCCAAACATTTTGTTAATAAATCTTGTCATATGAATAACATTCCACCCCTGAGCAGAGAAAGCTTTTAATGTTTCAGTTGTGTAGTAGAGCACATATTCTTTTATATCATTTTTCTGTGGCAATCATCTCTGATGGGATATATAATTGTCTATTGATGTCTTGTTTCCCCATTCATACATTTCTAATAGCAGAAATGCAAGACACTGTTGGCTTAATAGTTATAGTATATGAACACTAGATTTCATACATATTTTAGGCGATGCAATAATTTTATAGTTGATTTATGATGATGATGATGATGATGCTGTTAATGCAATAAATATGGACCAAACTGTACACAAGAGTGGAAGAAACATACACACATTCTCACATACCCAAGGATGAAGTTCTAACAAATCATTAATGTGTACGTGTGTGTGTGTGTGTGTGTGTGTGTGTGTGCATACTCAAAATGAACACAAAAATTCATACACATTTCTTCTTGAATTCTAAAATGTTAAGCTAAACTTGTGGCCTATAAAAATGGGAAATAGTGAAAACAAAATCCACAGTTTTATTTTTTCCTTCCCTGCTTACAGATTAAGTAATTGTTGCTTTGGGGAACAGAACTGATGTTAGATTAAATTACTGAGGAGTGCAAACAAGAGCACATATGCAGGGAAAACAATAAGGATTTGTGTATGTAGATTTGTGTATGTAGATTTGTATCTCAAATTTAATAAACTCAGCATTTCCCCCACAAAAATCATTAACATTTCAAAACTGATCACATCAGCAACCTCATTGTTCCACACCAGACATGTCTTCTGCAAATCTAAGAGGCCAAAAATATTTTGAAAATGAAAATTTGGTTCTCAGTGAAAAAAAGTTTCCCATCTATGCATTAGAACTACTTGGATATCAGTTTGAAAATCCACAGTGTGTCCTATTATAATCTGTGATTCACTGAAAGTTGGAAACATGGCAAGTGTAAAAATTGTTTGATGCACCATATAATTGCACATCAAAAAGTTAATATGACTTAGATGGGCAAATAAAACCCCATATTATTCACCGTATGTTCTTTTTCTCCAGAAAAAAAGATTGCTATCATGGACCTTCATTGAAGTCTAGCAAAATGAATTTTCCTCAACTGTTCTTCAGAATATATAACTCTCATCATTCAGTCCAGTGGTGGGATTCAGCCAGTTTGTACCACTTCGACAGGACCGGTAGCTAATTTTTTGTTGCCCAGGCCCAGAATGGACTTCCAGAAGCAGTATCTACACAGAGAACCGGTTGTTCACATATTTGAATCCCGCCACTGATTCTGTCTGTAATATTATATTGTTCAGAACCGAACATCTTATGAGCATTAATATTATTACTACAGTATTAGCTCCAGGAACAAAGTTGTAGATGTTATACTAATCACTTAAATTTAGGAAGATCATTTTCTTTTTAAGAACAGGCCCAAGTGCTGGGCTAGAAGGAAAATCTGTTTTGCCATTTTAAAACTTACTGATGGTTTGAAGAAATTTGGGCAAATCTTTCAAAGTATTATAAGAATATAATAGAAACAGAATTACTGTATTTAATATAAGAAATGAACTACACATGTAAAATAAGATGAGACTCGATTCTACATGATTACTGCCATTTTGTTCACAAATTCTTTTACAGCTTTTTGGTAGTGATCAACATCATAATCTATTTTAAGCGTCAATAAAAAAGGAGTATCAGATTCACCAATTATTTTCTGCAGAATAGCAATAAGTGGAATGATTATTTAAGTTTTAACCAGTTTGTGATTATTTGTCTTCTTGGATTGATAGGTAAAATAAAGTGAACACATGTCCTATGGAGGGACATTAAGATGGATACATAAGCATGATTGCTTCTTCTGAGTTGCTTAGTATCCTTTATTTATAGTCAAATTCTCTCTCTCTCTCTCTCTCTCTCTCTCTCTCTCTCTGTGTGTGTGTGTCTCTGTCTCTCTGTCTCTCTGTCTCTCTGTCTCTCTGTCTCTCTCTCTCTCTCTCTCTCTCTCTCTCTCTCTTTCCCTTTCACAACCTTTAGGCTCAGATACAATGTTCTTCCATTCTTTCCAGCACCAGGGAGAGATTAAGATCATAACTAGAAAGCACAAGATTTTCAAATTCAATATTTTGTGTTTAAAACATTTCATTTTTTTTATTCCATTTATATCCCGCCCTTCTCCGAAGACTCAGGGCGGCTTGCAAGCTTAGCAGTAGCCTTCATTCTATGTATATGCCTGCTTATTAGGGCTTTCACACACACCCCAAGCGGCATTATTACAAAGTCAGCTTAATTGCCCCCAACAATCTGGGTCCTCATTTTACCTACCTCAGAAGGAGGGAAGGCTGAGTCAACCCTGAGCCTGGTGGGACGCGAACCTGCACTAATTGCAGGCAGCTTGTGTTACTTAAGGAGGCATTAGCCCACTGCTCCACCAAGGCTTTATCCTCTGGCAGCTCTAAGCTGTTAGTAGGTAAACATGTATACCACACTAAGGTAAAAGGACTTTTTATAACAATGAAAGGGCTAACATGCTAGCCACCTCCTAAAGATCCATATGATCGTATGAAAAAATAATTTTCTTTCTCAAAGGGCTCTTGCCAAAAGACAACTTTTCCTTTACAGAAACTCAGCAACAATAATTTGGTTAAAAGTTTATTAGGTTAAACTATATCAGAGGTTTATTCACTGACACAGGGAAAGGTTTAAGTTTATTGCGGGGAAATGTCTGGAGAGCAACAACAGAGCAATCTATTCCACTAGTCAACACAACTAGTAGGATTTCAGGTGTTTGTCAAGGTTCTTCAAGGTTTATTGAGATTCCATTTGAGAATAGTTTGAGAGTTTTCTGTACTTGAAGCCTACATAAGCTAAGTGGTATTCCAGTGTTACACATACCTGTCAATTAGATTCCTTCAAGGTGAGAGAAATCTTGAAGAGTAACAAGTATCCAATATAGATAACTGGGTGTTCAATATAGATAACTGGGCTGCCCTTGAGGACCACCCGGAGGCTTCAGCTGGTGCAGAATGCAGCCGCGCGGGTTGTGATTGGGTTTTCCTGATACTCCCACATAACACCTCTGCTCCACGAGCTGCATTGGCTTCCAGTTGCCCTCCGGGTGAAATTCAAGGTGCTGGTGATGACCTATAAAGCCCTAAATGGCTTGGGTCCGGGATATCTGAGGGAGCACCTGCTGCCAGCATCAAGTTCCCTTCATCCTGTGTGCTCCCACAGGGAGGGTCTTCTCAGGGTACCGCCAGTAAAAGATTGCCAGCGGACAATACCCAGGGGGAGGGCCCTCTCAGTGGGTGCGCCAGCCCTTTGGAAGCAGCTGCCTGTAGAGCTTAGAACTGCCCCTGACCTCCATTCATTCCGTTGGGACCTGAAGACCTGGCTTTTTGAGCTCTCTGGCCTGGACTGAGGGTATTAATTGGGGTTTTAATTGGTTTTTAACTAAGATTTTTATATTCAAGTTTTAATATAATCATTTTAATTGTTTTAAATTTTGTAATTGTGGTATTGTTTCTTTTAAAAACCTTGTGAACCACCCTGAGTCCTACGGGAGAAGGGTGGTATATAAGTCTAATAAACTAAACTAAACTAAACATTCCCACAGTTCCATAATGTGGTGTAATACAAAGAGATGAGTCTGCTATGTATTTGGAGGCTCCATGGAGCAGATGAGAAGTTTTCGGAAAAGAGATTTAAAGAGAAAAGTTTCCAAATACTGAAACTAGTATAACATTTAGGTACAAAGAAATATAGCTCGTAAGATTTATTTGCTATAAAAATGAATATTCTTGATTATCCACTGGCAAAGTGAACATGTTTCTCTCATTACTAATAAACATATTATTAATATGGTTCATCGTGTAGTCAGCCAGATGTTTAGACTGGTTTGGGCATTTTTATCCACCTATCAAGTCCTTTCCAAGGACCTGGAATAAGCAGATGTTGATGTTTGATGGGGTTAGAGGTATCAGGGTTAGAGCTTATATAATAAGGATAAAATCTGTTCCAAGTAAAGCTGCTTTCTGCAATTGACATGGTGAATTTTTCAATGCCAACACTGTTCAGGTGGTGCTCCAGTTGTTTGGGGACTATTGCTACTAGGAAGTTTCCAGTTCAAATTCCCCTTTCCTGCTTAAAAATAACATCTTGAATGTGTGAAATGATCATTCTAAGACACTTTTAAAAAGTTTTTTTAGGGTTCATAAAATTGTGTAGAAATGTTTTGTATGTGCAGATGCCTTAATAACCTCTTCCTCCTCCTTTCTTCATTTTTAACATCATTTTATCATTCTACTCCTCATTAACTATTGTCATTCATGTTTTGAATTAATGGTTTTCTATTACTTCCTGGAAAACTCAAGAGGCAGTGCTTAGTAGCAAAGCAGTAAGTAAACCATTATGTTTGGTCCTGTCTCTGCAGTATCCTTTTGTAACAACTTCCCTCTTTGACAAGATGTCAGATAAGTAGATATTCTCCTGATGATAAATACAGGTCCAGCTGCAGGGTTTAGACTGGTGATAGAAGTTGACTTCTCCTTTCATGCATGCAAGAGATAAGCAACATGAGTTGTGTTTTGAGCCCCTTTCTAATTAAATGCTGTCTATAACTTGCCTTTTGCTTGTGTCAAGAGACCTGACATGGAAAATCAGAAGGAAAACAGCAATTAGAAAAGAGCAGCAGCTGCAGGGAGCATCAATCCACAGTTTTCTTTCCTTCACAATCTCATTCACACACACACACACACACACACACACACACGCAAACACACAAGCAAACAATGAAGGACATGCTGCACTGCATGTTAGTCTACAACATGGAAAGCTAATTTCCTTCCAAATTTAAATGCAAGGTGACATTGTGTTTTCTTAAAGTTACCAGTGTAACTGCCGGCAGCAAAACTACAGAATAAACAGAATTTATTTGATATTTCCCTTCAAAGGCTGAAACAATGCCATCCTTTCTTCTTTAGTTTTGATAGTTTGTGCCTTTAAAATGAGATTTAGAAATCCCACTTTTCAAACTAATTTCATTTTAAAATGTAATAATATGTGGGAAAAGACTTTGGGAGGAAGCAACAAGAGATACTGCCTAGGGCAGGGCTAGGCAACCTTGGCTCTTTTATGACCCGTGGACTTCAACTCCCAGAATTCCTGAGCCAGCATGGCTCAGCTTGGAAATCTCTCCCTTTCCCCTCAGCATGGCTGGCTCAGGAATTCTGGGAGTTGAAGTCCATGAGTCATAAAAGAGCCAAGGTTGCCTACCCCTGGCCTAGGGAGCTGCCAGGTAAGAGAATGCAAAACCCAAACTGGATAGTGGGCAAGAGGCTCAGAAGATGGAAGAAAAAAATATGCCTTCAGAGTTGCAAGAATCTGTTGATGTAGCTTTGCAATAATGTAGAATTAGCTCATTTGTTTGATCTACCTAATAAGGCTGACATAAAGGGGACTGCAGTGTGAAATTGTAAAACAGGGATTTACTGTGGTGTGAGTGAACTACAATCTAGTATATACAGTATCATATTAGCATGATCAAAGCTTAAAGTATGGATTACTTCCAATTTGTTGTAATGAGTCATGAGTCATGAATTGTGATAGGATAACTCTTGACTGAAGTAATAATTTAATTTAATTTTTGACTGCTTTCGATTGCTTTCTTGTTAAACTGAACAGGTTTTGTTTTTCTGGTTTTTTGGGCTTCTGGCCACTAGTGTCTGAAATCAAGAAGAAATTAAAAAAAACATGAGGTAGCCAACTTGCTGAGCTGGCAGGAGAACAACTGAATTTAGTCTAGGCAACAGAAAAAGAACACTATTGAGCTTCTTATTACTTTTAAAGCGATAGATTGGTAGATGACAGATGATTAGAGAGACAGAGATTAGATAGATGATAGATAGATAGATAGATAGATAGATAGATAGATAGATAGATAGATAGATAGATGATAGATAGATAGATAGATAGATAGATAGATAGATAGATAGATAGATAGATAGATAGATAGATAGATAGACAGATATTCAGAATAACTGAATTTATGTAGATAAAACATCTGTGGGTAATTTGTATCAGAAATCTGAGAATTTGAATCAGAAAACTGATGCTTTGGACTGTATGGAATGATGCCACCAGGAAAACCAAATGGGAACAAAATTACATAATTTTGTAGAATAATCAGGAATGTGATCAGTTATATATACAATCTGATATTTTCAGTTACATGTACAAGCTAGTACATTCCAGATAGGAGCGAATTTCAGCCATTAGAATTCCTAAACAGATCAAAAATGACTCTGCTTGAAAATTCGGAAGTTCACTGATGCCAAGACAGGTTTAGTACATCTAAGGATTCCATCTGTTCATTGTTGCTGCCCATTGTTGCTGTATCTGTGAGTCCCTTTTTATGGACTCTGTTATTAATCTTTTTCTAATTTTTGAAGACTTTTTATTACATTTTTTGGCTTGTGGGATAATGAATCACTATCTTTTAGAAAACAGATTCACAAAGTGACTAGCAACACATGATTATTAGCTCGATATTAAATAAAAAATCTAATATATCAAAATATATTCTAGTCTAGTCTATCTGTGGATGTGTCCTTTTTTCTCAATGAGAATTTTAAGTGGTATGTTTTTCAAATAACCATCCTCACAGAAAGCCCATATTAATCTATGCTAAATCATTAAAATAACTTTTTCTTACATTGATATATTGGCCAGTCTAATTAGAAATTAGTATTCCTTGTAGTTATATTCCAGTATGAAATGATTGGTTGTGAAAAAGCGGTTATGGCTTTATTTGAAGGAAAAGTGTACATGTCTCTTGTTGAAGCTATCACTTTATGATACCATTTTGACCATCTGCATACTGTAATTATCTTCTGATTGAAGCAATCTATTTCTGTTTCCTTCTCTCCAGGCATCAGTTTGTTACCAACATATATTCATTTTTCTTTCCTTTACCCATGTGTAGAAATGCTCATTAATGCTGCTAAAAATGAAATCTTTTGATTCCCCATGAAAATAATGTTCATTTGTCGCTGTTCTTATTTATGTTATTTTGAAATGTTCAGTAATTTACTGATTCTCATATATTCCCACTAACACACAGCAGGAAGCTACTGGGAATGCTGTTTCTGACAAAAAGGCGAGTGATGTTTTCTTGAAGCCCTAATGCCAGAATAATGCATTTTCTAATTATTGTTTCTAAGGGAAATTAGTATTTCATATTCAGCAAGAAAACTGAATATGGCTGTTCCTGATGTAACCACGCAGCTCTGAAGCTGTACTAACATTTGTGTCTTCCATGAGCACACCGACTTCAGAGATCAATAAGATGTGGAAACAACTATTCAATGGGTAGAGATTCCAGCTAATAACAATTTGTGCACTCAAATTTAGCACCAACTTCCCAGATATGTTTATACTCAATCACATTGATTTCCCATTGGGATGAACAGAGGCACCTGCATCCCAACTGGTGCTACTAGGAATGTGTCTTATTGCTTTACTGGTTTACAGAGGCTGCATATTCAGGTTTGCATAGATTAGAAAGATGAAGCTGAGCGCAGAAAGAGGGAGGGAGAGAGGGAGGGAGGGAAAAAAACCCTCTGTTTAATATTGCTCACCAATATTCATCCAATTATGCATCCACCTCAATAGAGTACTTAGTTAATGTAATTTGCTACTAGAAGCCCACACAACTATCCCTTCACCCTTTTGAAGGCTGTGTTCTCCACCCTCTTGCTAATGCACCATTCAGAACAGCAAAACACAACTCCTTATAATAGTTTTTATTATTATTACTTAGTGCTTACTTCAATTACAGGTTACACATTTCAACCAATCAGAATAGAGCTGGAAGGGACCTTGGAGGTCTTCTAGTCCAGCCCCCTGCTCAAGCAGGAGTCCCTATATCATTTCAGACAAGTGGTTGTCCAGTCTCTTCTTTTTTTTTTTTTTTTTTTTTTTTTTTATTGAAAAGTTTTATAAAATACAATTTTCCTTTAAAAAACCCCCCTTCCCCCTCCCTCCTCCCCTCCCTACCTCCCCCCTACCTCCCCACCTCCCCCTCTCCCTCCTCCCTCCCCTACCTCCCCCCCTCTACTTCCCCTCCTCCCCCCCTCCCCCCCCCCGACTTCCCAGAGCAAAATACAAGGTATATATCTGAAAGGCAATCATAAACAATCATATACTAACAATTATAAACTCTAAAATCCATCACTCTCTAGCTTATATAGAGTAAACCAATCCTTAATAATACTAAATATATATAAGAAACTAAAATAAAAGAAAACTAGCATCATTCCCATCTATGTTCTTCCACAATTCACTATTACCTAGACATACACTCATTTACACATCACAAACACCTATCCCTGTTAACCTCTCTAGCCACAATAGGCTATAATAGATAGCTCTTACACAAATTAACCATTAAAAAAAAATCTGTTACCACACATAGTATCCCAAAACCTTTAAAAACACAACTACCATTTAACTATAAATGTATTGTGGAAGTTCCATAGATTTCTACTGGTCTTATTTTTTAGTCTTTTTTGAGCGTTTTAAGGCAGCACGCGTCACCCTCTGTTCTCTAAGATCATCCAAAAGAGTTGCAGCTTGATCTCCTCCTGTACCCTTCTCGTCCATCTGTCCATCTTCATCCTCTTGACATTCTCCTTCTCCAGATCCCTCTACAGCTTCCAAAAGTGTTGATGAGGTTACTTCCAAAACATTGTTGTAAAAATCATGCGCTTGCTTCACATTACTCAAACAATACCTTTTACCATCATACATGAAGCTCAACCCAGCTGGGATCTCCCATCTGAACCTTATATCTCTTTGCTTAAGCTCTTGCACCAAAAATATAAAATCCTTCCTTCTCTTTAAAATCTTTGGAGGAATTTCTTTTAGAACCAAAACTTGTTGACCAGCAATCATAACTTTGGTATCATAGGCAGCTTGTATAACTTCATCTCTAATTTCCCTTTTTACAAAATAAACCACCACATCTCTAGGCAACTTTCTCTGTTTAGCAATCCACGAATTCACACGAAACACTTTGTCCATACCTTGTTTTAATTCAGATGCTGGATGGTTCAATACTCCCTCAAAAGCCTCAGAAACCAGCTGCTTTAAATCTTCCTTAATATTCTCTTTTAGGCCTCTAATTCTCACAGCAAACTGCATCTGGTAAAATTGGGCCAGACTCTGTTCACTGTCCATTTTGTCTTTTAAATCTTCCAATTCCAATACTTTTGCTTCTAATAAAACATTCTTTTGAATTAAGTCTTGCACTTGATCATCCAGCACCTCCACACATTTAGCAACTTTTTGCACTGAGGACAAAATGTCTACCTTCATCTCTCTAAGTTTCTGCTCCATCCTTTCTTCCATTCTCTGCTCCAATTTCTCCAATTTCTCCTCCATCTGTAGAAATTTAACACCCATTGACTCCAAAATTAACTGGGTATGTTTTTCCAGATCCTTCGATGTCAGTACATCAGGAGAATGCAACGCCTGCAGTAATGATTGTTGTTGCACCGGGGAATTTCCAGCACTCCGAAAAGCTCTAGGGGGAGGTTTAGCCGCCATCTTTTACTTACAATTGTGACGCACTTTCACTTTAAGTTTCAAGCAAAGTCCATCAAGCTTGAGAGTAAAACAAAATAATCCTCTTCATCTCTTTATCTTTCCTTCTTGCACTGCTCTGCCTGCTTTTTTCCTTTCATAGTCTCTCCTTCAAGCAGGGATGGTCGCGGACGCCTGGCTCTGCTCCATGAAATCCGGAGCAGAGACGCTGGTCAGCTGGGAGCAGCCCAGGCTACGGGGGAGTTCAATCCTTCAGCCGCCCAAGCTCCAAGCTCAGGCGGCCCCGGAGAACTCTACCCCTACCTGGGGGCTCACCCCCTCCTCTTCTCCCGAGGAGGGGGCTTCAATTTCGCCCGAACAGCTGATCGGCGCTGTTTCGGGCGAAAAAACAACAGCTGAGCCGCGGGCAGCCCGGGAGGGCTGTCTCCGTCGCCGCGGAGCCACCGGAAGTCGTCCAGTCTCTTCTTAAAAACCTCAAGTGATGTCTGAAGGCAAGCTGTTCCACTGGTTAATTGTCCTCATTGTTAGGAAGTTTCTCCTTAATTCCAGGTTGCTTCTCTCCTTGATTAGTTTCCATTCATTTTTTTTGTCTCGTGGTGCTTTGGAAAATAAGTTGCCCCCCTCTTCTTTGTGGCAGCCCCTCAAATACTGGAATACTGCTATCTTGTCCCCCCCTAGTCCTTCTTTTCTCTAGATTTGTTTAAATCCACTTACTATTTGGCAGTGAGAGATTTTAGTGAGGGATGGGGGTTACAAGATTTTCAGCAACTATACAATTTTCCACCTTTATTCTCTAATACACTACAGTGGAGACATTTTTCAGTTTCTTTCTAACAGCTTTTCTGTGATCAGTAAGGGGAAGGTTTTTTTCACTGATAGAATATAAGTTTGCATTATATTTATAGAATGGACAATATTATAACTAACCATTTCAAGCAATAACAATTTAGGGAGAAAGAATAAATAATTTCTTCCCATATATGTTAATTTTTGCAAAAACCTGGATACAGTAAGGAAGTAAGAGTAAACATTCTACCATCTAATTAGTAAACATAACATAATAAAATATACATACTAAACCTAGGCAGATCCTGGATAGCAATGGATGGCATACTGGTTTAATTGTAATTTTTATCCAGACTTTCTCTTGGATTATATATTAGTACAAATAAGCACCCTTAAATGGTTTAATGTTAACTTCTAAAAATTAAATTCACCTCCTACTGTACTATTATGTGTATATTCCATATTAACTAGTAATGCTTCCCACATTTGTTGTCTAGAAATTAGGAAGGCCAGATCACATACCTCTTTATAACAATTTATGTAATTGAAATAACTGGTAATTCTGTTTAAACATTGATGTCTCTAGTTCAGTTAGGCCCCCAAGTGCCCTTATGTAAGCACTAGCCTAATAGCCTTTTTAAAAAATGGAATTCAATTTATTCCACTTATTATTCACATTTTGCACCATCTAATTTTCAGCTTACCACAGTTCAGTGATGAATAATTATACAGTTAACCCAATTTTCTGCATCTGTATAACATTAAAGGATAGATGGAATACAGATTAGATGATGAGGGTATTGAGATTAGATTGTATGAAACAATAGTCTAAAACGTGATTGACAGACTGATAGCTCATTGAATTGAATGAGCACAGCAGCTGTTTTTTCAATGAAAATTCCACAAATCATTTCATGTCATTGTCCATTCAGTTTGAGCTTGATAGGGTGAGAATTGAGCAGAAATTGGAAAAGTCTAACCTTGAACTCTTCCAGAGACTGTGTCTATGTGCATTTGAGATTATTGTTTATAAAATATGCAAGATAATGTAATTGCAGTGGAAAAGGGGGGAGGAAGCATTTTTATAAAACAAACAGGAAGTTTGTGCTAAGAAAAGAGAAGCAAATGGAATGTCCTAGATCTCCTTCTTCTTATTAGGAAAATAATGACAGAAAAAAAAGTCTTAAGTAGCATAATTGTTAGATTATCAAATGGTAAATCTAGATTTACCTGGATGCTTTTACTATGAAGCTCGCTTGGGACAGTAATGAATTATTACAGTTAAATCCAACTTGTGAGCACAATTTATCAGTGTAATCTTAGGAGAATAGAAAGAGGGCTATGTTTATTACCTTAAGCAGGTAGGAGGGATGATTAGATATAAATGAAATCAAAATTAGCCTAAATGAGTAGAATTACATTTTAAAAGAAAGCCTTAGAAACAAGAATGTTAGCTAATGTTGTTATGCAAAAATAATTAAGTAAGATTGAAATGTCACTGGAGTGGCTCAGAATTTTCAGACTAATTTTTCCTGTTTATGGGAAAACAAGTAACTTTTGAATTATAAGCCTCCAAGAGTCATTGACTAAGATGGGCAGCCAAAGAAACTGAATAAATAACCTAAATAAAACCTGAATCTTAAGTCATCCATTTTGTCCTTAATCTTCCTGGGAAAAATCAATCTAATCTGTGGTAGAACTGAGGAGTTTTAACAGTTATTCCAAATAAGTCTGTTTTTCTAGTTAAAGCTCTTCTTCCCTCCCTCTCATGATCACTCAGGTTTGCCACACACACACCTCTCCCCCCAATATTTAGCTAATGAAAAGAACATAGAATGGCATGGAAAACGTACACATTTGCAATCTTGGAGTCATAAATGTAGGCCTGTGGCAAGGATTAATGGCTTAATTCACATTTTATATATATATATATATATATATATATATATATATATATATATATATATATATATATATATATATATATATATATATATATTTCATCTTAAAAAGAAGGCAAATGGAATTATGTCCTTTTTAGTTTGAATTTTATTCGGTGGAAATGAAGTTATTTTTCTGATGATACCTAAAGATAAAAGGGAGAATAAATAGCAATTCACTTATCATTCCATTGTTGCTTTTTTTTAAAAAAAAAAAGAAATAAGAACTGGAGAGTTTTGTTTTCTCCTCTTCTCAAATAACTGCTTTGCAGAAAGTGCTGCTTGATATCCATGAAAACAATGATTCTAACTGAATCTATTGCATTATTTTGACTATGGGTTGGCATCTGTCAGTATCTGAAAAACTTAAAAATTTCATTCAAACATTTCAGAATCTTTCCCAGTCTTGAAAGTATATATCCCATCAGTACCAACCCTTTATTTTTCCTCTCAGTCAGGAAATAGCAAGGAGTATGCTTTCTGACTGGGAAGAAGGTACTAGGTTGGTAAATTTCTACTTTTAAACAGGAATACTACTTGCCAAAGCTGCCATCATCACCATCGTCATCATCGCCATCCCCATCTGATTGAAAGTGCAGATTGTGCAAAGAAGCAAAAGAAATAGTAGATCATATATTCAGATCATGCAAGATCATTTAAATGGATTATAGCCAACAACGTAGCACAGTGACCAAAATGATTCATTGGAAGTCTGTAAAAATTAGCATATGACAGTAATGAAAAATTGGTGGGAACATAGAGTTGCAAAAGTAGTCAAAATGAGCTTATTAAAATATTCTGGGATCTCTGAGCACAGACTGATAAAGTCCTGGCTCATAACACACCAGATTTAACTGTGATTGAAAAGAAGAAAGTGTAGATAATTGATGTGGCAATACCAAGGGATAGTACAATAGAAGACAAAGAACTGGAGAACAGCACAAAGAATCAAAATCTGAAAATTGAAATTAAAAGATTATGACCTAAACCGGTCATGGTTCCATTGGTTATCAGCATATTGGGTGCCATACCAAAAAATCTTGGATGGCACTTAGAAAATCTGTGTAATGACAAATTTCCCCCTGTCAGCTGCCAGAGGCCACACTGCTTTGATCTCCATATACTGTATGCCACAGCAATACATTATAGCATTCTAGGCTCTTGGGAAGACCTTGATGCGCATGAAGGCTAATACCAGCTAAAGTGCTGGCAGCTGTAACTTCAAATTGTTGTGAACAGATAATAATAAAAAATAGCAGTAGCACTTAGCACTTAGACTTACTGTATATACCACTTCACAATGCTGTACAGGCCTCTCTAAATAGTTTATAGAGTCAGCATATTGCCCCCAACAATCTGGGTCCTCATTTTACCTACCTTGGAAGGATGGAAGGCTGAGTCGAGGCTGAGTCAATCTCTTCATGGATAGCCCCTTGTCATCAGGGAGGGGCTTGTGATACTTTGATGTGGTTGAGAGCTATGCTGGTGGTAGTGCATTCTACCAGAAGGGTCACCCATGGCAGAGAGATCTTAGCAAAAGAGCTAGACTAAGTGAATCTACCAACCCATTCAATATGGTGAGAAAATAGAAAAAGAATCGCATACTGAATCTCTCATTGCCTGCATGAATAAAGATCATGTCAGATGTTACAGTTCCTGGTCATGTGTCCCAAATGGGCAATGGGACTCAATTGCTATGGATGGGCAGCTACGTCCTAGCTCTGTAAAATTCCTGAAAGAACAATAGACAAAAGTATACAATTCCATCTCTAGAGCCTGCTATTGTAAATCTGAACCAATAAAAGTGAAGCTTGTTAAAGCAAATGCCGCCTGGGGGGTGTATGAAAGCCCTAATAAGCAGGCATATACATAGAATGAAGGCTACTGCTAAGCTTGTAAGCCGCCCTGAGTCTTCGGAGAAGGGCGGGATATAAATGGAATTAAAATAAAATAAATAAATAAATAAATATTTTCACATTGGAAAATAATTTATCCACACTCAAATATCACTGAACAACAATTAACAAATCAAAGAAAATCCATTACCGGATATAAAATATTCAGAGATGCTGAACTGCAAGAGATGCAGGAAAATTGTAAAAATGCCCCAGCAAGGTGAATACAATAGTAGAAGAAACTCAGATAATCCAACTATATTCATAGGACCCTTTCTGCTATCAGCCCTTCAATTTGATCCTATTTGCTCTCAAGCCCATCAATTAAAAAATGAGAGGGATGGATTGAGTTTATTGTAGGCTATTGTTGAATACTGCCTCCTGTGATAAAGAAGGGCAATTTACGGAGAAGAAAGCTGACTTTTACAATAAGTGTGTATATGTTGGCAGGATTGACAATATTGTTCCAGTTCAAGAAACAAGCTTACTGTCTGAATCTTTTAACTTGGAACGTAGCTGGCTAGAAAGAGTCTTCTGAGAGCCATTTGATGAGATTGCTTTCTGAATTTGACACAACAGTTTTACAAGAAACCTGGTTAGCAGGAGAGGATGACATAGTGAAAACTCCCTGGTTTTCAATGTTGGTCTAAAAATTAAAGAATAAAGAGTAAGCCTTGAGGGCCTTTGCTTCTTACTAAGGAAGAATGGCAATTTTGCCTATATAATGGTAAAACATTCTCCCAAATACCTAATCTTATTACAATGCTATTAGTTAAGTTTAGAAATAAAATTGGAAGAAATAGTTGCCTTGTATACCCAGGCAATAATTATTGCATACCCACTATGGTGATCGTAATGCTATACAAAGCCAAACCCTCTATGATTTTGCTCAGTTTAATGCCAAATGAATTATTTTTATAAGCATCCACACTGATGTTCAAGAGATCATTCAAGTAACAGTGCTGGTCTATACTTGGCATTACTGATTTTTGAATGAAACCTTAAAATTCTGGAAGGCAAGGATAATAATGATGTATATCCACTAACCTTCCACTCAGACCACTCAAGCAGTCTGTTAGATTTTATTTGTGTATTGAAAAGTAAAACCAACCTCTTCTCATAGGTTACTGTCTATCCAAGAGGAGAAAACTATTGTAAATCAGTGAGTGAAAACTCCCTATCCTATTCGGGCTTACAGTCATGTAACATGGCTGATAGGTGGATTAGAACTAACTGAGGTGAGTCAGAACGAAAGATTAGTATGATCCAAAGCAACACTGAATAGCCTCAAGTCAGAGAATGCTATCATTTGGGCTGTCAAGACTGCCTCCATTCTGTCCCTAGGAAAGAAAAACCCTAGATTTAGAGAAAAGGTTCTTTTACTAAGAAAGAATACAGCAGAAGTCAGGCAAGATCTGGAGCAAAAACCCGTGAAGCATCAAATTGAAACAAACCCTAAAGCCCACTTCCCTTGTAGCTAGGCAAGCAGAGGTCAAACATCAGTCAGGAAATGTTTTGGGAAAGTCTCTGATTCAGTGCACTGTCTCCCCTTTCTGTATATCAAAGCTAAAAGAGATAACCAAAGGCTGGCAGTTGCAAAACTGCACGAAAAATCTCCACTGTTTCCTCCTGCATGCTTCCCCCCATTGCTCCCTCTTCTCTCTCCCCCCCCCCGCCCCACTCCATTTCCATGTCAGCAGGCAGCAAGCTGACTGACATGGGCCTTAATAGTCTAGTCAGCAGTCAGTCTCCAATGCATTCACAAATTTATGCCACATGTTGAAGAGAAACACCAAATAACTGAATCCTCCCCCAAATGTTTGTATGTAGGTACGTAGATCTCCCTGTTCAACCGTGAATATTGTCTGATGAAAAAGGAATTAAAGTTTGCCATGAAACTTGCTCAGAGATATTTTTCTGTACATATACGCACTGAGATGCTGTCTCTTAGAAGCAGGGCTTTTTTTCTCATAGAACGCTCAGAACGGAGTTCCGGCACCTTTTTTGGATGGAACCTTGTAGGGTAGGCAAGGCGGGTTGTATGACATGTGTGAGTTCCGGCACCTTTTTCTTTTACAAAAAAAGTACTGCTTAGAAGACAATACAGAAAATGTATTCAATAAGTAATATATGTTGCTTCAAATTGATCAGCACTTGAGCAGTCATACGTTGGCTACCTGTTGGCACTCTAGTAATATATTGAAAGAATGCATTCGATATATCATTCTCTGCTGAAGTTTGGGAAAACTTCTATCATCACTTGTTTGCTCATTCGGAACCTGCTGAGAAACAGTTCCTTAGTAAGTAATTTATCAGCTACTGAAGCCTCATCCTTCTGGCCACGTGTATTAAAAATTAGATCAAATCTATCATAAAAGTTTTGAAGAGCGGTAAAGCCTCTGGTGAGGATTTTCCACTAACTGAGCTATCAAAAAATACACCAATTTGTGGGTTCCTCTCCTGGCAGGTTTATTCACACATATACAGTAAATAATACCTGCCATATCCCAATTGGGTGGAAGATGGAAATAGCAGTTCCTATAAAAAGGAAATAAAAAAGCAGCCTAGAAATCACAGGGCCATTAGTCTAATAGATATTGTGGCTAGAATATATGCTAGGTTCCTCTTGAGTAGAATAGTTGGAGAGCTGAAAAGTGCATTCTTGTAGAACAAACCAGCTTTAGACAGTGTCGATTTACTATTGACCGTTGCTTTGTTTTGAACTATCTAATTACAAAGTTTGTCAGAAAGGGAACCAACTGTTGCTGCCTTTATACAGCTTAGTGCAACATTTTACACAGCAAACATGGAAATATTATGATATAATAATAATAATAATAATAATAATAATAATAATAATAATAATAATAATAATAATAATAATAATAATTTAATTTCTATACTGCCCTTCTCCCGAAGGACTCAGGGCGGTGTATAGGGCAAATACAGTAAAAATACAACGTACAAAAGTTAAAAAAGAATTAAATAATACAGCCCAATTCCAATAAAATTAATACAGTTAGTATTAAAAAACCCCAAACCCATCAGACCAGGCCGGCTTGTTCAAATAAGTATGTTTTTAGGTCATGTTGGAAGGAGCGAAGGTCGGGAGCCGTCTGGAGCTCCACCGGTAAACGGTTCCAAAGGTCTGGCATGCCCACAGAGAACGCCCTCCCCCTGGGGGGTGCCAGTCGACACTCTTTGACTGACGACACCCTAAGGAGGCCCTCTCTGTGGGAGCACACTGGACGAAGGGAAGTCGATGCTGGCAGCAGGTGCTCCCGTAGGTAATCTGGACCCATGCCATTTAGGGCTTTATAGGTCATTACCAGCACCTTGAATCTTACCCAGAGGGCAACTGGAAGCCAATGCAGCTCGCGGAGTAGAGGTGTTACATGGGAGTATCGGGAAACCCCCACCACCACTCACGCGGCTGCATTCTGCACCAGCTGAAGCCTCTGAGTAGTCCTCAAGGGCAGCCCCATGTACAGAGCATTGCAGTAGTCCAAACGGGAGGTCACGAGCACATGAGTGACTGCGTGCAAGGCATCCCGGTCCAGATAGGGCCGCAACTGGCGCACCAGGCGAACCTGGGTGAAGGCCCCCCTAGTCACAGCTCCTATATGATCTTCCAAAGAGAGCTGTGAGTCTAGGAGGACACCGAAGTTGTGAGCCCTATCTACGGGGAGTAATATATCACCCCCCCATGGTTAGAGATGGAATAATCTGAATTTCTTGAGATGCCAGTACCCACAGCCACTCAGTCTTGTCAGGGTTGAGCCGAAGCCTGTTCCTCCCCATCCAGACCCGAACCGCCTCCAGGCAACGGGATATCACATCGAGGGCATCACTGGGTTGGTTTGGGGTAGAGATGAAAAGCTGGGTATCATCAGCATATTGATGATACCAAACCCCAAAACCACAAATGATCTCACCCAGCGGCTTCATATAGATGTTGAACAAGAGAGGCGAGAGGACCGACCCCTGAGGAACTCCACAAACGAGAGGCCTCGAGGTCGACCTCTGCCCCCCTGCCAACACTGATTGCGAACATCCCAGAAGGTAGGAGGAGAACCACTGAAGAACAGTGCCTCCCACTCCCAACCACCTGAGACACCGCAGCAAGATACCATGGTCAATGGTATCAAAAGCCGCTGAGAGGTCTAATAGGACTAGGACAGAGGAGCAGCCCCTGTCCCAAGCCCGCCAGAGATCATTCACCAGAGTGACCAATGCCGTCTCCGTGCTGTACCCAGGCCTGAAACCCGATTGGTACGGGTCCAGATAATCAGCTTCCTCCAGGAACAACGGGAGCTGATGCGCCACCACACTCTCAACAACCTTCGCAAGAAAGTGAAGGTTGGAGACCGGATGAAAGTTGTTTAATACAGCTGGATTCAAGGCAGGCTTCTTGAGGAGAGGTCTCACCACCGCCTCCTTCAAGGCGGCAGGAAAACTACACTCACTCAAGGAAGCAGTTAACACTGCCTGGATCCAGCCTCGTGTCCCATCCTGAGCCGCATAAACCAGCCAGGAGGGGCACGGGTCCAATAAACACGTGGTAGAGCTCAGCTTCCCCATGATCCTGTCCACATCGTCAAGGGTCACAGGATCGAACTCCTCCCAGATAATATCAACAAGACCGCCCATGTCCTCATCGTCAGACTCTGCCCAGTCGGAGTCCAAACCGGACCGGATCTGATCTATTTTGTCTGACAGATGTTGGCTAAACTCCTCAGCACGGCCCTGCAAGGGCTCCTCCCTCACCTCCTGATTAAGGAGGAAGCGGGTCACCATAAACAGAGCGGCCAGGCAGTATATATATATATATATATATATTTATATATATAATAAAGGGAACACTTAAACAACACAATGTACTGTATTTAATAGTAGGATGTCTTATTTGTCCCATGTTTGGGGCCTAGCAAGGTAATCTAAATACTTAACAAACATTTTATATATATACGGATGGGATTCCGTCGAAACATTGCTCCTACACCTTTAGTTCTACGCGGGAAAAAACCCGAATGACCAAAGATCCACATACAAACACCCGCCAAAACCTCAGAAAACAAATATAAACATATTTATATATTTATATATAGGTAAAAGTAAAGGTTCCCCTGCACATGCGTGCTAGTCGTTTCTGTCTCTAGGGCCCGGTGCTCATCTCCGTTTCAAAGCCGAAGAGCCAGCGCTTGTCCGAGGACGTCTCCGTGGTCATGTGGCCGGCATGACTAGACGCCAAAGGCGCACGGAACGCTGTTACCTTCCGACCAGAGTGGTCCCTATTTTTCTACTTGCATTTTTACATGCTTTCAAACTGCTAGGTTGGCAGAAATATATATATATAACAAAGCGAGAGAGATCCTGTGGCCTAGAGGTGAAAACAACTGCCTAATGTGCAATCAGCCCAGGTTTGAATCTCAGAAGGGCATGGCTGACTGATGAAAACTAATAAGTTTGAAATGCATATCAGTCTCCCTTAATTCTTTGTTAGCAATTTACACAAATATATGAGCTGTCACCGGTGTGACTACTGCCTGTTCGATGGCCTTCAAGATAGGCTGAAACAGGAAATAAAGATTTGTCCCATGTTTGGGGCCTAGCAAGGTAATCTAAATAGTTAACAAGCATTTGACACATATCTCCCCTTGCTTCTTAAGCTAACAAAGCGAGAGAGAGCCTGTGGCCTAGAGGTGAAAACAACTGCCTAATGTGCAATCAGCCCAGGTTCGAATCTCAGAAGGGTATGGCTGACTGATGAAAACTAATAAGTTTGAAATGCATATCAGTCTCCCTTAATTCTTTGTTAGCAATTTACATATATATATATAAGTGTGTGTGTGTGTGTGTGTGTGTGTATATGTATATTCTTTAAGCTTTGGGTTTTAAGAGTTTTAAGATTCTATGATATGTGGTATATAATCTCAAAAATCCTATAAAAGGGAATAAAATCATTAATTGAATACAGGGATACAAAAAAGTATATTGCTAACTAAATCTACCCCAATACAAAATACTCTTAAGTGCATTTAAATACTCTTAAATAAACTCATTAAAGCTGGTTTGAGGCACAGGTCATTATCTGGTGAATTTTAATCGCTGTTGCGCTGGACCTGGAAACATTGTATGTTATAGCAAGATTGGGTTCTGCGGAAAGATATGAAAATGTCCTGTGAGCCCTGGGTATTTGCACCGGTAAATATTGGTCTGCCAATAGCCTGGAATGTTGCCATCTCTTCCAATCTTCATCCCTTCTTTCTTTACCTTCATGTGTTTATTCTAAGGGCCTGGAAAGAATTTTTTTCACCTGCTCACCATACATTTTCTAAATAGTTTTAATGCAGCATTATCGAGCAGCAAAGCCAAGTAGTGGTAATTTTCAAGGTTTAAAATCAAAGGAGGAGAAATTATATATAAACTGAGGTGTGCGGCAGCATAAATATTCTAGTAGGAACTGAACTGACAGACTGTATTTTGGAGGAGATAGGACAGAAGGAAGCAGAGAAACAGATAAAGGTGTGATCTGGGTATAAACCATTTTCAAATCCAAGACACTCTGAATTTGTCTTGCATCTGTAGAACAAAAAGAGTCCACCCCAAGTAGTGCAGAGCTGCTGCCTTTCTACTTGTTTACTCACTAGGCAACACACCTGAAATCAAGAATTTTAAATAAATGCACCTTTTCACAGAGAATGAAGCAGCACATTATCCTTCTGGCTGTATAAGACCATTGCCAGCTTGCTGTCAGTTCATTGGTGTCTTACGTCAGTCAAGAAATGAATGTGGTCCTCATAGCATCATGGAGATCAAGTGCAGTCATGAACTGAGGAAGCAGTTTATGATAAAATATATTGAGAAATACAAGTATTCTGAGAAAAAAAGAGAATATTATACTTTGAAAACAAATACATTTTAAAATGTCTATTTTTGTAGTTTTTTAACTACTGGCGAGGGCTACAGATACCTTCATCCTTAATTGTTCCGCCTCTGGTCTCTGCCATTTTATTGTTCCTGATGGCTGACTCTGTGACTGTGACGGGATCTACAATTGGTAGCTGTTCTGGTGTTACTGCAAAATTCAGTATTCAACTACTCCTAAGCTACCTTCAGAATTGCAGTTTCAAAACTCTGAAAAAATAGCAAAAAGGTAAAACAAGATTTTTATCTTAGAATGTTATAACTAGATTAAGGATCCAGAAAAAAATGGAATATTGAAACTTTTAAAATAAGATTTTGGAATCAATTACAAAGTACAAACAGCTTCTCAGGGACAATAGTAGCCATGATGGCATAAATATTGGTAGTGATGTCTCCTTCTAGAGATACACCATGTCCATAAGATGTTATTGAAGAAATGTCTGAGTAGAACAAATTTTATCTGACAAGATAGAGATGATATTGAGAGCAGATTACTACTGACAGGTCATGAGAATGATTTAGAAAAGAAAGTTTCCCTGAGTCTACAAAAGAAATTGGCTGAAGTTTTAAAATTTAAAAAGGAAATGTAAACTACAAACCAGGAGTCTGATCTAGATATTTTTTTTCCCCTATTGGATAACGTAAAAGAGAATTGTAAAGCCTTGAAGAATTCTGTACAATGGGACAAAGAAGAAATACAGAGAGAATTAAAATCCTATGATAATATTTTAACAAATTAAATATTAAGACCATTAGAAGTAAAAGGAAGAAATATAAAGTTTTTTTTATTTGATCAAGGTTAAAATAAGATACATTGTTACCCTTTTTGGACTTTTCACTGAGATCAGGACTAAAAAGATAGTGCTTTATGGATGTGTTTATAGATACATGGGATGGAAATGGGATGAGGAAATATTTGTTTCTAACTTTAGAGAGACTAAAGTGTCAGGAAAGGTGTTTATAGTTTATAGTTATTATTTTCTTTATTATATTTTTCCTTTTCACTTGACTTTTTCTTTTCTTGTATTTAACTATGCACTTTTTACTCCTTTCTATTTTCTTTTCTTTAAGTATGGTTTCTGTTAGATTTTACTATTATAAACCAAATTCATTATATATATATATATATATATATATATATATATATATATATATATATATATATATATATATATATATGTGTGTGTGTGTGTGTGTGTGTGTGTGTTTGTGTGTGTGTGTGTGTGTGTGTGTGTATGTGTGTGTAAATTATTCAAATAATTTGAATAATTTTTGTATTTTTGTATATATATACAAAAATAGAATAAAAAAGAAGGGAAGAAAAATAAAACCCCAAGGAAACCCACACTGGAAAGACCTAGGGAACAGTGTCCCTTGACCCCCCAATACTGACCGAATAACATTTAAAACATATCTTTCCAGGTACAAAGGTTTTTAACTGATAGAAATGGAAGATTACAAATGGCATGCCTAGTCCAGAATACCAACACTTGTAAAACTCTGAGCCAAATTTCCTCTGACTTTCAGGTTTGCAAATAAGTTCAGAAAGCCTTGAGCAGCTTCATTTTTTTTCCTTCCTAAAATTGTTTACCCAGTATGAAAAAAAAAATGTGTGAGAGTTGGAGCAAGAAACATTCACTTAACAGAGGAAATCATTAAGAAGTTTTGTTAGTAAGATTTCTAGGTGCTCGTATAAAATTGTTACGTCCTGATAAACTACTTTTCTTAAGCATGTTTTCCTTTTAAACTTCCTATTTGAGTGACTTTGGCCCAGGAAACACCCTTCCCTATATTGATCTTATCCTGGGTACAAAATAAGTAGGTGTGGCAACTCACACTATAGAAAAGAAAGTGCCTGCAGACAGAAGCATTGAAAATGAGGTAGGTCTTTTTAATGATTTGAGAGAATGTTCACAAATGAAGTTACCCAACTAAATTAGCTGGCTTAAAGATAAATCTATATATATCAGGAAATCTCCCATCATTCAAGCATTGCAAATGTGTTTATCAAACTGGCGGAGAACCAAATGTCATTTTTTCATAAGAAGATTGCTCAATCAGATATTAGACCTGTCTTGATTTCCTTTTTTATTATTATTAAATGCTTTTTAAAATACTTTTTTCAATCCACCTTTGAGCTTTAGAATGGTGCTTAGTAATGACTCACTGTCTTGATTGCCATGTGCAAATAGAAAGAAACTTCTAAAGACAGGATTATTGTCATTCCCTTGTCTGTGCTTGGTCTCTTTCCTAGTTTTTTGCCTAGAGCTGTCTAAAATAATGACCTATATCATAATTAATGGCTGCCTCTCGTAAGTCTAATACTTCAGGGTGTTGTTACGCCAGTTGCAGAAAATGAGAGATAGAGAATGGGTTTCTTTGGGCAAACCAGTAACTGAAAATGTTTTAGTTATCAAACTAGGATAAGAAAAATTCGCAGATGTAGCTTCAGGGATGAAAATACTCAGATATATTGAGTTTTTTAGAAGTTATTTGAAAGTACAAATAATCAAATCATGTTTATTTGTTGTGCCATGCAGTCCTCAAGAATATCTCCTATGGCATTGTCCATTTCTGGTCTAATAATAATCAGTTTGTACTGTTTGCAAGAAAAGATTATAGCATTCCCTACTTTAGCAGATAACATGATAACCTAATGAAAACTTGGATTTTTAAATATATACATATATGTACATGTGTGTGTGTGTGTGTGTGTGTGTGTGTAATACTAGGGTTTTGCCAAAAATATTTGTTTTTGTTTTGTTTTTCTTCTTACAGAGTATACACACACAGGCACACACACACACACACACACTTTAAGAAGAAGAAAAAAGAAATATTTTTGGCAAAACCCTAGCATTATTTTATGTTACTCAACACAATCTTTTGTGTTAGAAGCATTTTTTCCCTTCTTATTAGGGGAAAAAATACTTCCAGATTAAATGCTGGTTCAGGTAGCAGTCTGGCAAATAGTTCAATGTGTTTCAATCCTTTGCAAATATTTTAAGTGGCATGTGCATATTTGCCACTTAACTTTTTATTTTGCATAAACACCACACTGACATTTGTTTGAAGAATGGAAAGTCATGCACTTTGGGTCATCAGCAGCACACATAGCTTTTGCCTAAAAGTGAAAAGTGGTACCCCTGTTTTGGGGAGTCAAACATGGATTGGAAAATACAAATATAACAATACAACAAATATAACAATTAGAACTGTGTAGCAGTTTAAGTCTGGCAGTTTACAGTTTAATCTAGACACCAAAGAAGAAGAAACAATTTAAGTTCAAAGGAGAGAAAGTAATTTGGAGTGTACATAGAGGTGCATGTAGCACCTGTCAGTATTCTTTTAAATCAAGCATGACTTTTGTTAGAAAAACTCTGTAAATTCAGAGAAACATGAATCTTCTTTGCTGACAGATACAATATAAGTGTCCCTAAGTGCCCTGAATCCTCTTTTCTCTGTCAAATCCAGATTGCCACATCACTGTCCTAGCAATAAATAATCACTCTTCCAAATTGGCTGGCTGCTCTTTGAAATTTAAATGTGTACCCTAACATGCCTGAAGGACTAATTTCACCAGAATAGGTTTAGAGGCTGAGTTTTCAACCCAAGGAGTTTAGAATATTTGTGACACTGTGCTACTTGTCTACTTTGTGGTTAGCTTTGCTTCTTTTTGACGTAAGTAGAAAAATGCAATTATGCATAATGGCAGATGGAATTAACCATAAGCATAATTCTGCCACTTAATCACATATGCAATTTCATATTTTAAACCTTTCCACTTTGTGCAGATGAAATTGATTTGGGGAAATAACAATATTTGCATAACTAAGGAAGAAAACATTTCAAATTATGTCAGCACACCCAATTAGTGATTTGTCTTTAGAGGTGTTAGAATTTTTGGATTAAATCTTCACAAGTAGCTATCAATCTTCATTTTATCAGGAGGTTGGCCAAGGGCAGAAGATGTTGATGGATGTTTCAAATCTTTTTCTTTCCTCTCTCCACAAATCTAAAGGAAGAATAACAGGGAAAGAAATAAGACAATTAAAAATTGCTTGCCAGAGTTAATTCAACCAGCAGTAGCAGCTGCAGTTTCAATTATATTTCCAAATTTGTGCACCTGTAATTGAAAGAAAGAAGAATGTAAAGGAACATGTTTATTAACCTCTTGACTTGACTAACTTTACGTTTCACCTGTTGTGAGTTTGATAGATGCTTTGTAGGTTTTTTAAAAAAAAATCTGTCAGCATCAACCTAAGGAAAGATCAGATATACTGGCTATATACATATGAGTGATCTGATTCTCTCTCTCTCTCCCTCTCCCCCCCCTCTCTTTCTATCTTGCTACCCAGCTATCTAGCTATCCAGCTATCTAGCTAACTCACTATCCAGCTATCTAGCTATCTAAATATATATAATGAATTGTGTGTATCCGTAGAAGTAGGAGAAGGAAATAATATGTTTCTTGGCTATTTGCTAATGAAAATTGGTGTTATAATGTTTGGATGTATGTGGTCCATGAGCAATGAGACATTGTTATGGTTATAACATATACAATTATAACCATAACTGCTACACTGTTTAGAGATTATGAGAATGGCCTATTTATCTGTTCCTCTCACAACATTCCAGTTGAATGTTTCTATTTGTTCAGTGAATTTATAATTACTGTTAAAATTGTTCAGACAAAGCACTTGTGAATTATGGAGAACCAGAGAAATAAATGGCTGTATTGAAAAAAAATCCACTGTATCAATTTGCAGTTGTTGATTGCCATGAAAAGAATCCAGTTAAAAACAGAGTAACACACTTGCATAGATGCTGACAAAATCAGCCCCTGGGATAAAGATAGAGGTTGCCTAATTGCCAACTAGACGAGTAATCTGATACTGGAGATATACCGAGTAATCAGCATTCGAAATCAGGTATACTAATTTCTTACAGACTTAAAGGAAGGCAGTACACAGACAAAATAGGGCCATCACAAATAATAAAGAAACAATGACAAGAGATTGAATAGTATTGAAAATTTTCCTTTTCAATGACACAGGCAATTTTGAGAATGGAATACAACTATCCTCAAAAATCAATTGTTGGATTTCTTGAAAAGAACATTCAGCAGGATGCTTCATGGAAAGACATATAATATTTCAAACCTATTTGGGAGCTGAGGGGAAGGCTATCTTCCGAAGACTCTGCTTCTGTTTTAATCAATTTCTGAACATCTCAATTTTATGGATTTTATAATTTTATAATTTCTGCATGGGTTTGATACTGAGATTGGGAGAACTTTGTGCTTTGATAAATAAAATAATACTAATGAAATTGCTTATTGAGAGCTAGTTTGTATTATGCATTAGGAAAGCCTAGCTTTCAGGCCTTCCACTGTTATCTAAAACTTGAAGTAAAAAGATACAGAATTTTCCTGTTTTGTCCAGATGTATATGCTCTCCCATTCTCTACTAAAACATGTGATGGCAATCTACCAGAGAAGGAAGCTACTATTACATCTGTTGGCTGTTCTTGCTTAGTGCTTAGATGAGGAAGAGCTATGTGTCTGTTCAAATCAACTTGTCATTAGAGTTAAGGATGGGGGAGGTGCTGCTTTAAAAGTGATTAGATGGAGAAATGATTTTTTTTATTCTGCTGAAGACCATGAGAGCTTGAGCCATTTCCAAGGACACTGAAGCAGATGTGGGAGAAAAGCAGATGGTTCCCATAAAAAAGGAAAATTGTTTACAGAGACTATGTGAGAAGGCAGGGACTTGGGCAAAGAGACTATTGTTTAACTTTTTGATCTAGTGTCTGGGAACCTCAGAATGAATTTTGCTTTGAGAGTACTATGCAGTGTACTCAATAAACAGTAAAATTTCTGGAAATAGAATGAACCTGGAGATTTATTTGGATTCTCGGGCTGGATATTGACTGGAATATGTACTGGGGAGAAAGCTTAATATAGTTTGTTTGTTGCCTTCTAAACATAGCCATTAAAAGTGAAAAATAATTATACACTATAGGTATCTTTATGTGTATAAAAAAGAAAGAGCAGAATGAAGACCTTAAAATGTATAATAAGTATTTCCACATATTGTACACTATTTTAGTAGTTGATGTTGCATATTTAACAATTTTCTTATAAAAAGCTGTTATCAGATATAAAATCCCCAATAGCTGAATTATTGCACAGATGTTTTCTTTAAATCAAGAGATTATTTAGATCCACTGCTCTCTACCTCAGCATTTCAGAATTCCCCCCAAATTTTAAGCAATGGGCCAGCTAGCTAGTGAGTTCTTGGAGTTTGTTTCTATTCTATATCTTAAGGTGCCTATATTTGGAAAGGTAGGTTTAGATTTTTTAAAAAAAATAGTGGGATCATTATGGGGAGATTTCAAGACGCAAGCATTTGAATAATTATAATCTTCTCTGATTCCTGGAATATGATAGTACTAAATTCTGGTACAGAACTAGATTTCTGAATCTATTCTTTTTTATTACACTAACAAATTCCCCATAACCACACTAGAGAGGATTAGCAGCATGGCATAGGTATACAAAAAAAAACAACCCACTCTGGAAATAAACAAAGAAATGAAAAAATAGTGAGTAACTATGGTGTAATCTGGATGATGTATTTTTTTTTATTTTAATTCCATTTATATCCCGCCCTTCTCTGAAGACTCAGGGCGGCTTACAAGCATAGCAGTAGCCTTCATTCTATGTATATGCCTGCTTATTAGGGCTTTCACACACACCCAAGCGGCATTATTACAAAGTCAGCTTAATTGCCCCCAACAATCTGGGTCCTCATTTTACCTACCTCAGAAGGATGGAAGGCTGAGTCAACGGAGTATTTGAGAGGCACAGGCAGTTTTTCTTAGCGCTAATCTTGGTCTTCCTAAATTTCATCACTCATAGTTTGAGCTCTTTGTAACCAGTAAGATCAATATGTCGAGGCTTTGATTAGATTACACTAGTTTGAGTTTTGCTTTCTAATCAGAGTAATTACAAAGTGGCATAGTGATAACAACAATGATGTTCTGTGTGAACAAAACTACTTTGGAAGCAGAGATATTTTCTCTTGGCAGGATAGAGGATAATCAGACTAAACACACATCTTGATTACATTGCAATTATTGTCTGACTGAAGAAAATGTTACCACTAACTGTAAAGGTTTCTGTAAATGACAGATATCCAGTTGAATACAAAAAAGAGTGCAGCAATTTTTCAATTTTAGTTTTAAATCTTTTTTATGGTGCAATAAGATCAGGGAAATATGTACTTCATAATTCTACCACAAACTAATTCTAATCAGAAACTTATTGTTATTTAACTTTTGTTTGCCTTCCAGGTTTACTGGAAAAGTTTCTTCTTTAATTCAAAATGATATTCAATGGACGTTAAAATTGTGCTTCAAGGCCAAAGCATTAAACTCATAAGAAATGGACAGACTGCTATGCATGTAAGCATCCCAGTGATGGTATTTGTTCCTGAGAAAAGATCAAACAATTTTTAAAAATAAATTCTATTGACAGTTACTCACAACCCTACTCATTATACCACCACAATCTGAACACATGGAGGAATAAAACTGGTAGAGAAAACAGACAACAGCCATAACCTTTTTTTTTTGCTTTTTTGTTACCAACAAGAAGAGTTATTCCCCAAAGAAACCCTTTGAAAAGGAAGAAAGAATTTTTTGGGGGGAAGTTTTGATTACAAATAATAAAACCAGAATTAATATTTTAAATGTTATGGCAAGAAATAGAGAAATCTTAAAGAGTATTAGAACATATTTCAGGAATAGCTCTAGACTTTGCAGGCTGTTCAAAACAGTCAGATCTTTACATATGCAACATTTTCCCTTATCCAAGCCAAATATATGCAGTATACAAAATTCACAGTAATGTAAAGTGTGCTTCAGTGTTTTGAGAGAAGCACCACTGTTTACATACTAGCATGCAATATCATGTTGTAAGTGTGAAAGGACAAAGCTTACATAATGGTGTTGTAGAACAGATTTTGTCACTTGGAATCATTATGGTTAGATGTGGATGTCTAGGTGGAGAATTATGATATGTCTGGGTGTGGATAAAACCTCTGCCTCAAAAATTGGAGTGGGTTTGGGAGTGTTTCATTTATCCTTCACTCCTGTGAGGAATAACTTTAGAATAATGATGTTTCTATTTTTTGTCTCAGAAATAAGCATACAGAGGAAGTTAAATAATCCAAATGGGCAATATTACAGACAGAATTTCCTTCCAATACTAGTCCATGGTCTGTTAGGAACTGGGCCATGCAAGTGGTGAGCAAGCAAGCAAAGCTTCATCTGTGCATGCACGGGATCTACATTGCATGTGAAAGCATCACCTCCTTGGTCAATGGAAAAAAATGTTTTCCATAAAACCAGTCCCTGGTGCCAAAAAGGTTGGGGACTGCTGCCCTAAATGGTCTTTTTAAAATATTTGAATGGCTACTTACCCATCCTGATATAGCCTGATAATTTATTACCTTGGTTTCTTTGCACGTGACCTGTCCATTTAGAATAGTGAAAGGCCACTATTTGTGCCTATAAAGTTAATATCCAAAAAAACCTCTAGTGGAAAAGAGCACAAATTTTGTCTCATATCAAAAGCAGCCAATTTCGTTACAGAAAATATAAGTATACCTAATATGACAGGTAAATGAATAAAAAGGTACAAATGAGTGATGGGATTTACATTTGTGTGTAAAATGAGGCTGAAACAGATCTAATTTAAATATGGTGTAAAGGTTCATATGGCATTAGAAAAAAATGAATTAAGAAGAAAATTTTGCCTATTACTGATAATGGCTTGAGATATATATTATTTCTGTATTTTCTTCTCCATATATCAGTCTGTGATTTTAACTTAATCTAAATGTAATGATAATATGTATATTTAAAATATATGCGGAGGAGAAAAAGTATGGTGCATAAACATGGGTGAAAATCATAATTTGTGAAATGGATCAGAAAGAGTTGAAACATAATTCTGTCAGAAATTTTCTATAGGAATCCAAGTGTTTGGCAAAAAAGCTAATCTAGCACTTCCGAGTAAATCATTTGCAACAATTTGGCATACAAGTTATAATAAAATAAAATTCTGACCAGGACTATCAATCACAGTAAAATATATTCCTTCATGTAAATACATTTTATCGCCTTGTTTACAGTCTAGGTAATTGCCTCTTCTATTTTCCATCATCCAGATTTGGCAACAAAGCTGAACATCTGGCAATGTTATTGCAAGGTGTTTGCATAAAAATATGCTGTCTAAGATAAAACCAATTGAAGGAAATTCTGTCTGTGATATTGCCCATTTGGATTATCTAACTTCCTCTGTATGCTTATTTCTGAGACAAAAAATAGAGCCGTCGTTATTCTAAAGTTATTCCTCACAGGAGTGAAGGATATATGAAACACTCCCAAACGCACTCCAATTTTTGAGGCAGAGGTTTTATCCACACCCAGCCATATCATAATTCTCCACCTAGACATCCACATCTAACCATAATGATTCCAAAAGTGACAAAATCTGTTCTACAACACCATTATGTAAGCTTTGTCCTTTCACACTTACAACATATTGCATGCTAGTATGTAAACAGTGGTGCTTGTCTCACAACACTGAAGCACACTTTACATTAGTTGCCCTCCTTAACCCTCCCACCTATACAGTACCTATGTGAGAAGTCCAAGCTATTTAGAAAACATCCCCACTGTGGCTATTCTCCAACCTATGTTGCCCTTAAGGGACACGGTGGCTCAGTGGGTTAGGACGCCGAACTTGTCGATCGGAAGGTCGGCAGTTCGGCGGGTCGAATCCCGAGTGCCGCGTAGCAGAGTGAGCGCCTGTTACTCGTCCCAGCTTCTGCCCACCTAGCAGTTCGAAAGCACGTAAAAATGCAAGTAGAAAAATAGGGACCACTACGGTGGGAAGGTAACAGCGTTCCGTGCTAGTCATGCCGGCCACATGACCACGGAGATGTCCTCAGACAAGCGCTGGCTCTTCGGCTATGAAACGGAGATGAGCACCGGCCCCTAGAGTCGGAAACGACTAGCACGCATGTGCGGGGGAACCTTTACCTTTACCTTTATGTTGCCCTTCCATTATTTTCAATACAGCTTATTTTGTTTGTTCAAACATCATGTAAAGCAATCATGTTGAAGAAGCTCTAGTATGAGAGTATGAAATCTCTCAGCAAATGTAAACAAACATATTCCTTGAGCCTATTCCAAATGTATACCTAATCTAATATTTTGTGTTTAAGTTCTTATATCATGTGAATACTCCTTCAGTTTATTATTCTGATTGCACAAGTGGGTTTAAAGATATCAAACTTCATTCTGGATTTCATTTTAATTAATTGACATAACAGCAACGGAAAGAATTGTACTACTATCTGAAGGGGTCAAGACATGAGAATAACAACTTAATGGGACTTATCTTCAACAGTGTAATAATTGTGCCATTGACACATGTAATCTGCAGTCCAAAAACATGCCAGTCCTTTATTTGCATCACTGTGATGAATCAGTGGTGGGGTTCTAATATGTGAACAACAGGTTCTCTGTGTGGATGATGCTTCCAGAACTCCATTCTGGGCTTGGGCAACAAAAAATTAGCTACTGGTTCTGCCGAAGTGGTGCCAACCAGCTGAATCCTACCACTGGGGTGAAATACTACCACAATAAATAAATAAATATGAGGAAGTGAAAGAGGAGGTGGGGGGAATGGATTTTGTTTGGCTTTTAGCAATACCTTAACATTCTACAAAAAAGATAAGCTTCTAAAGAAATCAGACAATAATCAATTTCAATTCAGTATCCATTGAACAATATGGATTAAGTCATTCTGTTGCTGAGAGGTCAAATTTCATAACCAGCTATAATAACAATGGATGGAAACTAATCAAGGAGAAAAGCAAGCTGGAATTAAAGCGAAATTTCGTAATAGTGATGAAATATCTTTACAAAGACAAGAGTGAGACCGAAGGCAACGGTTCATAAGTTTATTTGGTTCAGCTCCGGGCAGCCAACTGTCAAAACAATCCCGGCTTATATAGTGAACTGTCAAACATTACAACCAATCAGGTAACAGTAATTTTCCTGCCGCTCGGACAGCGGCCAATCGGCGAGTGGCATTCTGACAGCTCGGCGGCTGTTGGGGAATTCCTCTCAGCTGAGCGCCTGGCTCAGTTCGGAGGACCAGATTGTGGACTGCGGATTTGACAGTTCCGGGAACTGTCAAATCCGGCGCGTGCGTGTTTGGTCCCGACAGCTCGTTTGACAGCTGTCATCGGTAATGGCGGCCGGCGGGGCGGCGCGCATGCACTGTTGCTTTTGGCAACCATTTGACAGCTGTCAACTGTCAAAAGTCTGCCGGGCTGGTGCTTTATTTGCTGTTTGGAATCCCCAGGTTTTCCGATATGATTCACCCCCTTCCCCCCCCTGAACTGGTACGTTATTTGTAACAACAGTTGAACTTTTAAAACAAGTATTGTTAACAGGGTTTCTGACAGTCGGCGGGTTTCCCTTCCATTCAAAGTCCGTGAGGTATGCGGGGGGTCTTCTGGCTCGGCTGGACCGTCGGAGGCAGGGGGTGCTTCCTTCGGATTGTGCTGCCGGTGGAGTTGTCTCTGGAGGGATTTCGGTAGTCAGTTGTGGGTCCTGGGGAAGGGGACGTTCGATGGGTCCGGGGGTGTCGGGTGGCGCGGGCTCCTCCAGAATCGGTTGCAACGTGGGGTTGGGGGTGACCTGGGTCGGAGCTGATCTGCATGTCTGCATTGTGTAAGTCCTGTCCCTGTGTCCACTGTGTAAGACAACGGTCCTGTTTGGTCCAGGATAACCCCTTGAACCCACTTATCCCTTCCCCCATAATCTCGAGACCAGACATTTTGACCCCTGGAGAATGTTTTTGGCTGGGCGATGGGGGTCATTTCGGCTGCGGGTCTGTCAGGGTGGAGTCTGTCGAGCCTTGTCACCAGGCGGTAGCCCCATCGTAGTTCAGCAGGACTTTTGCCGGTGGAGGAGCAGGGCGTAGCGTGGTGGGCTAAAAGAAATTGTGCCAGGCAACGGTGCCAGTTCCCTGTGATGATTCTTTTGAGGGCGTCTTTGGTGGTCCTCACCATAACTTCCGCAAGGCCGTTGGACGATGGGTGGAAGGGAGCCGACGTTGAGTGCCTAATACAATTGCTCCTCGTGAAGATCTGAAAGTCATGAGAAGTAAATTGTGGGCCATTGTCTGATATTATAACGTTGGGGAGACCGTGTGTTGCGAAGATTCCCCTAAGGGCTTGGATGGTTGCAGTGGATGTTGTGCTGTGAACCGGGAGAACCTCCAGCCACTTGGAATAACTGTCCACTACTATAAGGAAGACCTGCCCTTGGAAAGGTCCAGCATAATCAATGTGGATGCGGGACCAGGGGTTTTTTGTGAGTTCCCATTTGTGGATCGGGGCTCTGGGTTGGAGTGGGCGAGATTCCTGGCACAAATAGCAGCCAGCGATGTGTTTTTCTATGTCTTGGTGTATTCCTGGCCACCAAACGTAGCTGCGGGCCAAGGCTTTTGTTTTTACGATGCCAGGGTGGCCCTCATGTAACGTGTGCAGTACCTTGGGTCTGTGTTTGGGTGGCACGATTACCCTGCACCCCCAGAGTAAGCATCCCAGGTGAGAGGTTAATTCATTTTGCCTGGAAAAATATGGCTGGAATTCTGTGCCTGGACAGGAGGATTGCCAGCCCGTATGTACCCATGCTAACACTCTGCTAAGCGTTTTGTCTTGGGATGTTGCGGCAGCGATATCGTTCGCTGTCAGTGGGCATTCCAGGAGTTCCTGAATTGCTAAGATGTTGCTTGCTGGGGCCGGGTCTGGTTCCGTGTGGGGTAAGGGCAGTCTGCTGAGACCGTCAGCGTGACACATTTGGTGTCCCGCCTTGTATACTAGTTGGTAGGAATATGCTGCGAGGAATGTTGTCTAGCGCAGCATCCTGGGAGACAAAATTTGGGGGGGTTTGGCGGTCCCAGGTGAACAATCCTAGCAGTGGCTTGTGATCTGTGTAAATCACAAAGGGGCGGCCGTAAAGGTAGTCGTGAATTTTTTTTATTCCCGCCACTATTGCCAGGGCTTCCTTATCTATCTGGGCATAATTTCTTTCCGTTTTGGACAGAGTCCTGGAATAATAGGCCACCGGGGCTTGAGTGCCATCGCTGTCTAAATGGCTTAAAACTGCTCTGATCCCGTATGGGGATGCATCGCAGGCTATGCAGAGAGGTTTGTCCTCTTTATAGTGGGAGATGGTGGCGTTGCTGGATAGCATTTGTTTGAGTGCTTTGAAACTGTTGTCATGGACTGTTGTCCACTGCCAGGCTGCCCCTTTGTCGAGCAACCTGTGGAGAGGCTCTGCGATGGTTGCCTTTCCAGGTAGGAAGGCGTGATAAAAATTCAAAAGCCCGAGGAAAGCCTGGAGCTCTGTTTTATTTTTGGGTGTGGGGGCGGCTTTGATTGCGAGTATTTTTGAGTTAGTGGGGTGGATTCCTTGCGAATCAATTTTGTAGTCCAAAAAATCTGCGGATGGGATGCCTATGGAACATTTTTCTCTTTTGAGTTTTAACCCCGCTTTTCGAAATCTGGATAGTACCTCTTGCAGTCTGGTTGCTAGGTTGTTTTCCGATTCCCCTGCGATGAGCATGTCATCGAAATAGGGGCAGACCCCTGGGATTCCCTTTAAGGTTTTTTCCATGACTTCCTGGAAGATACCAGGAGCCACTGAAATACCGAATTGTAGGCGGTTTACCTTAAAGGCGCCGCGGTGTGTAACAATGGTTTGAGCCTCAGCTGTTTCTTGGGTGACAGGAAGCTGAAGGAAAGTGTGCGCCAGGTCGAGTTTGGCGAATATTGAACCAGACCCTATTTCAGAGAGCACGTCCCTAACTGCGGGGACTGGGTATGCATGGGGATTTAATGCACGGTTCAGAGTTGCCTTATAATCTGCGCATATTCTCACGTCCCCATTTGGTTTAACTGGTGTCACGATGGGTGTCTCCCAGGTTCCCCCATCTGTTGGTTCTAGGACCCCGAGGCTGACTAAGCGATCTAATTCAGCCTCGATTTTTTGTTTCAGCGCGAAGGGGACCCTTCTTGCCTTAATGCAGATGGGACCCACCTCAGGTTTTAGTTTGAGGTCGATAGGGGTGCCGGTATATTTGCCAAGCGATCCGTCGAAGACATCGGCGAACGCTTGGCAGACCTGTTCTAGGGTTTGGGACTGTATGCGGTTGGTGCCCTCCAGGCGGATGCCCAGAGCCTCAAACCAGTCTAAACCGATGAGGCTGGTTCTGGGTGCCTCTGTGATCTGTACTGTTAAGTGCCCAAGGAATTTTTTGTATTCTACTTTTAATTGTGCTTGTCCCTTTAATTGGATAGCGGCCCCCTGGAAGTCTGCAAGGAGAATTTTGGATGGCTGTAGGGAAATACGGTGTCTGCTTTTAAACCCAATTTTTTTGAGGGTGTCCCATGACATTATCGAAACGGAGGACCCGGAATCGACCTCCATTTCACAAGGCACCCCTTGAATCTTAACCCAGATCTTAATCTTGGGCTGTAAATGGTGGATGGTCGAGATTTTTTGTTTGGCCCGAATGGACAGCACTGAGGGCTGGGGATTTTCTTTGGCGGGGGAAGGGACCTTGGTCCTACCTGCCGGAATTTCCTCAAGCTCGTGGAGGGTTTCCCGGTTCAAGCTGCGACACGCGGAGCGAATGTGCCTGGTCTTCCTGCATCCGTGGCACTTGGCATTTCTAAAGCGGCATGTGGCTCTGGCATGAGCCCTGCCACAGCTGGCACACTTCGGTTTGGGGCTGGTGGAGGTGGGTCTTTGGCCTGGACCGGCTGGTTTGAATGGCCTGCGGTTTATTCCATGGTCGGCACTCATTTTGTTGAAGCGGGACATGATGTCGTCAACACCGGTGTAGGTCTCTGGTTGCTCATTGTCCGGCTCCCAGGCGTGGTGGACTGACCCGGCCGGGCTGCTTCTGAACACAGGGGAGCCCTCGTGGTGGCTGTCTTCGTAGGCCATGATCTCTAGTATGAGTTGAGCGAGGTCCATCGTGGCCTTGGCTACCAATTTCCGCTGGAGCCGCTCGTTGGAGAGACCGGCGATAACCTGGTCTCTGATGCGGTCTTCCAGGTCTGGAAATTGGCACCTGCGGGCGGCGTGACGTATCCCCGCAACGAAGGCTGTGGACGTTTCGCCGGGTTGCTGGCGGCGGCGGGCGAAGTGGAGGCACCAATACAGCTCAGACCGACGGGGCATGAAGTGCTTGCTGAGGCGGTCGGTCAACACAGCGTAGGGGACGGTCGCGACGGGGTCTGGGCTGCAGAGCCCTACAGCGATGTCGTAAACGGCGGGCCCGCTGAGACAGAGAAGGGCTGCGGCTTTGTGGCGGTCCTCCGTTATCTTGTTGACAACGAGGTAGCCTTCAATTTGCCCCCAGTGCGACTCCCATCCCTCGGGGTGGCGGACGTCGAATTCTCTGACGTGACCTAAATTTGCCATGGTCTGGGTCCACAGTACTGTTCAAGCTGCAGAAGGGTTCCTTTGCCCTCAAGTGGCTTCAGCAGTGACTTGTCAGCGAGAGGGATCGGAACTCCTTCGCGTGTGACTTAGCTCAGCAGGCAGCTCTATAGTACCGGTATCCCACCCTCGTCGCCAGGTGAAATGTCTTTACAAAGACAAGATTGAGACCGAAGGCAACGGTTCATAAGTTTATTCGGTTCAGCTCCGGGCAGCCGACTGTCAAAACAATCCCGGCTTATATAGTGAACTGTCAAACATTACAACCAATCAGGTAACAGTAATTTTCCCGCCGCTCAGACAGCGGCCAATCGGCGAGCGGCATTCTGACAGCTCGGCGGCTGTTGGGGAATTCCTCTCAGCTTAGCACCTGGCTCAGTTCGGAGGACCAGATTGTGGACTGCGGATTTGACAGTTCCGGGAACTGTCAAATCCGGCGCGTGCGTGTTTGGTCCCGACAGCTCGTTTGACAGCTGTCATCGGTAATGGCGGCCGGCGGGGCGGCGCGCATGCACTGTTGCTTTTGGCAGCCATTTGACAGCTGTCAACTGTCAAAAGTCTGCCGGGCTGGTGCTTTATTTGCTGTTTGGAATCCCCAGGTTTTCCGATATGATTCAAGTGAGAACAATTAATCAGTGGAATAGTTTGCTTTCAGTTGTGGATGTTTCATCACTGGAGATTTTTAAGAAAAGACTGGATAGCCACCTTTTCTGAAATGGTATAGGGTCTCCTGATTTAGCAGGGGTTTGGACTGGAAGAGCTCCAAGGTTCATTCCAGTTCTATTCTGATTGATTGATTGATTGATTGATTGATTGATTGATTGATCGATTGATTGATTCATAAGAGTTTTTCAATTCCATTCAGGCCATAATTAATTTTAATTTCAAGAACAAAAACTTAGTAACTGGTCAGGATTCGGATCCTAATCTATTGTCTCAAACATATTCATTCTACAACAAGCAATGAGATCTCTAAGCAGGATAGGGAAAAAAATGGTCTTCTCCGCAATTCTCTCTAACTTATTCCAATCTTTCCTTAGTAAACATTTTCTCACATAGGAAGTGAATCATAATGGTTTTAAATTTGAGATTCCATAATGGGAAGGACCTTGATGTATACTGAGAGTTCAAACTGATTTAGTTCACCAATAATATTTGATGAGACCTCTTTGACTTTTCCCTCTTTGGTCTCTGAATTAATTGGTACCCTAAAAGCTCATCAACATACCTTCCTTTTGCATGAAGATACCCCAGTAACTGTTTCTCATTGACATGTCCTCCCAATCTAACCTTGCTTTCACACACTACTGAATTGGACTGAATTCTGAACCCCACTCACTATTTCAGGAATGTGTTTTTGTTTTCTTGCCCTGCTAAATAATACTGGACAGGTAGGGAAAGAAAACTAGGAAAATCACTAATTATTCTCCTGAAAGCATCCTGGATTAAAATTTTGAGGCAATGCTTCCAGCCTTGTTGGTGAGGCATAGTAAAAACAGGCTGTAGTGTCAGAACTTTTTATGTGAACATCCTTCCTTTCTGTCTGAAGAATAAGAAGAAAACCTATTACCCTTGCTGCGTGACGGAGTCTTGAGATCAAACTGGCACATAAATTCAATGCAGTTCTTATCTGCAATTCACAAGCCCAAATCAGCCATTTTGCAGAGTATACAGTTCAACTGATCATTCCTTCCACAGGAAAATAGACAAATCACATTCCATAACTGTCTGATAAGATTAATCAGAGTTTCAGAATGGTACTGTCTATGTGTCTTCTTTTCAACAGGAGAGTAGAATTACCTGGCATATCTCTTTCTAGAAACATCTATTTAAGTCAGTGGTCCACCATGTTCATTTTCTGGGTTTTATCTTCTGCTTTAGGGGACTTTTTTCTGACAAATTAACAGACCTGTAGAATATAGCTGTGGGATAGAAATGAAGAAGACAATGGAGATAAAATAGTAAAACTACTTGTTGCATATAGGTCCACAGAAGAGAAATAATAAATTATGACCATTCTCAAAGAATATTTACAATCCATTTCCTTGTCTGTTCCTCTTTGTGCTGATTCATGAAAAGAAATCATCAAGGGAACAGAAAGATCATACAATTTCCCCTTTTTCCATTGTAAAAAAAAAGACTGCATTAACACACTATTCTGCTTTTGTGGATCCCTTATTTTTCCGTATTCTGATTCCCCAAATTTACCTTCATGAAATTGAGAGATCAGGAATCCCTTGCCAAAATAACACGTTCTCAGTTTTTTAGAGTGAAAATGATATAGATCAATGTCTGCTAACTTTGAAGAGACAGCTTTAGGCTGTGGGGAACAATTAAATGAAGATGTCTACCACAATTAAATTACACAGGTTTGCAATTAAATGCTAGGGATTTTTCCAGACGATGCTGCCGGATTCACTTATCTGAAATCTAGGCACAAGACACAGGGGGTAGCAGTTCTCCAGTGTGCTTGAAATATGAAGGAAGGTAAACACCTGGAGATCAGGGGGAATTGGGGAGAAAGGTTTGATTATCTATCTGCCAGAATAAATCTCATATATTACAAATGTGTGCCTTGGGCTTATTCTGTTCCAGATTTCTGAACTCCTGGATGAGCACACACATGCGTGCATGTGCGCACGCGTGCACACACACACACACACACACACACATTTTAACATTAAATCTTTCAAAACCTTGTCACCCAGACTGCTTTATATATTTACATTTTGCTATTAGTATTTGCCACAATGGATCATCAAGTTTGCACTCAAGCTATTTGAAGGCAAGTCTGAAAAATAAGCATGGAGTGATGGAGATGCTCCATTTGGAAAGGTAATAGCCTGAAGAAAAATCAAAGCTTTTCTCACAGGCAAGCAAAAGTTTGAAACAATTGCCTGTTGCAAAATGTAGGCAGTGTGAAATTAAGAATAAAGCTACAATGCTCTCTAGAGGTAATACTTTTCCTTCTCTAAAATAAAGCTGATAGCCCCAGCCCTTGGATAATTTAGCAATGTATTTTAAATTAGAATGAGCCCAAATTGGACTGTTTGGAACCATTTTATGACTAGGACAAGGGAAGGATAAATTCACCAGTTCACTTGCACTGGTGAATGTCAAATCTATTATCACTGCTACCATAATTATAAAAATGGAAATTAGAAGAAGGTAGAGCTGGTAGTAGTAGAACAAGGAAGAAATATAACAGATTCTGGTCTTCTGAGTTGTATTTGGGCAAATACTACATGTGAGTATTTTGATGGTATTGATGAGTTTTAAGAATTGTGAGCTCATAATATTTACTTTATTTAAATATCAAGTGTTCTTATCCATGAATTCTTTTTCTATTCATAATCAACAACACATTTTGAGACAGAGATCAACATTTATCAGGCTAAGACCAGTTACCAATCTATGTGCATGTTCTGGACTTGATCACTGCAACTTTTTTTTAAATTTCTATTCACTTTCAGGATAAGGATCATAGTAAGGGGAAATATTTAATTTAGTCCATCTGCCACTTTGTTTTAAAGTTATACTTGTTCCCACATCCATGCTTTGCTGGAGGGAGGGAGAGACAGAGAAATTACCATGTTAACCATAAAATATTGTTATAGATGATGCAGTTATTCTGAAAATTAAGTGTTTCAATTTGATTTCTATATCTGAATGAAAATGAAAATGAAAAAATAATATTAGCTTAAAATCATCTTCAGTATTACTATTTTGGAAAAAAAAGTAGTATTTGCAACTCTACCTCCATCTTGAGTAGTGTAGGTTGCCTCTTCATTGTTGGATTATTCAGTAAAATATCACAATAATTAGATAAACAGACAAGCACGTGTATATACAGAAGGTATGTATGTGTCATTCATACTGAGCTCATACAATTTTTCAAAGAAAAAAACCTTGATCTTTAGAATGGCCTTATTGGTGACAGTAGATAAACATTTGAAAACATCTTCCAAGCAGTAGAATTACCAATGAGCTTTTGCTGCAATTTCAAAGCAAACCAAGATAGGTAAAATATTCATGCCAGCAAAATAAATAAATGATGTGAAACTCAGACTGAGTTGCATAAATATGAGTGCATTCGTAAACCTTGGAGATTTCAAGTCTTACTTTCCTCAATATCACCAGCTTGTCCAGCCAACCTTAGTAGAGAAGCACAATCAGACCAATTTTAGTCCTGTTCTGTCCAGTTTTCAGTGTGTTTTCCTGCTAGACAGACAATTTTGAGCCCATTACTCTTATATTTCTTTCAAACATTTTGTTTGTATTGGGAAGAATAAAAATGTGCATGTTAGAAATAGTGTAACAAGTAAATTTTTCATGCTCCTATCTTTTTTGCCATAGCAGTACATATTGAGGTAATAGAGACTTCATGCAGCATAGGTATTATCTGTAAATATTGTGTATGTATATGTATTATGGAGGGAAAGGCAGAGAAGAAGAGACTGGGATTATGGGGATTGAAATCCAAAACATCTGTAGTAGTCTTTCTCAGCCTTGTCAGCTTTAAGATGTGTGGATTTCATGCTGGGAATTCTGGAAGTTGAAGATGAAGTCCATACAGTTTAAAATTGCAAAGATTGAGAAACACCAATATAGAGGATAAAGAAAGACTGTGGTAGATGAAAAATCAGGTTCAGGTCCTGGAAAAATGTTTCCCTTTCACTTCTCAGTTATTCAGATCTGCAGAGATGAAGGAAGGTGCTCTGATGCCTCTAAATTAACTAGGAAGCTAATGATTGCTTAGTTCTGGGGGATAGGAATATGGGCCAGGGAGAGACCATTGCTGTGTCTTATTTTAATTTATTCTACACTGCTTTAAGGTACTGTGTTATTTCATTTCTTTAAATCAACAGGCTTGATATCTATTCCCAAAAATAAAGAAATGGCTCAGTGATCCTTTTGTCACTTTTCATCTTCACTTGAAACCCTTCTGAGTCACATTTCAAAGAAAAACAAATGCTGCTTGGGAGTGTTACAAATATTTGCATACAAAGCCTTCACTGGCCCTGAGAGATCAGGACATTTTGCGTGGGGGAAAAAGCAGTGTAAACACACATGATGAGGATGTCATTTTCTGAGAGCTTAATGAGAAGGATAATTTAAATGGTGGCATTTGGCTTTATGAAATATGACAAAAATGGCTTACCCTTTGTAGTGTATGCTGCTAGCATACACAGGAAATGCCAGCGCAGCAGGGAGCTGGTCAGCTCCAGGCGATAACCGCTGAGGCGGGAAAAGCCAGACGGAGCAAGTTTGACAGCCCCGGCATGGTCAGCTCTGGCGGGAAGCCAGGGTTTAAACCTATTGGCCACATGCACTGACGGGAAGCCCAGGTTCAATTCTATTGGCCATCATTCACCTGGGCAGGTATAAGAAACACCAGGCAGGGACTTCCGGTGGCTCCGCGGCGACGGAGGGAGCCTTCCCGGGCTGCCCGCGGCTCAGCTGGTGCTTTTTCGCCCGAAACAGCGCCGATCAGCTGTTCGGGCGAATCTGAAGCCCCCTCCTCGGGAGAAGAGGAGGGGGTGAGCCCCCAGGTGGGGGTTGAGTTCTCCGGGGCCGCCTGAGCTTGGAGCTTGGGCGGCCGAAGGATTGAACTCCCCCGTAGCCTGGGCTGCTCCCAGCTGACCAGCGTCTCTGCTCCGGACTTTATGGAGCAGAGCCAGGCGTCTGCGACCATCCCTGCTTGAAGGAGAGACTATGAAAGGGAAAGAGCAGGCAGAGCAGTACAAGAGGGAAAGATGAAGAGATGAAGAAGATTTTATTTTACTCTCAAGCTTGATGGACTTTGTTTAAAACTTAAAGTGAAAGTGCGTCACAATTGTAAGTAAAAGATGGCGGCTAAACCTCCCCCTAGAACTTTTCGGAGTGCTGGAAATTCTCCGGTGCAACAACAATCATTGCTGCAGGCGTTGCATTCTCCTGATGTATTGACATCGAAGGATCTTGAAAAACATACCCAGTTAATTTTGGAGTCAATGGGTGTTAAATTTCTACAGATGGAGGAGAAATTGGAGAAATTGGAGCAGAGAATGGAAGAAAGGATGGAACAGAAACTTAGAGAAATGAAGGTAGACATTTTGTCCTCAGTGCAAAAAGTTGCTAAATGTGTGGAGGTGCTGGATGATCAAGTGCAAGACTTGATTCAAAAGAATGCTTTATTAGAAGCAAAAGTATTGGAAATTGAAGATTTAAAAGACAAAATTGACAGTGAACAGAGCTTGGCCCAATTTTACCAGATGCAGTTTGCTGTGAGAATTAGAGGCCTAAAAGAGGATATTAAGGAAGATTTAAAGCAGCTGGTTTCTGAGGCTTTTGAGGGAGTATTGAACCATCCAGCATCTGAATTAAAACAAGGTATGGACAAAGTGTTCCGTGTGAATTCGTGGATTGCTAAACAGAGAAAGTTGCCTAGAGATGTGGTGGTTTATTTTGTAAAAAGGGAAATTAGAGATGAAGTTATACAAGCTGCCTACGATACCAAAGTTGTGATTGCTGGTCAACAAGTTTTGGTTTTAAAAGAAATTCCTCCAAAGATTTTAAAGAGAAGGAAGGATTTTATATTTCTTGTGCAAGAGCTCAAGCAAAGAGATATAAGGTTCAGATGGGAGATCCCAGTTGGGTTGAGCTTCATGTATGATGGCAAAAGATACTGTTTGAGTAATGTGAAGCAAGCGCATGATTTTTATAATAATGTCTTGGAAGTAACCCCATCAACACTTCTGGAAGCTGCAGAGGGATCTGGAGAAGGAGAACATCAAGAGGATGAAGATGCACAGATAGACGAGAAGGGTACAGGAGGAGTTCAAGCTGCAACTCTTTTGGATGATCTTAGAGAACAGAGGGTGACGCGTGCTGCCTTAAAACGCTCAAAAAAGAAAAAAAAATAAGACCAGTAGAAATCTATGGAACTTCCACAAAATATTTATAGTTAAGTGGTAGTTGTGTTTTAAAAAAAAAAAAAAAAAAAGTTTTGGGATGCTATGTATGGTAATAGATTTTTTTTTTTTAATTTGGAATTAATGGACAACTTACTACAGAGGAAGAGGAAGAAAGTTTTGTGGGTTAATGTGGGTTAATTTGTGTAAGAACTATTTATTAATGTGCAAATGAGAATATGTTAAGGTAATAGTGAATTGTGGAAGAACATAGATGGGAATGATGCTAGTTTTCTTTTATTTTAGTTTTTTATATATATTTAGTATTATTAAGGATTGGTTTACTATATACAAGCTAGAGAGTGATGGATTTTAGAGTTTATAATTGTTAGTATATGATTGTTTATGATTGCCTTTTAGATATATACCTTGTATTTTGCTCTGGGAAGTCGGGGGGGGAGGGGGGAGGAGGGGAAGTGGAGGGGGGGAGGTAGGGGAGGGAGGAGGGGGAGGGGGAGGGGGGGAGATAGGGGGGAGGTAGGGAGGGGAGGAGGGAGGGGGAAGGGGGGTTTTTTTAAAGGAAAATTGTATTTTATAAAACTTTTCAATAAAAAATAAAAAAAAAGAAACACCAGGCAAACCCCTTTGTCCCAGATTCATTCCTGATCCGAATAAAAGAAATACTACCCAGCTCAAGTGTCCGTCTCTCTGTGCGACCACGCGACTTTGCACTGGCGACGAGGATGGGATCCTGCACCGGACAACGCTAGCCACGGACAGAATCCAATCGGCAGCCCCGGATCCAGACGCAGGACAACCGAGACGACAAGATGACACAACTGGGTCAGTATCCCCTTTTCAATAGCGGCCGCCCTGAGGAGTGGGAAGCCTTCGTGGGGCAGATAGAATGCTACCTGAGGGCGAACGGGGTGAAGGAGGACCGGCAGAGAGCGGCGGTACTGCTCTGCAGCTGCGGCACAGAAACCTACCAGCTGGCGGTCGGCCTCTGCGCACCCGATGACATCCACTCCGTCGGCTACAACGAATTGCTGGCGAAACTGTCTGAACATTTCAAGCCCGAGACGTCCGAGATCGCCTGGCGGTATTGTTTTGAAAAACGGGATCAGCGACCAGGTGAGTCTGCCAAACAGTATATGGCAGCTCTGAGGCTAGCAGCTCGCCTATGCAATTTCGAAAATCTAGAAATTAGGCTGCGGGATCGGCTCGTTTGCGGGGTGAGGGACAGGAAGCTGCGCCAGAAACTTTTTGCTAAGCAGAAACTGACCCTGAGGGATGTCCAAGACGAACTCCTAGCCTGGGATGCAGCCGAGGAGCCCGAGACGAGGGAAGACGGATCCATCCACCAGGTGAGAAGAGGCACCGACGCAGACGGGGCAGAGCTGGAGGTGGATGCCATCAACCGACCTCAGCGATCCTTCAACCCCGACCGAGACAACAGAAAAGAACCGAGACCAACCACGGCAGGCGAGAGAGACCAGGAGTGCAGTTGCGGAGCGAGCGGACCCCGGTCTACCCAGCCTCACGGTCACAGCGCGAATCCCCCTCGGTCTACCCAGCATTGCAGCTGCAACTCCCGGTCTACCCAGAACAGCGGTTTCGGACAGCCCTGGTCTACCCAGTGCTCTGGCTGTGGCGCGAGCGGCTCCCGGTCTACCCGCTGTGCAAGCTGTGGAGGACAGCATCCCCGGTCTACCTGCCGTTTCAAGTCAGCGAAGTGTCGGTCGTGCGGAAAAACGGGGCACATCGCGGCGGTCTGCAGAGGCAAGCAGCAGGACAGCCTACACGAGGTGGAAGCTGAGTTCCAGTATGCCACAGGTACTGGGAAGCGGTCGTTGGGTCTGACTGTGAGTCACACATCGGGACGGCCGGGCGTTTTCAAAACAGGGGCTCCTGTGGCGCTAGCTCAAAAAATAAAACTGAGGGTGAAGCTGCAAGGGGTCCCCTGCTTGATGGAGCTGGACTCAGGGTCAGCCGTATCCATCATCTCCGCCAGAACGTTTTTAGACATTTGCAAGCGGAGCGGCCATCGGGTTCCCTTGAGAACATCCAGACTGACCCTCACGGACTTTCAAAATTCACCGATCAAAATCCGGGGGGAGGCGTTGTTGTGGGTGCAGTACAAGGGATTCAAGGGTAAATTAAGTGTGTTGGTCGTCGAGGGCCAGCGGACTAGCCTTGTGGGGTTAGGGTGGTTTAACGCCTTGGGCATCAAAATCACAGGGATTAATCAAACACGGAGCCAATTGTCCCTAGAAGCAGTCTGCGAGGAATTCGCAGACGTGTTCGATGGGCAGTGGGGAAAGTACACGGGTCCCCCAATCTCATTTAGACTAGATCCCCAGGTACAACCCATAAGGATGAAGGCGAGGCGTGTTCCATTCGCATTAAAGCAAAAGATAGAGCGGGAATTGGATAAGCTGGTAGACCAGGGAGTGTTAACACCAGTGGATGGAGCAGATTGGGAGACTCCCATCGTAACGCCAATTAAAGCAAATGGGGAAATTCGTATCTGCGCTGATTATAAAGGGACGATAAACCGAGCTTTAAGTGCCCATTCCTATCCGGTCCCTGCAGTCAGCAGCATCTTAGCGTCCCTACAAGGCGGGTCGGTGTTTGCTAAATTGGACCTCGCCCAAGCTTATCAGCAATTGCTGGTAGACCCAGGGGCTGCTAGAGCACAAACGATCATCACTCACAAGGGAGCGTTCCGGGTAGACCGGTTGCAGTTTGGGGTTAGTGTAGCGCCGGGAATATTTCAGGAGGTGATGGAAAGGACGCTGAAGGGAATAACAGGGGTTTGCCCTTATTTTGATGACGTCCTGATCGCAGCCAGCTCCCCGGACGTGCTGGCGACCCGTTTAAGGACGGTCCTTGAGAGGTTCAGGGGGGCAGGTCTCAAACTCAAAAGGGAGAAGTGCAGGATTGGGGTCCCAGAGACAGAATTCCTGGGGTTCAGGATAGATGCTCAAGGCATCCACCCATCTGCATCAAAGGTGAGGGCAATCAAAGAAGCCCCTGCTCCCAAAAACAAGCCTGAATTGCAGGCGTTCTTGGGACTCCTCAATTTCTACCACACATTCCTGCCTCACAAAGCCTCAATTGCAGAACCCCTACATAGGCTACTTGACAAGCAAGCGCCTTGGGAATGGACTGACAAACATGCAAAAGCATTCCAAACACTAAAAAACATGTTAGCAAGCGATGCCACTGTCACCCATTTCAGGGAGGATCAGCCAATCTGTATTGCGTGCGATGCATCCCCTTATGGGATTGGAGCAGTGCTCAGCCATCTCAAGGAGGATGGAACTCAGGCTCCCATCGCCTACTACTCCAGAACCCTGTCAGCTGCAGAGCAGAACTACGCCCAGATAGACAAGGAGGCACTGGCAGTGGTTGCTGGAGTAAAGAAATTTCATGATTACCTGTATGGCAGAGATTTCATAATCTTCATAGACCATAAACCTTTATTAGGACTATTCACAACTGAGAAACAAACACCACAGATCTTGTCACCTAGAATGCTGAGATGGTCAATATTTCTCTCTGCATATTCTTGTAAATTGATACACAGACCAGGGAAGGAGATGGGGCATGCTGATGGTCTCAGCAGACTGCCCCTAATGGACAGGGAGCCGGACCCAGCACCGGCTGCCCAAATCCTGGCAATCCAAGAACTGCCAGAATGCCCCCTCAACGCGAAGGACATAGCCACAGAGACACCAAAAGACAAGGTTCTGAGCAGAGTTCATTCGTGGGTGAGTAGTGGGTGGCAAGACAAATCACCTGGGCAAGAGTTCACTGCTTACTTCTCAAGAAGGTTTGAACTGTCCACACACAAAGGGTGCCTTTTGTGGGGAAACAGAGTCATAATTCCCACAAGGCTCAGGGAAAGGGTTCTCCAATCACTACATGAAGGACACCCAGGGATAGTAAGAATGAAGGCTCTAGCAAGGAGTTACCTGTGGTGGCCAGGGTTGGACAAGGAAATAGAAGCACAGGTAGCGGGGTGCTACACATGCCAGAGGACACGGCCAGAACAACCACATGCACCAGTCCATAAGTGGGAGGAAACACACTCACCCTGGTCCAGGGTGCACATAGACTACGCTGGCCCATTCCAAGGTCACACATTTCTGGTAGTTGTGGATAGTCATTCAAAATGGCTTGAGGTGGTACCTGTAAGCAGCATGACATCAGCAGGGACCATCCAAGCATTGAGGGGGATATTCGCTACACATGGGTTGCCTGATGTAATCGTGTCAGATAATGGAACGCAATTTACTTCCTCAGATTTCCAGGTGTTCCTGAGGACCTTGGGGATTAGACACGTCACCTCGGCCCCCTTCCACCCTGCCAGTAATGGATTGGCAGAACGATTCGTGAGAACAACAAAAGATGCACTCAAGCGCATAGTACAGGGAGATTGGAAGCAAAGACTAGCCACATTCCTCCTTCACCAACACGCAACACCTTGCACTGCCACAGGCAAAAGCCCAGCGGAACTCAGATGGGGGAGACGCCTCATTACAACTTTAGACAGGCTCCATCCAGACAGAGTAGCCGCAGACACGGGGAACCCCAACATCAAGACACAGTTTACCTCAGGGGACCTCATTTGGGCCAGGAACTACAGTACGGGTTATCCATGGGTGCCAGGGGAAATTATAGAGCAAACAGGGCCCCTTTCCTACAGAGTAAGGGTGGAGGGGGGACTCCTGTGGAAAAGGCATCTGGATCAACTGAGGAAAAGGACTCCTGAAAGGGGGGCAGAGGACACACTGGGGGGTGAGGAGGAAGATCCAACACAAAAGCCAATACAAACACATTCACCAAGGAGGATGGTTGGGGGGGAGCAATGGCAACCCCTGTACAGGCAGGAGTCTGATAGAGAAACCAGGCAGTCACCAGGAATCAGCAAATCACACACACAGACACACAGCAACCTTCCTCAACAGGAGCTTCAGGAAGGAATGAATAGCCACGCCACCATACCTCCGGAAGATCATGTACCAAGAAGGTCAAGTAGGCCACACAAAGCGCCAAGCTACCTCGCTGACTATGTACGTTCATAAGGGGGCAACAGATCAACAAGTGTATCCATTGTAACCATGTTTTGTAAATATGTGTATATAGTTGGAGATGGTATGACAGAGGAAAAATGCTCACTATGGGGGAAGGGGTGTAGTGTATGCTGCTAGCATACACAGGAAATGCCAGCGCAGCAGGGGGCTGGTCAGCTGCAGGCGATAACCGCTGAGGCGGGAAAAGCCGGACGGAGCAAGTTTGACAGCCCCGGCATGGTCAGCTCTGGCGGGAAGCCAGGGTTTAAACCTATTGGCCACATGCACTGGCGGGAAGCCCAGGTTCAATTCTATTGGCCATCATTCACCTGGGCAGGTATAAGAAACACCAGGCAAACCCCTTTGTCCCAGATTCATTCCTGATCCGAATAAAAGAAATACTACCCAGCTCAAGTGTCCGTCTCTCTGTGCGACCACGCGACTTTGCACCCTTGTTTCCAAGGCAAATGGGATGTTGTTCTCAAAGAAATTAATTTAAACTGTAGGATGTCTGGAAAGCCTTAGGGACTGAAAATTCCTTAAAATTTACCATTGACATAAAAAAGTGTAAATCAAAAGAAAGGTGCTTCTAACCTTAAGGGGATACTTTGAAAAAAAATATGAGGATGGGAAAGAGCAGGCATGTTAATAAAATACATAAGTAATGTCCACAAAAGTTAAACCACCAGAGTCCAATCACATGCTTTGCTAATAGGTGGCTGCACAGACTCAATTTACAGTACCGAAAGGAAGTCATTATGGAGAAAGATTGCAACCAAGGGAGTCAACATCCAGGCTAATGCCCTTCTGCTATGTTTTAGGACAAATTCCAATAGTGACAGATTTCAATGGGAAAAGAATATATGTAGCTCAGGGTTGATATAGCAATAACACTTAGACTTATATACTGCCCTGTAGTGCTTTACTGGATAGTTTACCATGTAAGTATATTGCCCCCAACAATCTGGGTCCTCATTTCACTGACCTTGGAAGGATGGAAGATGAGTCAATCTTGAGCACTGTCAAGATTGAGCTCCAAGCTAAGGGTAGAGTTTGCCTTCAATGCTTCATTCTAACCACTGCACCACAACAGGAATGTGAATCCTTGAGACTCTCTTCATTTGATTGTTTTCTTGCAGATGTTTCATTGCGCAGTTAGGAACTCACTTTACCGACCTCAGAAGGATGGAAGGCTAAGTCAACCTTGAGTCCATGAGAATTGAACTGCCGAACTGCAGGCAGCTGGCAGTCAGCAGAAGTAGCCTGCAGTAATGCATTCTAACCACAGTGCCACCACAGATTAGACCAGATAGATTATTGAAAGAAGTGTATTATGATGAAAATTTAGAGAGAGCAGTTAACTTATAACTGCTGTGAAGAATATCAGAAGCCACCTTATATCTTTTTTCTTTCTTTTCTATTTTTCTTCATTTTTTGACTTACACTTTTTGCTATCTCTTTGCTTTCTCTTCTTTACATTATATATTTGTTTGAATTCTTTTTAACTTTTTTAAAGGTTCAATAAAATATCAAATAAACATGCACACACAAGGAATGCAGTCCTTACAAAATATGTAATGTGTTTGCATATGATACATTCATATTCTAAAAAGAATGCAAGATAAGGACTAGTTATAACCTGTTTGTACATACCGGTAATAAAGCATTTGAAAATATCTATTTTGCCATGCATAACTGTTTGCCTAATAATACCAACTGGCTTCTAGACATTGATATTTTTTGTTGTCAAGGAGAAACAACTGTTTTGTTTCTTGTAGTGTCTGGGAATGTAAGTATAATTTTCTTTTATTTGTTTCTGTATATTCACAGTTGAGCGGAGTCATAAAACACCTCAATAAAGATGATTCATATTACATGTACTTGTACTGGTGGCAATGCAAAATGATACATGTGTTCTCCTAATTCATTATACAGAGGTCTTTAGCCAAAGACTACAGTGGTTGGACTGCCAATAAGAGTGGCTAAAGAAAAGTGTTCTAAAGCATAATGAACAGTGTTTAGTGCCTGCATGGGAATGACTGTCATTACAAGTGATAAAACTGGGTCCCAATTCAAATTACCATCAAATTCAAAATGTTTTGAACTTCACTTAAAATAGGATGAACAGAGCCCTTTCAAGTTGGCAGGACTCTTTTTCTTAATTCCCCTATCTTTGATGATGCAAAGATGCCACCCTATTAGTTGCCTGCCTTTGAAGTGCTGTGTTTTCTCCTTTACTTTCTTCTTTCTCAAAACTTTTCATTGTTCTGATTATTAAGCTTTTAATGGTAAAAGTTTTTACTTAATGCTTGTGGGTCTACACTTTGATGGTTGTCTGTATCACAATCCATATTGTCTATTTCTAAAAACGAAGTGAAAGGGAGGGGATGGTTTTTAACAGATTGTTCCATAGCTCCAACCAAGGACGTAAATTTTTCTCTCATCAACAGGCATTCACTAAAATAAAGGGAATAGTTGAATTTTTTACATGCTGTAATCTATTCTACCATTTTGAAATGGAAGGCTTTGGCAGATTAATAGTTTAATGTCAAGGTGTAATGAAATTCAACAAAGGGTTGAGCAAAGACTGTAATCTAGATTTAAGATATTTTTACAGATACCACTGAAATTATCTTAATCTGGATGTACATTAAACTATATAGAAAACTATGTACATATAGCCTTGGTGGAGCAGTGGGCTAATGCCTCCTTAAGTAACACCAGCTGCCTGCAATTAGTGCAGGTTCGAGTCCCACCAGGCTCAAGGTTGACTCAGCCTTCCATCCTTCCGAGGTAGGTAAAATGAGGACCCAGATTGTTGGGGGCAATAAGCTGAGTTTGTAATAATGCCGCTTGGGGGCCCCCCGAAAGCCCTAATAAGCAGGCATATACATAGAATGAAGGCTATTGCTAAGCACATTGATTTGTGCTTTAGAATTGTAAGCCACCCTGAGCCTTCGGAGAAGGGCGGGATATAAATGGGATTAAAATAAAAATAAAAATAAAATAAAATAAAATACTATATACTTGTGTATCTGTATATGCGTATGTATGTATGTATATGTATGTGTGTGTATCTATATCTATACATATACAGAAGAGAAGAGAAGAGAAGAGAAGAGAAGAGAAGAGAAGAGAAGAGAAGAGAAGAGAAGAGAAGAGAAGAGAAGAGAAGAGAAGAGAAGAGAAGAGAAGAGAAGAGAAGAAGCAGGCTGTTGATTTTAATTCAGTGTTACTTCTGGCATTCTACAAAGCATTCTAAATTCTATTGTTAGTGTCTGTTATCCATCTGCAAAAGCAAAGCATCCTGATTTCAGACCTTTCCTAATTGCCAAAGACATAGTATCTGAAGGCTGGTAGTGCATCAGTGATATTTTGCATAGACATTTGAGTTGAAAGATTGACCCCTAATTATGGCTTAACCACAGGTGTAGTGACAGTTCTGCACACACACATTTGACATAATAAACCGACTCTGGCAGTCTTTATAGATCAATAGATTGAAGGAACAGACAGAAAATAGAAAGATTCCCTGTATCTTTTCCTGACAATCATGCAAAATAAAGAAGACTGAATGGAGCAGACATGTTTCCAAGAAGATTTACTGTTGTTGCCTTGCTGTTGTTGTTTTTGCTTTTGTTTTTAATGTGTGAAGAAATGCTATGGTTCCTCCTGCCACACAGTTCATCACATCCAGCCTGACCCTGAATATATCTCACTTAACTCCAAACTATTAAATCTAAATATATCTTTAAGCTTTGCAATCTAAAGCAGTAGAAGGGGATTTACAAATTATTCCAGAATGTTAAGCTTCTGCAAAGCTATTTGAGGTAATGAGAATGCAGTGATATTCATTCCAGCTTCTGATCAAACTTAATTAGAATGACTTTATAAACTAATATTGCTACATCCACAGCATGAATTTAATAACAGGTGTAGAAGCAGGTTTGGAAAGCACTGAAGCTGAATTTCTGGGAATTAACCAAAAGTTAGCAGGAAATCCTGACAAACCTAAGCAGGAAAAATGTCTGACATATGTTAGCAAGGATAGCAGTAATTAGCAGGCGGTATGCAGAAAGCAGTCGTTTTATTGAGATATAGTGTTATTTCAATAACATTGAACTGCAGAGCAGTATAAATCATTTGACTTTTGTCAAAAAAAGATGGGAAAAGATAATTAGGGAACCAAAGCTGCTAGCAAATATTCTCTCTGTACAACTGAGGAATGAAATTATTAATGTTGGTCAAGTGCAATGAAAGAAATGCTGCTAATTAACAGAATATTGCAAAACAGAATAAAACCTTAAATGAAACTAATGAGAGCTAGTTTGGTGTTGTGGTTAAGGCATCAGACTAGAAATCTGAAAATCATGAGTTCTAGTCCCGCCTTAGGCACAAAGCCAGCTAGATGACCTTGTGCCAGTCACTCTTTCTCAGCCCTCAGCAGGAGGCAATGACAAACCGCTTCTGAAAAACCCTGGCGAAGAAAACTGCAGGATTTTGTCCAGGCAGCCTTTGAGAATCCAACACAATTGAAACAAAAAGGGAAAAGTAACTAAGTCCTTTTAATGTCTATATGTGCAATTGGCAAGAGTGAGCATAGGAAAAAAAATATTTTGGTTTGGTACCTCAGTTGGCTAGAAAATTAATGAAATGGTAAATTGCACTTGTTTTTAAAAAGTAAGGCAAATGGGAAAAGGAAGAAGGCTGAGAGGCAAAAACATTTAAAAATGTTCCTACTGGGGTGTGAACCACCAATATTTTACATTTGACTTATGATGCAAAATGCAAATAACTAATAAAGGATTTTTAAGGGCTTACTTTAGCTTTGTATACATAAATTTCGCTTAACTTTCTTTGTATACATGTGCATACCTATGTGTAGAGTATATGGATGTGGATGGATAGATGGATGGATAGCTATTCACACATGCAGTATAATAACATGTGGTTCCAGGAAAATTCTCCAGGAAGAAAGCAATTGGCGATTGTTTTTCTGGAAAAGAATCAGCTGAGAAAGTTATTATCCACTAACTACTTCTCTGCATTTGCAACAGACAGAATAAAAGAATAATAGAGTTGGAAGGGACCTTGGAGGTCTTCTAATCCGAACCTCTGCTCAAGCAGGAAACGCTATACTATTTCAGACAAACAGCTATCCAGTGTCTTTTTAAAAGCCTTCAGTAATGGAGGACCCACAACTTCTGTAGGCAAGTTGTTCCACTGGTAGGCAAGACATAGGAAAGTAGGAAAATACAACAGCGGGAGAAGTCCCAAGTGGGAGGACATGGTACATTTCAACATGATTTTTTTAAAAACCACTTTAGAATGAAACAATTTGGAACACAGAACATGAGTAGCTTAAAAGGTAAAGATGAACAGGCTCCTAATCTGAGGTGATTCCATTTCTAGTCTGGTAGAAATCAAGTTCCTGATTTTGGTATTAAAATAATGGACATAATTTTATTAACCTCATAATCAGATTACTTTCTTTAACCATGTGTCATATAATCATTTAGGGACATTCAGGGCAATATAAGTCAGCAAGTCGGCAATATGCCTGTAATTATATGCCACAGTGCTTTGTGTGGGGATTAGAGAGACAAAACGGGATTATTGAACTGAAAGCAGCTTAAGCAAACTGTTTAAAAAGTTAGTATACAGTGAAATCAACCCAGTGTTGAAAGTCAAAACCTTTAGACCTATTTCCTTTCATTTTAAGTCACCACAAATAAGTGTTGGACTTAAAAATACCAGTATAACTCTTCCAACTATCTTGTAGGGTGGTGTTCCCATATACATTTCTATTGTACACATAGTAGCATGAATTCTAATTTAGACTTTAAAGCAGGACAAATAACAGCTTTATGTTATTTCACCATATTTTTCTAAAAAGGGTATGGTGATATAAAATAATAGGAAAAAGTATGATAGAATAAAACCATAGAATAGTATAGGAGAAAAAAAATAATAAAATTAAATAAAACCTGGATTCTTATTTGGATCCCCTGAGAAGTTCAAAAGATGTAAACATTCTTGTTTTAGTGGATTAATATGCTGTCTCAGGCAATAAGCATTTGATATTCAACTATCAAATTAAATATTAAAGAGAAAACATTTTAGATACAGAAAGCACGACAAACATTGTTTTACTTTTGTACTAATGAATGCTTACAGAGACAGAGATTTGTGACACTCATCTTATGGTGGTAGCCCCAAGGAATAATAATAATAATAAAACTGTGAGATTTGGCATGTGAGATTTGTTCATGTAGATTGTGTTTTCAAAGGGCTGGTAACAGATGCAGAAGGGGCCAGTCCAATGCTCTGCTTTAGCAAAGTGATGTGCTTATTATTTTAATGGTGCATTTTGATTAGACATAGAATAAGTCCCTTCTCTAGGAAATATGGTCTGGAACCTGGTTAGCTATTCTGCAAATAAAAAAGAATTTCTCTTCATAGAATAGACAATAGATGGAACAGCTTTTCCCCCCTTTATAGTAAAGAAAGTGATGCAAATTTCTCTTGTTCCCTCTCCTCCCCCCTTCCTTTGTTATTCTAGATCTGTCACACACGTGGCTCTGGACGTTCTACCATCCTTATCCCAAAAGTACTTTTTCAAGAAGCAACTGGACTTTCTGGGTTTTCCCTTGAAGTCATTTTGCTTCTCATCCCAAGAATCTTCTTCAGTTCTGACTGACTCCATCCTTATGGACCAGATTTTTCTACGTCATCTAAGAGAAAGATAAGATCATAAAAAATCAACTTCTACTTCCTCCAGCAATGCAAAGCCTAGAACTAATTCTCAATTAATAATAGAGATTTTTCTAAGCTGCTCATATCTGATAAATAAAACAGAACTTGGGGGTGGTGATGTGGAAAGATACAGAAACCAGTCTTACATCATTGTTAACATACTGTATATGTTGACTGCAGTTGCTATGAATAGCCTCCCTTACATTTTAGGAAGGCATTCACATCATTTAATATCTATGGGATAGAGGCTTTTTTCTATTCTAATTGAAGATGGCAAGAGAAGCATGCAAAGCAGATGCTCAAGAAAATGGTGCTTGGTTTCTTTGGCTTGTTGGAGAAAATAGTATGGAAGAAGGAGAAGGAGAAACCTTTGGCCTCCTCTCATAAAAGCCTCTTGGGGGAACACATTTTTTTTTAAAAAATGGGGCTTCAGTTAATTGATAAATGGAAGACAGTCTGTCAGCAGTGGTGGGATTCAGCTGGTTCGCACTGCTTTGGCAGAACTGGTAGCTAATTTTTTGTTGCCCATGCCCAGAATGGACTTCCGGAAGCGGCATCCACACAGAGAACCAGTTGTTCACATATTTGAATCCCACCACTGTCTGCCTGCTTATCTTAAGTAAATCTCAGAGGTGGAAGGGAGGAAGGGAAAGTAGTCAAAGAGAGAATACTGTATTACCAAAGTCAAAAGAACAACAACAAAAAAACCCCAACAGATTGTCACTTAAGATGTTTGCTTTAGAAATATGACATTATTTCAGGTTCCTTGCATATAGAGGGGCTGAGCCAATCTGAGATTGGCACTTGCTATAAAGAGCTAACCATCACGAGACACACAACTGTCTTTCATGTGATTGAAAATGTGCAAACATGCTTTCTTTCCAGAAGGACATTTTAAAACACCTTGACCATGCAGCTGCAATTGCTTTCTTTTTATGATTCTTCTTACTGACAGTTTTCAATATTTTTGTTTCTTAAATGGCCTTGATTGTCTAATTTTGTTTTTTAAATTTGTGTAAATTATTTTGGACTTCTTTTTTCATGAATAAAATGCAAACTGAAATAAATGTGATTCACATTACTAAGGGATTGGTTTGGGTTTTTTTTTGTTTACACTGTACACTCTGTGTCAAGAGTGAAAACATGGTAGTTATGTGCCCCTTGGTTTCATCTTGCCATTAGAATGGGGGTGGGTTTGTTGATTACAAAAGGATTAGTTAAAGAAACAAACTTCTTCAGTTCTACTGAAGCCTGTGAGAGTAGAGAGTCTGGAAACCTTTCAAGGACATCTTAACAGGTGTGAAGAAGAAGGCAGATGGTTCCCATAACAAAGAACACTTGTTTATATGAGCTACATGGAATCTTGGGGGTTTGACTGGGAAAATCATTGCTCTGTGCTCTGATGCTTTGGAATTTTAGAGTTCGTTTTGCCTCACCATAATCAAACTATGTATTCAATAAACAGTAAACTTTTCAGAAATGAAATGATCCTGGACTTTTATTTGGATACTCAAGTGGGATGTTTCACACTCTGATTGAAAGCATCATTGGGATAAAACAGAAATGGAGAAGGAAGCAGGAAAAGCAGGATCAGGTGGAGAAAAAATTCTCAGGTATGTGCCCTGATATTTGCAGAGTTTCCTGCATTTCAGATGCCTTGAAAAAACTGAATTCTGATAGCTTAATACACACTTTTCAGACTGCTAGAACTACATAAAAAAGCTAATTCATTCTGTTTAGAAAAATCTCAGATTTTTTGCATTAAAACTATGCTTCTAAATATATTCTAGCTGCTGAGCATTAGCACAGCTCAATAGTCCTATAGGGATCACAGTTTCTTTTCTTTTCTTTTCTTTTTAAATAAAACTTCTCTATAAAAAGGCAAAACATCTCCCCACTACCTCTGACTAAAACCTGGATCTTTTACTATTAATTTGAGATAATGTTCAACATCTATTTAGAAAAAGATATTTCAAGTTACATTTTGTTTAGATGAGGAATAACTAGACAGAAGATGTAAATCAGCAACTACCAGATCAAAATGTCTTTATCCTTGGTGTTTTACTATATTAAGATGGAAGAAAGTAACAATGTGATTAGAAAGCACAATATTACATATCGTGGATACAATCTAGGAAGATATTTTCATGTCACTGAGCCTGATTATTTAGAAAATATCCCATTAATGATTGTATGTAATGATTTCTTCTATCCAAGACAAGAATCAATATCTTTGCCCTAAGCCAGAACATATTCAACTCTGGAATTTTAGGGAATTCTAACATTTATAGGTATTTTCCCCAGATACCTTTTAAATTGCCAAGCTACTCATGTGAACAACATGTAGCTGTTATTTATTAGTGTAAAATTGCTCCATATAAATGCTTATGAAAATAGCAACAGCACTTACTTATATATCAATTCATAGCGCTTTACAGCCCTCTCTAAGCAATTTACAGAGTCAGCATATTGCCCCCAACAATCTGGGTCCTCATTTTACTGACCTCAGAAGGATGGAAGGCTGAGTCAACCTTGAGCTCATCAGGATCGAACTCTTGTCAGCTGGCAGAGTTAGCCTGCAGTACTGCATTCTAACCACTGTGCCACCATGGCTCTTGTAATTATAAAATAATTATAATATCAATACTAATTGACATTTTAAGACATCAAATGATCTAAATCCTATGAGGGATGGCATTACCTAACAAATGTATAGAAATAATTAACAGTTCTTTACATATCAATTTAGACATGTTAATTCCTTATCTGTAACACCTGAAGTAGAAATTTTAGACTCCAGTTTGTGACTTTCAGTGATGTTAGATGTAGTACACAGCTGGATTAGTAAATAGTCCTTTGTTTTCCCTGAATCCTAATAACACAGTTTGAAAAGAAAGAACAGACATCCCAAATCACCAAGTTTTTTATATAGGTTTGGTTATGATCTTAAATGTTCTTATTTGCACCTCTTTGATAAACTGGTTATTTGTCCCATGATAACATGAATGTTTTTTTTATAAAAAAACACCTTAATTTTGGAAAGACCAAGCAGATCAAAATAACTGAGTTTCTTTAGGATTTGTTCCCATAGGGAATGGCACTAATGGGGACTATAGCCTTTCTCAATTGTTGCTCCCCTTCTTTAGAATACTTTTCCTTTGAGATCCAGATAGCCCTGATCCTGCTGAGATTTCCAAAAGCCATTAAACCTTGGCTGTCTCAGCAGGCCTTGGTAATAGACTTGCACTGGGTGTCAAACAATATGTAAATACACTTATTTATCTATAATATCTTATCATCCTTTCTTAAACACAGCAATGAATTGAGAATTGGGTTTATGCTGGCATTTTGCAAGTTGCAAATGTTTACATTTGTCTTATAATTCCAAATCAATGTTGAAGTCAAAAGGGCTAGTATAGAGAGAATACCCGTCAACGATACAGAATAGAATTCGATGATTAAGAAGTGTATCTACCCAGGCTGGATGCTCATCATTTTCAAAAGCCTGAGGCATTAACTAGACCTGGAAATGTGGTATTAAGAATAATTTCCACAGTTAAAATAGTGTGTGGGGGGAACAGATTTTAAAAAGTTCCTGGAAGGAAAATTGCAGAATGATTTCTGTATTACTACCCCTCTAATCCATCTCCCCACCCATGGTTTTTCCAGCCAATCTTATATACTATGGACTTATAACCTAACTGGGAGGTGAATTCAAGCACGGTCCTGCCTAGTTTAATACTGTGAATAGAAGTATTTAGCACCCTTCACCTATCACTGCTATATTTTGACATCTAGGTAGCAAGCCTGTTTTCCACTTTAAGTGGCCTATTATTATCTTCTTCTTCAGATTAAGCAGCATAATGAAGGAATGTGAAACAAAAGAAGTATGAGAGAACATTAGTCTAGAGAACTCTTGCTTCCAGGGATTATATAAAACACAGTAAGAGCTATTTATTGCAAACCTTTCTACAACTTGCTTCATCATTCTAGATTTATATAAACACCCATGGGTGCATGAAATGCCTATATACAATTTATATGAGCCAGAAGTGGAAGTTTTACGAAAAACTAATAAGCACTAGGTGTGGTTTTTGTTACTGCATTTGAAATGATGGGTCAGAAGCAGTAGAAGTCTGATTTTTTAAAGATGGAAAAGGAATAAAATATCTTTATTCAAATATTTAACACTAATATATTAGCACTTTTACAATTTATTTTTTTTCCAGAAAGAAAACTAATTCTCTTTTATTGTTGAATTCCTTGGTTATCTGCAACCAAATGAGTTTTAAAGCTGATAACTGCAACCTTTCAGTTTTGCGTTTGTTCAGCTAGCTAGGAGGATCAATTTCCTATAATGTAGGTTTTAAGCAACAGTAGAATTTAATAGACATTTATTCATAATTTTCATTTTGTCATTACACTTAGAACTGCATTACTTATAGCTGATAATTCCTGATTAATTATTGTCAAGCTGCATTTAAGTAGAGCCAAGAATTCAATTAAAATAGTGAATTTATTTTCAGTAATGGTCATACTGGATTAAGCAGGGAGAAGACAAACTAAACAGTTTCTACTGAGCTTTAAAAAGGAAGCAATGAAGACAAAACTTAAATATAGAGTTGAATTTGACAAGAATAAAATTTAGAAGTAGTGTGACTTTCCAACTTGTTTGGTGCAGTTCTCACAAGGAAGAAATATTAATTGGCGTAAGAAATGCAGTCACTATGTTAGAACAGAGATAGATCTGAGTTTGAGAAGCTGAATTCCTTGAGATCTCTTTAAAGTATCTTTCATCTTTCTTGCAATTTACTCTAAGCCATGGTGGTGCAGTGGTTAGAATGCAGTATTGCAGGCTAACTGTGTCAGCTGCCAGGAGTTCGAACTTCACAGGCTCAAGGTTGACTCAGCCTTCCATCCTTCCAAGGTCAGTAAAATGAGGACCCAGATTTGGGGAGGGGGGGCAATATGCTGACTGGAAAACTGCTTAGAGAGGGCTGTAAAGCAGTATATAAATCTAAGTGCTGTTGCTATTGCTAAACAGAGCCTGGCACTCTAGGAAAACCAGTAAAACTAGTTTCTTGGTTTGAACACATTTGTTACCATCCAGAACAGATCATGCAGCTATAACAACACTATAGTATGGGATGTATCCCTTTTTGTTCAAAAGAGACATTTAGATGCATATTAATTTTTAAACCAACTAAGCTCTCTCCCTCTGCATAAGAGCGCATAACAGCACAAAGAACAAGAAAACAAATATTGAAAATTACAAACATTTGCTTTGGCTAAGTATGCTTGATACACAAGAGATCCCCTTTGCTTCATACAGTCCTCCTGGCAGAATGTTGCCTATTTCTGCCTTCTTTTTCTACCTTTCCTACCACCACTACCACTACCACCACCATCACCCTGCATTTCCTGACTCACTCTACATTCTTCTGAATTCTGCTTTCTAGCTGCTTTGGATCTTTTTTTTTTCCCTTCATTTGCTTACTGCTTTTAAAAAAAATTCTGGCTGATCTCCAATGGTTCTGGTGGATCTCTCCTCCCCCTCTTCCCGAATCCCTCCAGCTACAGCCTCTGCCTCCCGCTAGCTTCCTTCAGCATTCTTACTCCGTTCTATTGGCTCTGGTTTGCCTTGGGTTTGTCCTGTGTCCAATTTTTTTTTCCTCGACATCCACTTGACAAGCTGTTCCTCTCTTCTTCTGTCACTGAGGTGAGGGGAATCCCTTCTGAGCAGAACTACTTATTCTGTTTACCCATGAGTTGTCTTTCTGCTGGGAAGGAGTCAGGGCAAAGCTCTCAATTCTGATTGTTCCAAAATATCCTCCCTCCTTTTAATCTCACCTGGACTCATCTGGGGTTTTTTTACCCTGCGATTTTGCTGTCTCCCTCCTCCTACAGCTAGCCTTTTTTTCCCTTCTGCTTCTCCATCCACATTTCTATCATTGCTCCCATTTCTTAAACTTTGGGGGATCTTCTTAAATCTTAATTCATAGAAGCTAGGCTATTTTGCCACAAGACAATATATCTCCAGTTTTAATCTATGTCCTGCCCAACAGCTCCCACAAGAGTGGGACTCACAAGCAATATTACTTGGCATAACCTAGCAATCTTAGTCCTTGAAGATTCAGCTGAAGTGGAAGAAAGTCACTAAAAGATAATCTTTCTCTGATGTTTTCCTTTTTTTACTCTGACTGGTGCAAGGTAAGTCCTTGTCTTAATGCAGGTGAGAGAATAAGGAAAGTGTGATGGAACAAGGTCTACACTGTGTGGTTCAGTATCAGCTTCATCTATTTTATTTTCTAGTTGCTGCTAAAACGTTGCACATTTTTTAATGAAGCATCTGGACAGTTTGTTGGCACAGATGTAGGTTTTAAACATACAAAATATCAAGTTCCACCACCTCTAATTTTTCTCTGTAACTAGTGCTCACTAAAATCAATACAGATGATCATCAGGGTTCTATTAATAAGTTGATGGTAAGTACAAGTTAATATTTTAGTTTATGGAAATCATTACATTTTCCCCAAAAATAATTAAAATAAACATTCTCTGCAACAAGCAAAAAAAATTGAAGGAAATCACAAGTTTCTATAGTTTGATATACGTGAATTCTGTTTATTAATTGTCCCTTTTTGTTAGTGCGTCAATATATGTATATGGCATATAAAGTTCTCCACATTATTTTAGATAAATGAATGAGGAAGGAGCAAATGATTTCACTGCTTTTAAGTGACTAAATTCTTTAAAAAAATCCCAAAGATAAGTTCTATTAACACACTAGCAGTCATTCTTCTATCTTCTTCAATAAACACCAATGCTGGCTTTGAAATCTTATATTTGTTATTTCCTTTAAGTACAGTAGCTGGAAGGAAAGTTATGCTTGAGTAGAATTTTATGGACATTTGCCTCCCTGGGAGATCTTCCAAACATGGATCCACTAGGATTTTATCTCAAAGAAGCCTGCTGTTAAACTCCCCACATCTCTAAGGGGGTGACTTCTATCTCCCTCCACAAATCCAATTAATATGTACTCAAATTCTATTTTTGTACAGATGTGAACACTATTACTTGCATTTTTTAAAAAGAGCGTACATATATATAGGATATAATATCTATAGAAGAACAACTTCAAACAACCATGTTAACTGTTGAACTCAGTCTGACTAATTTCATGTCCTTGTTCAGAGCTAGCAGTTTGTACCCAAAAGACTAAACCGTCTCTTGAAAAATTCAATACATTTCATACTCAAATTGTATATTTAAAACAACATCCTTCCAGCCTCCACTGCAAACATTGCATAGTAACAGCTAGTAAGGCAAAAATCTTGTATCAGTTTATCTCATTCTCTTTGTTGAACCCATATAATGTCCTTCAGGACCCAGATTGTTGGGGGCAATTAAGCTGACTTTGTAATAATGCTGCTTGGGTGTGTGTGTGAAAGCCCTAATAAGCAGGCATATACATGAAGGCTACTGCTAAGCTTGTAAGCCGCCCTGAGTCTTCAGAGAAGGGCGGGATATAAATGGAATTAAAATAAATAAATAAAATAAACCTCCTCTTATATGGCCCATCTGAATTACACTCTGCTTCTCCTCCACTCAGTCCGTCAAGCTAACATTCTTCTCCCACCCCCCTGCTTCAACCACTCATTTTCCCTCTGTTGAACCTGTCAGGGTCTCTATGGTCATGTTGGCTTTTGCTAACTGATACTCACAAATCTTTCTGCTGATTCCCAGATGCTATTTTTCTCCCAGGAACTGAATCCCTGTGGGCAAAGTTCTGCTGGGGCAGATGCTTCTCACCTTGTCTTCTTTTACTTGCTACCTATCTTTCATCCTTAACGTAAAGGTTTTTTTTAAATCTTATTTAACTTCTTAGGCTGTTTTTTTCCTTCTCTTTTTTGTAGCCATCCTCCAGATGAAACGTCTGCTCTTCTCCTTGTTCCTGCACGCATGTATGTGTATATCTGTCTTTGCACCTCCACTTCCCAACTTTTTATATTTTTCCTGGCTCTTTTGAGTTTTCTGCTTGCATTTCTAATCTTCGAGACAGACCACATCCCTTCTAGAGGTCCCTAGTTCTGATTTCTTTACTGAATCCAAACTGTTTACCAGCCATCACTTTATTGCTCCCCTTAACTGCTATATCAATTAATTTTAACATCACTGAGGGTCCTACTTCCTCCGCTTCTGATTACTTCCAGTTCCAGATCTATGCATTCAGAAGCCCATTAACCAAGTTAACTTTCTTCTTCTGAGACACTCCTGCCTGTTTGCAACCACATTAGCCATTTTGTTTATAATCTCATCACCGCTGCATCTGTCTGGGTTAAATGTACCTTTTTTTTTCCAGGAAGAACTTTGGTTTCTCTGCCAGTGCAAATGAAAGTAGCAGCTGTTCCAGCAGCCTGATCATTATTTTATATCTTTTGAAATATCGTGGGCCATTTTCCATAGTCTATATAATACCCTGAATCTCATTACAACCCAGCACATTATGGAGAAAGGAGAATGGAAATGTCCATAAACAAAGAAGCAAAATGGAGGAGGGAGAAAACGGAGGAATCTTTAATTAAAATTCCGCAGAGTAGGAAAGGGAAAAAAAAACCCGTGGGCAATGTATTAGGGAACATGTAACCTGGGATAGTTTTGAAGGCTTTTAATGTATTGACTAATTACTGAAAAATGCCCCAAATGAAGAAAAGTTGGAGGGGAGGAAAGGTACTCTGTACACAACAGAACCTCCAGATCTATAGATCCTGACTTAAATGGTTGAGCCTGTTAAATGTCTTTTACCCACTGTGGGATTCACCTAAATCACAACATTCCCCCACTTAAGGTCTTTCTTAAACTGTTTTACTAGTGCTATTATAGAAGGCATAGGGAATTGCACTGATTAAACAGGAGAAAAAAATCACTAACAAGGCAATGATTAAACAATCCCATTCTAAGAATTTAATTCACGTGAATATAGTGAGGGAAGAGTTGAAACATTCAGACTTGCAAAATTCTGTTAGTATAGCTTTACAATAAAAGTAGACCTACATGGCATTGGTATTTTGGTTTGCTCTACCTACTAAGGCTGACATTTATTTCTCCCTGTGCTTTTGTCTTTTTTCTTAGGTCTTCTCAATATACTGATCCAGAGGAAACAGGAGAGGAGTCATGCAGAGATTGGATTTCCTGCTATTGCTGTGAAAATTGGCAATGATATAGCAAGAAGGGAGAATGGGATAGGATTGTGAAAGTCTGAGGATAAAATTGTATTTTTGTTGTCTTCCCCCACTTCTACCGCCATTTGTCAAGAACAGAATCGGCTTCAAAAGAGAATAGAGTAGAATTTAACATTTGTGAGCTAATGCAGGATTATGTAGAATTTCTGAACTCCTTGTTACTTTTTCTCTCTATGTTCACCCACCTTTCTTTTTCTTTCTGTTGCTTTCTGTTCACTTTTATTTTAATAGTTTTTCTACTGGCAGCAGAATATAATTTGGTAGAAACATTAAGGCTTCTTGAAAAGATATTCACTATTGTTATTCAATCAGACTTTTTCTTCCAAAGGAGCTTGTTCCCAAGATTTATTGCTTTCAATGGCAGCTTTCTTAAATCCAACATATTGCCTATATGCTGGATGAGATTATTGTTGTGCTTTGGAAACAGGAGATTCCTTGGAAATTTATTAAACAGTTATGTGCACTGTAAATGTAAATATCTGACAGAGACAAAATAAAAATAAAAATAAAATCATTACAAGTCAGGTAGAACCAAATATGTGGCACATCTGCAGTCTTGACTTGGGAACTGGGGAATGTTATTTTCATATAATACAGCATATATATTTAGTAATTATTTTAGACCTGCAGTCTTTGGAACGCATATTAGTAATGGTAATCTTATTTCATAAATATTGAATATGCATAAATTGGTGTACCCTCTGGCAGAATAATATTGACACTACATTTGAAAAGATTCTGTGATATATTAAACTGTTTTTAATTTCAGACAGTTCTTTCTCTAAAAGTATATATAAGGAGGAAAGATTTAAAAATTAAGAAATGGAGATAGTCAAGTATGAAAATGAATTTTAAAACATTCACTGTAAGTAAGCCTGTAAGTACAATTTATATCCTAAGCTGTCTATTATGATTAACAGAATAGATAAATAGATAAAAGTATCAAATAACAGAATATCAAAAATAGAATTAACTAATGGACTTCATAGGTACTTATGGTATAAGATGCAAGGAAACAAAAAAGGAAGGAAGGAAGGAAGAAAATGGTGACATAAAGGAAAAATTTGATAAAAATATGGAATCTTTTAAAAACAGCAGTTTTATGATTAGCTTTATCATAAGGCCTTCATCATAATGCCTTTCATTTCAGAGACAACTATAGTAAGAGATTTAATCCAAGATTTAATAGGAGGCTAGTAGAAGATTCCATTTTCACGATGTGTACTCATTGGTTCTTTTATTCACTTTGCTATTGACATAATATTTGTTCTTGGCTGACCAACGTTTTAATCTTTTGATGTTTTAATTGTTTTATAGTATTATTTATAGCATTGTAATCTGCCCAGAATTGTTTGATAGTGAGATGAGAAGCATATATAAATCTAATAAATAAATAAATTGAATAAATAAATGAATGAATATTTTAATAAATAAATATTTTAATAAAAAAATAAATAAATTACATATGCCATCTGGGTGTTCAGATGCTACATCCAGATGCAGGAAACAGACTAAAAACAGAGCAAGAACTGTTCAAGGAAAGTGGGAATTTACCATGGTTAAGTTTTTTTAAAAAAAAATTGCTGCAAGAACAAGAAGTGATCTCAAGAAAGAAGAATGAGACAATTTAGTTTTAAAATTCCAGATTAATTAGTTTCCTGTCCCCTTCTCATGAAGAACTATTCAAAATAGATTTCACTAATTCCATAACAGTTTTTAAACTCAATTAGATTGAAGCTAAACTAAAACACAGTTTATTCGAGATTGTTAAAATGGGTACATGTGGTCACTCGTTTATATTTGATAACAATCAGAATTCTTGGGACTTCTAACAATTAACATCTAATTTAAAATTGGAATGTCTTTCCTCTGAAAACTGTGTCTATTTTTCATTGCAGTTGTAACTGGAAGGCACAGAACTAGATTAAATTCAACTGGGCTTCTATCCACTAGGCCAGGGGTGGGAAACCTTGATTCTTTTATGACTTGTGAACTTCAACTCCCAGAATTGATGCAAACAAAGAAATCACTAAAAGTCAACATGGGTTTGTCAAAAACAGATCATGCCAGACAAATCTTATTACATTCTTTGACCAAGTGACAAAACTAGTGGACCAGAGGAATGCTGTAGATATAATTTACTTGGACTTCAGTAAGACATTTGATAAAGTAGATCACAACCTACTACTTGATAAGATAGAAAAATGTGGGTTAGATAGCATTACCACCAGATGGATTCGTAGCTGGCTGACAGGCCGTACTCAGCGTGTGGTCCTCAATGGAACCGCATCTACATGGAAGGAAGTGTGTAGTGGGGTGCCCCAGGGCTCTGTTCTGGGCCCAGTGCTCTTCAATATCTTCATTAACGATTTGGATGAGGGGATAGATGGGGAACTCATCAAATTTGCAGATGACACCAAGCTGGCAGGAATAGCCAATATTCCAGAAGATAGGCTTAAGATACAGAAGGATCTGGACAGACTCGAACACCGGGCACTATCTAACAAAATGAAATTCAATGGTGAAAAAAGTAACGTTCTACATTTAGGCAGGAAAAATCAAATGCATAGGTATAGTATAGGTGGTACCTTGCTCAATAGTAGTAACTGTGAGGGCTTCCGGATGGCAAGGTGACGCTGGAGGCAGCCATTTCTTGGCTGTCAGCCTCGCAGCTCCGTAGAGCCGCCGAAAACAGCGCTGATCAGCTGTTTGGCGGCTCGGAAGCCCCCACCTCGGGAGAAGAGGAGAGGGTGAGCGTCCAGGTAGGGGTAGAGCTCTTCGGGGCTTCCAGAACTTAGAGTTTTGGCGGCGGAAGGATTGAGCCCCCCCGAAGCCTGGGCATGCTCCGGACTGCGAGGCGCCTCTGCTCCGGGTTTTTGGGAGCAGAACAGGGCGTTCGCGACCATCCCTGCTAGCAAGGAAGAGCTTTTGAGAACGAGGACGCAGGCAGAGCGATGCAGGAGATTTTGGTGAAGATGATGCTTTGATCTTTAACTCAATGGACTTTGCTGAATCTGCATGTGAAAGTGCGTAGTTAACAATAGAGGGTGAAAATGGCGGCTATATCTTCTAAAGTTCCTGCCATGAGGCAGCAGTCTTCACTGAAAACTTCATTGTCCTCTGCATCTGAATCTGTATTAGCTTTTACAGCGAAAGATTTGCAGAGTCTGTTGCACGAGACTATGGAAAAGCAAATGCAGCAATTTGTTGAGATAATGGAGAAAAAGTTGGAGGAGAAGTTTACAGAGAAATTAAAAGAAATGAGAGCAGATATCACATCTGCAATAGAGGGCATGGTTAAAGGTATTGAGATTTTGGAGGACAGAGTGGAAGATCTTGCTCAAAATGATATTAGATTGGAAGCCAAAATGACAGAAACTGAAAATGTAATAGAGAAAATGGATTATGACTTGATTTTGACACAGTATTTTCAGATGGAGCTTGCTTTGAGAATCAGAGGCCTTAAAGAAAACCCTAAGGAAAATTTGGAGAAAATGGTTTCTGAGGTTTTGGAAGGGGTGTTGGAGCGACCAGCAGATGAAATAATGGAAGATATAGATAAAGTCTTCCGTGTTAATTCGTGGATTGCAAGACAAAGGAAATTACCCAGAGATGTGGTGGTTTATTTCACAAAGAGAAAGATTAGAAATGAAGTTATCCAGGCCTCCTATAATATTGATTTTGTAATGGATGAGCAAAAAGTTTTGATTTTAAAAGAGATTCCTGCAAGAATTTTAAGAAAAAGGAAGGAATTTGCTTTTTTTGACACAAGTATTGAGACGACGTGATATTAAGTTTAGATGGCAAATACCAGAGGGTATGGTGGTGACTTATGAAGGTACAAGGCATCGTCTTACCACGGTGGTTCAGGCACGTGATTTTTACAGTAATGTTTTAAAAGCAGTCCCCATATCGTCTTTGGAGTCTACAAAGAAAAAAGGTGACAGAGAGCCTCACCGTTCCAGAGAGAATCCACAAGATGTTGAAGGGTTAACACAGGCAGATGTGAAAGTTACAGGAGTGGGTCAAATTTCATTACCACGGGAGAAGGCCAGAAACTGGAAGAGGTGTGCTGCTTCTGGAAGAATGAAGCAAACTTGAGGATTTAGTTGCATAATTGCAAGAGATAATAATGTAATAAGGATGCTAGAAGGATTAAGTATGTGGGGATTCATTTTTCACCCTTATAAAATAATTATATAATATTTTGTGTTGCTTTAGTTTGAAGATGATTATGAAAATTTAATTGGGAAGATTTGTAGTATTGTTTATTGATATTCTGTAGGTTATGCTTTGTTATTTGGATGGAAAGTTGTAAGCCTGGAAGGTAGTGTATGGTATTTTAAGTTGTATAATATATTAGGAGAAGGAAAGGTTGTTATAAATTGTTTTATGTGTGATTGAAATTAATTTGTAATACTTTTATGGCAATATTGGAGTGGGTAATAGAATATAAGAATATAAGAATGATGTGATTATATATATAATTTTTTTTAAGTTTGGAAGTAATCTATGGTATTTTAATTTGTATAATATATTAGGATAATATGAATATAAGGTATTATTTTGTATCTGAATAATCATTGATATATATATATATATATATATATATATATATATATATATATATATATATATATATATATGTATGTATGTTTGGAATTTACCTATATGAGTTAAATTTTGATAGTTTGAATAGCTTAGGATTGTTTGCGTAAGTTAGATCATGATTGTTTGTATTTTTATATCCTGTGTTTTGGTATTAGATTGGAAAGTATTATTTTGTATTTGTATAATTATTGATATGATTCTCCCAGAAGAAGGAAGCTAAAGCCACCAGCCTGATGATGACGGATGGGATTCCGTCGAAACGTATATATATATATGTGTGTGTGTGTGTGTGTGTGTGTGTGTGTGTGTGTGTGTGTGTGTTCTGAGGTTTTCGCGGGTGTTCGCATGTGGATCCTTGGTCATTCGGGTCTTTCCCCGCGTAGAACTAAAAGTGTAGGCGCAACGTTTCGACGGAATCCCATCCGTCATCATCAGGCTTTAGCTTCCTTCTTCTGGGAGAAGCATGTGGCTGTTTGTTCCTCTTTTTTAAACTGCCAGAGGGGGTGTGTTCTGTGGAGGTGTGCTCTGATTGGGTAGGGGACCAAGTGTGTTCTGATTGGGTGGGAGTGTGTTTTGAATGGTTGGTGTGTTCTGATTGGGTGGGGGGTTGTTCTGAGTGGATGGGTTGGTCTCAGCTGCCAGCTCCAGACCTGAGCTGGTGAGTTGTGCTGCTTTTGTTCGGCTTCGTGTTTGTGGTGGTGCCATGTTTTTATAGTGGGTGTCAGTTTGCTTATTGTGTGGTTTGGAGGGGTTTAAAGTGGCTGATGTTGCAGCTGTAGTTAGGTTTCTGTTTTGTGGTTGTGTGTCTTTATCGTTGTGGGTTCGGATTTGCTTTTTGAATGGTTGTGTGGTGGTGATGTCATGTGATGTTATCCTGAGTTTGGGTCTGGTATCATTCTTGGTGGTTGGGCCTCGTCTGTCAATCAAGGCGGGTTTCCAAATGGCTGGTAGATGAGAGGTATCATCTCGTTTATTCATGCTGTGGGGGCGTTTTTCTATCTCAATGGCTTCTCTGATTATTCTGTTGTTAAAATGTTCAATTTTGGCGATAGTTTTGGTTTTTTTTAAAATCAATTTCATGTCCCGTGGCTTCAAAGTGTTGGACCAGGGATGAAGTTTGTTCTCCCTTTCTGAGTGAGTTTTTGTGCTCTACAATGCGTGCACTTATTCTTCTGTTGGTCTGTCCGATGTATGTGGTGGGGCAGGTGGTGCATGGGATTTCGTATACTCCTTGGTTTTCTAACACAATTATGTCCTTGGGGTTTCTTAGGATGGTGGATATTTTTCTGTCTGTGTAGAATGCTGTTTTGATGTTGTGTTTTTGGAGGACCTTGCTGATTCTGTCTGTGGTCCCTTTTAAGTATGGGAGGAGGGCTTTGCCATTTTCTTGTTCTCTGTCTTGGGTTTTTGTGGGTGTCTCTCTTCGGATTAAGTTGGTAATCGTGTTTCTTTGGAATCCATTGGCTGTTAGTACATTAGTGACAGTGTGTAGTTTGGTTTTTAGGTGTTGTTCGTCAGCTAGGTGTTTTGTTCTGGAGATGAGTGTCTTGGCTACGGAGTTGATCTGTGCTGGGTGGTGGTGTGAGAGTGCGTTCAGATAGCGGTTTGTGTGTGTTTTTTTATGGTAGATAGTGTGTCCTAGGGAGCCGTTGGATTTCTTGTAGACTAAGACATCAAGGAAGGGAAGTTGATTGTTAGCTTCCGTTTCCATGGTGAATTGTATTTTGGGGTGTAGGCTATTGAGGTGTATGAGGAAGTCATCCAGTTTTTCTTTGCCGTGTGGCCAGATTACGAAGGTATCATCTACGTATCTGAGCCAGAGTTTGGGTTTGTGGTTGGATTTTTCTAGAGCGAGGGTTTCAAAGTGTTCCATGTAGAGGTTTGCGATGACAGGTGAGAGGGGTGATCCCATGGGTGCTCCTTCCATTTGTTTGTATCTTTGTCCATTGTAGATGAAGTATGTGTTAGATAGGCAGTGGTTGGTCAGATCTAGGATGTGTTTTGGGGGGTTGTATTTATTTAGGATAGCTGTCAAGGCTTCTTTGATAGGCACTTGGGTGAAGAGGGATACAACATCGAAGCTCACAAGTAGGTCACAGGGCTGTAAGTTTAGTTTACTTATGATCTCTATGAATTGGAATGAGTTTTGTACGTGTGAGGTGATGGAATTTGCATAAGGCTGTAGTTGTTTGGCAAGAAATTTGGCTAGATTTTGTAGAGGTGAGCCTATGGAGCTGACTATGGGTCTGAGTGGGGTTCCTTCTTTGTGTATCTTGGGCAGACCATAGAGCTTAGGACATCTGGATGATTTTTCTCTGGGAATGATTGTTTTCTGGATCTCTTCACTGATGGGGGTGGCTTTTATTTTTGATTTTGTGGTTTTTTCCAGGTAGGTGGTGGGATCTGTCTTGAGGAGTTTGTATGTGGAGTCTCGGAGTAGGTTGGATAATTTGGTATGGTAGTCAGATGAGTTCATTACCACCGTGGCGTTGCCTTTGTCTGCTGGCAGAATGATTATGCTGGTGTCATTTTTTAGGTTAAGTAGTGCTGTCTGTTCCTCTTTGGGTAAGTTGCTTTTGGGTGGTTTGCTGGTGCAGAGGATGTTGGTAACTTCGAGTCTGATTTTGTTGGCGTCATCAGGGTTAATTTTGGTCAGGCTGGATTCGACTCCGCATATAATGGTTTCCATGGGAATGTATTTGGGAGCGACTGCAAAATTAAATCCTTTAGTCAGGACGTTGGTTTCGGCTTTGGTGAGAATCCTATCTGAGATGTTGTGAACAGTTTGTTTCATGTGTTGCTGTGGGAGAGGAGGGGTTTGTTTCTGGCGTTCCTTTAGTCTTCGGAGTTTATTGGTGTGTGTGTCTGTTTTGTAGGCAGTCTCTGTTTCAGCTCTCCAGACGGCGATTTGTTTGAATTTGTCCGAAAGTGTGGGGTGGATCTTGTTGCTGAGTTTGAGGTGAAGTGTGAGGAGGTCTCTGTTGATTCGGTCCAGGAGGAATCTTTTTGTGTGGAGTTCGTTTCTGATTAGGGCCAGTTCTGTTCTTATCAGGATGCGTTTGATGGCTGCAGAGTTGGAGTGGAATTTCAATTGGAAGGATGTGGGGATTAAATTTTGATCTCGGCAGTTGCGTAGGAATGTGAGGTCACACAGAATGGAAGCTCTTCGTACTTCGAGTTTTTCGTAGGTCTTGGTTAGCTGGTAGATTTCCTCCCCGTAGAGGTAAGATATTTGTTTTCTGAGGTTTTCGCGGGTGCCTGTATGTGGATCCTTGGTTTTTAGGGTTTTTCCCCGCGTAGAACTAAAAGTGTAGGCGCAACGTTTGGACGGAATCCCATCCGTCATCATCAGGCTTTAGCTTCCTTCTTCTGGGAGAAGCATGCTTTTTTTCCTTTTTTTTGGTTTGCTAAAGATAAAATGTATTGTAAAACTTTTTAATAAAAAAAAATAGTAGTAACTGTGAGAGGGATCTCGGAGTCCTAGTAGACAATCACTTCAATATGAGCCAGCAGTGTGCTGCAGCTGCCAAAAAAGCCAACACAGTGCTAGGCTGCATTAACAGAGGGATAGAATCAAGATCGAGTGAAGTACTAATACCAGTTTGCAATGCTTTGGTAAGTCCACACCTGGAATACTGCATCCAGTTTTGATCACCACGATGTAAAAAAGATGTCAAGACTCTAGAAAGGGTACAGAGAAGAGCAACAAAGATGATTAGGAGGCTGGAGGGTAAAACATATAGGGAACGGTTGCTGGAATTCGGTATGTGTAGTTTAACGAAGAGAAGAGTGAGGGGTGACATGATAGCAGTGTTCCAATATCTCAGGGGCTACAGCAAAGAAGAGGGAGTCAAGCTATTCTCCAAAGCACCTGAAAGCAGGACAAGAAGCAACGGATGGAAACTAGTCAAGGAGAGAAGCAACCTAGAACTAAGGAGAAACTTCCTGACAGTTAGAACAATTAACCAGTGGAACAACCTGCCTCCAGAGGTGGTGAATGCTCCAACAACTGGAGGTTTTTAAGAAGAGACTGGACAGCCATTTGCCTGAAATGGTATGAGGTTTCCTGCCTGAGCAGGGGGTTGGACTAGATGACCTCCAAGGTCCCTTCCAACTTTATTATTATTATTATTATTATTATTATTATTATTATTATTATTATTATTATTATTATTATTATTATTATTATTATTATTATTATTATTATTATTATTTCCTGAGCCAGGAATTCTGGGAGTTGAAGTCTACAAGTCATAAAAATGCCAAAGTTCCCCACCCCTGCACTAGGCCATGGACAAAAATGTTTCCAAGCCACAGCAGCCAGCCAGAAGGACCTCAGTCAAGGTTTCTTTCAACTTCTGGCCTTTTTCAGAACCTAGCTCTGCTCTTTTTCTGTTTTAACTTGCTTTCATTGTTTGTGCAGTAATACATGTGCATCTTCTGAAGGCTGGAGTTTGAAAGATGCAAAGTCCTTTCCTTCTCAAATATCTGTTCCCTGTTATCCATCCTACCACAGTGTATAGAACTGATTTACTTTCCCATCTCTAGGTCACACTTTTATTGAAAAAAATGTCCTTGAAGACTCTTTTGGTGAGTAGATGGAAGAAAGAATAGGCACTGTGAGCAATTTCTCAGCTCCATTTTGCTGGTTTGTTTGTAAATTTCTTTAATTGATTTCTGTAGAGAAACATTATTATTTGATTTATTGATTGATGCCCTGTCTTTCTGCTCTGGCAAGCACTCGAGGTGGCTAACCAAATATTGAACTCATACAAGTATGGATAATCACTCATTAGTGAAGTGATGAGGATGCACATATAAAGTATTCTGCATGAGGGCCAGCATACAAGGAGCCTGTACTACTAATGAAAATAACATATTTGTACTGAATGTCAAAGAGAAAGCTACTATTCTTGTCTTTTTCTCCTCCTCCTCCAAGGAATTGTTTTACATAGGGATATTCCATCATAAGCACCTCACAGTCTATTTTGTACCTGTCCAGATACTCATTGCATAGGCCAGAAAGTTGAGTCATCCCAAGAAACTAATCATATTTAGTTTGAAATAAGGGTGTGAGGGGAGAGACTAATAATGTCCACTCTGCCCTCTCCAAATGACACTTGTGATTACAGTTGATACATTGGTATTCTGGGTGAGTGCACTATTTTCATTTTTCCTACTCTATATTGCCAAAGTGCAGCTGAAAACTAATTTATCTGCAAGCCAAATTAATAAGAAAGAAATGAAAACGTTCTGTTTGAAATGTCTAACATAGGGCTGGGCACATCAGACCATACCTGCCTTCAGTTTTGTCAGGCTGCTAGCAATGTCATTAGCTGAAAGGTAATAACTTGTATTTTTCAAACTTTTACTCTAGCAGTATGATTGCATAACATTTTCTTTTCCCCTAAAGACCATGAGAAAACTCCTTTAAATTCAGGTATATTTTTGGGGTATAGCAAATTCTTTTTGCTAACCTGTATTCATTGTCAGAGAAGGCCTGAGCAATTTTTGCTTAGATTTTTTTTTAAAAAAGACATAATACAGACATTGTAAAGAATTGTTTAAATTATTAGGGTTGTTTCTAAGAATAATCAAAATACAGATATTCAACTTTTCACTAATTAGTCCTTGACTTATGACCACAGTTGAGCCCAAAATTTATGTTGCTAAGTGAGAAACGTGTTAAGTGAGTTTTGCCCCATTTTACGACTTTTCTTGCCACATTTGTTAAGTGAATCACTACAGTTGTTAAATTAGTAACCCAGTTGTAAGTGAATCTGGCTTCCCCATTGCCTTTGCCTGTCAGAACTTGGCAAAAGCTGATCACATGATTCTAAGAATCTGCAACCATCATAAATATGAACGGATTGTTAAACATCTGGATGTAAATCACGTGACCATGGGGATGCTGCAATGGTCATAATTGTGAAAAATGGTCATAAGTCACTTTTTTCAGTGCCATTATAACGGTGAACGGTTCACTAAAGGAACTGTTGTAAGTCAAGGATTACCTGTATTTCCCTTTTAATTATAGCAACCAGTCTGCTTGTAAAACAGACCTTTGCAACCTTGCTTTATTAATGGAAATATAATAATTTCTTTGTGGGTTAATTGAAAAGTGGGAAACACATTTTTCATGTAGAAGAGTACTTTAGTGATGATAAGATATAAAGCATCCTCTAAAATTGTGAGTTAAAATGTGATGATTTTAAGATTGTTCTATTATTATTATTATTATGCTTAAAGTTTATTGTGTCCCCTGCGTCCCCCCAGGAGCCCCCCAGGGATGTCAGTGGACCCCTGGGGTGGGGCCAGAATTTCGGGCAGATGAGCTGGGCAATTGTGCCGCCCGCTGCCTCCCGAATCAGCTGCAGGGGTGCCGGGACATTTCCGCCCCGCCGCCTGGGCCGTTGGCAGCCGTTATAAACGGGGCCAGCGCCTCCGCCCTGCCTCCACCGCTTGTCAAACTGCTGGGCAAGGGCGGCGTCTCCGCGGATCAGCTGTGCGGCGGAGGCCCCGGCGGCGAGGACGGCAGCGGCGACGACTCTCCAGCCCCCAGGCTGGTCGTCGATTCAGGGAGCCTGGCAGCGGCGGTGGCGGTGGCGGCGGGGCGTCTCCAGGCCTGCCCCTGGACCACGACAGCCTTCGCAGCCATCCAGGAGGGGCCGGAGGCTCTGCTCTGCCCCGTCCCCCTGACCGGCTCCCGGGTGGCGGCGGCGTCTCCGGGCGATCGGCGAAGACGCTGCGGACCAGCTGGACCAGCTGGGTGGCGGAGGCGGCGGCATCTTCGGCGGCGACGGCGGTGAGAGGCCTGCCCCTGGACCACGACAGCCATCGCAGCCATCCAGGAGGGGCCGGAGGCTCTGCTCTGCCCCGGCCCCCTGACCAGCTCCCGGGTGGCGGCGGCATCTTCGGCGGCGTCGGCGGTGAGAGCTCAGCGGGCCCTGGTCTGCGGTCTCCCACGATCCCGATCACCGGGCAAGGGCGGCGTCTCCGCAGATCAGCTGTGCGGCGGAGGCGCCGGCAATGAAATCAACAGCAGCAGCAGCGACGGCTCTCCAGCCCCCAAGCTGACCGTCTGTCCCAGGAGCCTAAAAGTGACGGTGGCAGTGGCGACGGGGCATCACCGGCCCGCCCCTAAGCCACCACAACCATTGCTGCCATCCAAGAGGGGCCAACATCTTTGCCCTGCCCCGACCCCCCCGTGTTCGACTCCCGGGCTGCGGCGGCGTCTCCAATCGATCAACGGAGGCGCCGCGGACCAGCTGGGTGGCGGAGGCAGCGGCATCGTCGGCAACGGCGACGGCGAGAACCCCGCAGGGGCCCTAGTCTGTCGTCTCCCCACGGGCCTGAACCCCGGCGGAGGCAGTGGCGGTGGGGCGCCCCTGACCTGCTCCTGAGCCGCTGCAGCTGCTGCAGCCATCTGGAGTGGGGACGGCGCCTCCACCCTCGGCTCCCTGTTATGCCTCCCTGGGCAACGGCGGCACCTGGGAAGATCAGGAAAGATCCCGCGGATCAAATGGATCAGCTAGGCAGCGGAAGAGGCAGCCGCAGCAACCGCCCTGAGCAGGACCGGAGTCGTTACTCTGCCTCGACCTCCTGGCCTGCTCCTGAATAACAGCGGCGTCTCCATGGGATCAAGGAGACGCCGCAGACCGGCTATGCGGACCCGATCGACCACCACCGAGGGGCCTTGACAACGGCGCTAAGCTTCTCCAGGCCCCGGCCGACCAACTCACCAAAAACCCTCAACGGCAGCACTACTAGACGCGGCGTGGCGTCTCTGGCCCGCACCCTGGGTGCCGACGGTGTCTCCGTGCTGATCAACAACCTAAAGACGCCACGATGCAGCTGACCAGTGGAGATGACGGTGACTAGACCACCGAGGCCATCATCATCTTGCCTCCACCAGCTCCGAACCCCCTGCCCTCCCTCGCCCCAAAGGACATGATGGGCTTGGGTGCAAGCCACGGTGGCAGAGTGGCCTGTCCTACACCTTCAGCCCCATAGAGGTGAGAGCTCTATGGGGTATGCTTCACCCAGAGTGGGTCCTGGACCACCCCCAGAAGCAGAGTCACAACCCATTGTGAGAGGATGGGGAGTGGCCTGCTTCTGGGGTTCACCCAGCCAAGTGGCAGTGGTTGGATTACGGTCCAGATATCCACCTACCCGACTCGACCCTCCTTCCAATGCTCCACCCAGGGGACCGCCTTCCCAATGCTTCCCAATGCTCCCTATGCTTCTCCAATATTCAAGCATAGATCTACTCGCCCTCAGGAGTTCCCCCCTCTCCTGGGTTCGTCCTGCCTTCAATACATCGAACCTCAATGACGGGCCCGACCATTGGGCCTCTGAGAGATGGCCAGGCAGGGTCAGGGGCCTTCATCACAAGACCAACAAGAGGCCCCTGGTTAAGTTTCTACTCAAGTTTTTTGTCGGGTTAGGGAGGGGGGCGGGAAAAGACTATGGTTGCTCGGGAAAGGCAGGCCTTCCAGCTACCATAACGCAGGCCAGGCCTACGACCATTCGAGATGGTGAAAAACGAGGACCAGTCGCCGACAAAACCCAGTGGCGAACTGACGAACAGCCTATTCCCAGGATGGTGGGGAATGGCAGAAGGTGCACAAACAGAGGGCCGTATCATCACCGGGAGTGTCATCTCCGCTCTGTGCAAGCGGTGAGACGCTCCGACCCTCTGTACTTCCCTGGAGGACCCGGGAGCGAAGGTGTGCAGCCTCCTATGCTAAGGCTTGTCTACCTGAATGCCAGGTCCGTAGCTAACAAGGCTCACCTCGTTCGTGACCTAGTGGAGAGCGAGCACGCGGACCTGGCTTGCATCAAGGAAACCTGGCTGGGCCCAGAGGGTGGTGCCCCCTGGTTGACCTCTGCCCGCCAGGTTTCCAGGTGCTGCACCAGCCTCGGACCCATGGGAGGGGTGGGGGAGTGGCAGTTATCATCAGGGAGTCCCTTAGCCCGTGAGAGACCACCGTCCCTCAGATGGTCGGGTGTGAGTCTCTCCTTCTGAGATATGGCCCGGGGCCGCAGTTGGGCCTGCTGCTGGCGTACCTACCACCTAATCGTGCAGTGGCAGCCCTGCCCGAGCTACTCGATGTCCTCTCAGGGTTGGTGGTTGAATTCCCAAAAGTCATGGTCTTGGGCGACTTTAACCTACCGTCCCTGGGAGGATCGTCCGAACTGGTTCGGGAGTTCATGGCTTCCATGGCGGCCATGGACCTGTCGCAAATAATTTCTGGACCGACTCATGAGGGAGGCCACACCCCAGACTTGGTGTTCTTGTCTGGACGGTGGCGTGATGATATCGTTGGGGGTGCCATGACTGTTACGCCCCTGTCATGGACCGATCATCACCTTCTATGGCTAGACTTCCCCTTTGCCACTCCCCGCCGTGGGTGCACGGTGCCAACCAGATGGTACCGCCCTAGGCGCCTAATGGACCCTGATAGGTTCCAGGCAGCGCTTGGGGACGCACATGCACTCCCTGCTCACAGCCCAGCGGATGCCTTAGTGAAAGCCTGGGAAAAGGCAGCCACGGAGGCTCTGGACTGAGTTGTACCCATGCGGCCTCTGACCCGGCGCAGATCCCAGCGAGCCCCATGGTTCACCGCAGAGCTCCGGGAGATGAAGCGTCGGAGACGGGGCTTAGAGAGCCGTTGGAGATCCAGTCGATCCGAATCCGACCGATTGCGATTAAGAATCCTCACCAGGTCTTATCTCGCTGCGATAAGGGTGGCAAAATCCAACTACTTTTCCACCCTCATCGCGTCCGCAGATAATCGCCCGGCTGCCTTGTTCAGGGTGACTCGCTCCCTACTGAACCAAGAGGTGAGGGAGGAACCCTTGCAGGGTCGAGCCGAGGAATTCGGTCAATATCTGCTGGATAAAATTGCTCGGATTTGAACCGGCCTGGACTCCAACTGGGCTGAATTGGAAGAACAAGACATGGACAGTCTTGTTGACGTCATCTGGGAGGAATTTGATCCTGTGACTCCTAAGGAAGTGGACAGGATTATGAGGAGGTTGAGCTCCTCCACATGCTTACTGGACCCGTGCCCTTCCTGGCTGGCTTATGCGGCTCGAGAGGGGACACGAGGCTGGTTCCTGGCAGTCATCTCTGCTTCTCTGAGTGAGGGTCACTTCCCCACCGCCTTGAAGGAGGCGGTGGTGAGACCTCTCCTCAAGAAGCCCACCTTGGACCCATCCTCATTGAATAAGTTTCGTCCAGTCTCCAATCTTCGCTTCCTTGCGAAGGTTGTTGAGAGCGTGGTGGCGCACCAACTTCCTCAGGTCCTGGATGAAGCGGTTTATCTAGACCCATGCCAATCGGGCTTCAGGCCGGGCTACAGCACGGAGACGCCATTGGTCACTCTGATGAATGATCTCTGGAGAGCCTGGGACAGGGGCCATTCCTCTGTCCTAGTCTTATTAGACCTTTCGGCGGCTTTCGATAACATCGACCATGGTATCTTGCTGCGGCACCTCAGGGGACTGGGAGTGGGAGGCACGGTTCTGCGTTGGTTCTCCTCCTTTCTCCAGGGTCGCTCGCTGTCGGTGCTGGCAGGGGGACAAAGGTCGACTCCGAGGCCTCTCGTTTGCGGAGTCCCTCAGGGGTCGGTCCTCTCGCCTCTCCTGTTCAACATCTACATGAAACCGCTGGGTGAGATCATTCGTAGCTTTGGAGTAGGGTACCATCAGTATGCTGATGACACCCAGCTTTTCATCTCAACTCCAAACAACATCAGTGATGCCCTCGACGTGATGTCCCGCTGCCTGAAAGCGGTCCGGGAATGGATGGGGAGGAACAGGCTTCAACTGAACCTGGACAAGACTGAATGGCTGTACGTACCGGCAAGCCAGGTTACTCAGAGCATCCCATCCCTTAACATCGGGGATGAGTTACTACCCCCTGTTGATAGGGCCCGCAACCTGGGTGTCCTCCTAGACTCACAGCTCTCCCTGGAAGATCACATAGGAGCTGTGACCAAGGGGGCCTTCTCCCGGGTTCGACTGGTGCGCCAACTACGGCCTTATCTGGACCTTGATGCCTTACGTACAGTCACCCATGCCCTTGTGACCTCTCGCCTAGACTACTGTAACGCTCTCTACATGGGGCTGCCCTTGAGATCCACTCGGAAGCTTCAACTGGTGCAAAGTGCAGCGGCATGGACACTTTTGGGAGCCTCCCGATACTCCCATATCACACCTCTCCTCCGTGCGCTGCACTGGCTTCCAGTTGCCTTCCGGGTGAAGTTCAAGGTGCTAACAATGACATACAAAGCCCTACATGGCATGGGTCCGGACTACCTACGGGAGCACCTTCTGCCAATGTCAACACCCCACCGCTCTGTGCGCTCCCACAGAGAGGGCCTCCTCAGGGTGCCACCGCTCAAGGAATGTCGGCTGGTGGCCCCCAGGGGGAGGGCATTCTCAGTGGGTGCGCCAGCCCTCTGGAACTGCTTACCAACTGAAATCCGGATGGCCCCCGACCTCCGCACCTTCCGGCGCGTCTTGAAGACTTACCTATTCCAGCAGTCCAGCCTGGCCTGATAGCTCTAATTGGGGTCCCAGTTTGTTTTGTTTATTGTTTTTCAGTACTGTTTCATTATGTTTGCCTACCTTACTCTGTACACCGCCCCGAGTCCCTCGGGAGAAGGGCGGTTTATAAAAACAAACAAACAAACAAATAAATAAATAAATAAATAAATAAATAAATAATTGGAAATAAGTGACTGGGAGTGGGGATCATCCATAACAATGCACTGATAGTAATGAGCTGGTAATAATTTCTTTCTAAGTGTGTGGGCATCACTTCCGGTTTAAGATGGCGGACGTGCTTGTTCGAGCTCCGTGTGCTCCGTGAGTTCCAGTTACGAGGCGTCCCTTTGGAGCCCCTCAGGAGCCTTTGGGCTGTCTGGGATGTGGATTGGGGGACGGGCAGCTAGTGGCTGACGAGAACGGGCAGAGAACAGCCGGTAGCCTGCGAGCCCTTCCATCTGTTTGCCTCTGTTGCCTTCTGCCTTCTGCCTTCTGCCGCTTGCCGCTTGCCGCTTGCCTTTTTCGGGCCGCCCTCAGCTGTTCATGGCCGCCTTCTCCGGACCGCCCTCAGCTGTTCGTGGCTGCCTCCGGCTTTCCCTATTGTTTCCTGCTGTTCCGGACCGGCTGGACTGCTTGGTGTTTTCGGGCTGTTCCTGGTCGGCGAGGAGGATGAGGAGGACGCCTGCGGGTTCATTTGGGTGGTGGTGATGGCGGCGGCGGCGTGGGCGGTGGCCTCGGCGCTGGCGGCAGTTTCTCGGGCCGCGCTCGGTGGCGGCGTTTTTTGCATCCCCGGGCCTTTTCGGGCTGCCTTTAACATCTTTGGGCTGCCTCTGGTTGCTGAGAGAGACGCCTGTGGGTCCGACTTGGCGGCGGCGATAGCGGCGGCAGTTTCTCGGGCTGCGCTCGGTGGCGGCGTTTCTTGCTTCCCCGGGCCGTTTCGGGCCGCCTTTAACATCTTTGGACTGCCTCTGGTTGCTGAGAGAGACACCTGTGGGTCCGACTTGGCGGCGGCGATGGCGGTGGCGATGGCGGCGAAGGCGTGGGCGTTGGCATTGCCGCTGGTAGCGGCGTCCCATGGGGCCGCATTTGACGGCGGAGATGGCCTGCATCCGGCGATGACGACGGCAGCAGCTGGCTCTGGCCGTTCTCAATGACCAGCACTAAGCGGTGGCATTCCTGGGGCCTCCAGGCCCGAGTGGCAACATTTGACCTGCTTTTGGACCACTTCGGCGGCATCAGCGTTTTCTGGCCTATTTGGGCCGCTTGTGGAGGCCAGTGATTGGCTGCGATGTTTTTCGGACTCTTGGCCCCTCTCGCTGGCGGTGGTGTTTCCATCTTACCCCAGACTGCATCAGGCTGCTTTTAGTGACGCTATCGTCCTTGGGCCGTTTTGGCGGCGGAGAGGGCGATTGAGAGTTATCCTAGCGGCGATGATGTTTCCTGTGCTGCCTCGGACCGCTTGTGTAGGCAACGGCGTCTTTGGACCGCTTCAATGGAGCAACAGGCGGTCTTTACACCGCTTTTGGACCGTTTTAACGGCGGGGACGCTTTTTAGATCATTTCGCCCATTTTGGCCCGTCTACTCTTCTGCCTGAATATAGAACTTTGTCTGCCTCCCCCTCTCCCCTTTGGATTTGGTCGGTCCTGGGTATCAGCCATGGTGGGAGAGTGGCTGACTTTTACATCTGCAGCCCCATAGAGGTGGGAGCTCTATGGGGCATGCCTACCCAGAGTATATCTTTGACCATCCCCAGGTACAGAGTTACTACCTGCCGTGAGAGGGCGGGGGGGACCTGTTTACTGGGGCACCCAGCTAAGTGGCAGTGTGGCTGGGTGTGGATTCAGATATTTTCTTTTCTGGCCTTCGACCCTCCTATGGACATGATCATCTCCGGGACTACCTATTCTGGACTTGCTGGACTAATATGCGACAATATTCTAGCACGGACTTGCTCGCCCTCAGGGGTGCCCCCCTCTCCTGGGTGCGACCCGCCTCTTTAAATTCTAACCTCGATGAAGGGCCCGAGTTTTGGGTCTCTGAGAGATGGATGGACAGGGGCAGGGGCCGTCAACATAAATGTAATAAGAGGCCCCTGATTATGTTTTTATCAAAAAAATTTACGGGGTTGGGGAGAGGGGTGGGAGATAGGGGTTGTTTGGCTTTGGGGGGCGGCCAATCAACCATAGTTCAGGCCAGACTTGGGTCTGACCGCGCGGGGGGAGAACGAGGGGTCGTTGTCCCCGGGGCTCATGAGCGGGTCGTGGGATTACCAATTCCCACGACGGGGAATGGCAGCAGGCGGATAGACAGGGGGCCATATCGTTACCGGGAGCGCCATCTCCGCTATTTGCAAGCGGTGGGGCGCTCCGACCCTCTGCTTCTTTCCTGAGGTTCCGGGAGCGAGGATGTGCAGCCTCCTGAGCTCAGGCTGGTGTACCTGAATGCCAGGTTAACAAAGGGGTTAACAAAGCTCCCCTTGTTAGGGATTTAGTTGAGGGTGAGCATGCGGACCTGGCTTGCATCACGGAGACTTGGTTGGGCCCAGAGGGTGGGGTCCCTTTGGTTGACCTTTGCCCACCAGGCTTCCGGGTGCTACACCAGCCTCGAGCTCAGGGTAGGGGTGGGGGTGTGGCGGTGATTGTTAGGGAGACCTTATGTCCGCGGGAGACCACCGTTCCTCAGATAGTCGGGTGTGAGTCTCTCTTTATGAGATTTGGCTCTGGGGCGCAGCTGGGCTTGCTGCTCGTGTACATTTCGCCTAGTCGCGTAGCGGCAGCCCTGCCCGAGCTGCTCGATATCCTCTCGGGGTTGGTGGTTGAGTTCCCCAAACTTATAGTTTTGGGAGACGTCAACCTACCATCCCTGGGAGGTTCATCTGAGCTTGCTCGGGAGTTCATGGCTTCCATGACAGCCATGGACCTGACGCAGGTAATTTCTGAGCCAACTCATGAGGGAGGCCACACCCTTGACCTGATTTTTTTATCTGGACGGTGGTTAGATGATCTTGGTGGGGGCTTCCCATTTATTATGCCCCTGTCATGGACCGATCATCATCTCCTGCGGCTGGTCTTCCATTTTGCCACCCCCCACCGTGGGGGTACGGAGCCAACTAGATGGTACCGCCCCAGACGCCTAATGGATCCTGATAGATTCCAAGCGGCGCTGGGGTCCCCACCTGCCTCCATTGCTCACAGCTCGGCGGATGCCTTAGTGGAAGCCTGGGAATGGGCAGCCACTGAGGCACTCGACCGGGTTGTACCCTTGCGGCCCCTGACCCGGCGCAGATCCCAGCGAGCTCCATGGTTCTCCGCGGAGCTCCGGGAGATGAAGCGTCGGAAACGGGGCCTAGAGAGCTGCTGGAGGTCCAGCCGATCTGAACCCGACCGATTGCGGTTAAGAACCTACATTAGGTCTTATCTCGCTGCGATGAGGGAGGCGCGGTGTAATTACTTCTCCACCCTCATCGCGTCCGCAGATAATCGCCCGGCCGCCTTGTTTAGGGTGACTCGCTCCCTTCTTAATCAGGAGGTGAGGGAGGATCCCTTGCAGGGTCGTGCCGAGGAGTTTAGTCAACATCTGTCGGATAAAATCGCTCGGATTCGGACCGGTTTGGACTCCAGCTGGGCAGAGTCTGGCGATCAGGACGCGGGCGGTCTTGTCAATGTTATCTGGGAGGAGTTTGATTCTGTGACCCCTGATGAAGTGGACAGGATTATGGGGAAGCTGAGTTCCACCACATGTTTATTGGACCCGTGCCCTTCTTGGCTGGTTTATGCAGCTAGGGAGAGGACACGAGGCTGGCTCCAGGCGGTTATATCTGCTTCTTTGAGCGAGGGTTATTTCCCCACCATCTTGAAGGAGGCGGTGGTGAGACCTCTCCTCAAGAAGCCTGCCTTGGACCCAGCTGTATTGAACAACTTTCGTCCAGTCTCCAACCTTCGCTTCCTTGCGAAGGTTGTTGAGAGTGTGGTGGCGCATCAGCTCCCCCTGGTCCTGGATGAAGCGGATTATCTGGACCCTTACCAATCGGGTTTCAGGCCCGGGCACAGCACGGAGACGGCATTGGTCGCTCTGGTGAATGATCTCTGGAGGGCTCGGGATAGGGGATATTCCTCTGTCCTAGTCCTATTAGACCTCTCGGCGGCTTTCGATACCATCGACCATGGTATCCTGCTGCAGCGTCTCAGGGGATTGGGAGTGGGAGGCACGGTTTTCCAGTGGTTCTCCTCCTATCTCCAGGGACGCTCGCAGTCGGTGTTGGCAGGGGGGCAGAGGTCGACCCCTAGGGCTCTCACTTGTGGAGTTCCTCAGGGGTCGGTCCTCTCGCCTCTCCTGTTCAACATCTATATGAAACCGCTGGGTGAGATCATTCGTGGTTTTGGAGTTGGGTATCATCAATATGCTGATGATACCCAACTTTTTATTTCGACCCCAAACCACCCCAGTGATGCCCTCGCTGTGATGTCCCGTTGCCTGGAGGCGGTTCGGGTCTGGATGGGGAGGAACAGACTTCAACTCAACCCTGACAAGACTGAGTGGCTGTACATTCCGGCTTCCCGGGACACCTGGGATGTTCCACCTCTTTCTATGGGGGGTGAGCTTTTACCCCCTGTGGATAGGGCTCGCAACTTGGGAGTCCTCCTAGATTCATGACTCACTCTGGAGGATCACATAGTGGCCGTGACTAGGGGGGCTTTCGCCCAGGTTCGCCTGGTGCGCCAGTTGCGACCCTATCTGGACCGGGAGGCCTTATGTACGGTCACTCATGCGCTCGTGACCTCTCGCCTAGACTACTGTAACGCTCTCTACATGGGACTTCCCTTGAAGACTACTCGGAGGCTCCAACTGGTACAGAATGCAGCCGCGAGAGTTGTCTTGGGAGTTTCCCGGTACTCCCATGTTACACCTTTGCTCCGTGAGCTGCATTGGTTGCCAGTTGTCTTCCGGGTAAGGTTCAAGGTTTTGGTCATGATCTTTAAGTCCCTACATGGCATGGGTCCGCGATACCTCGAGGACCACCTGCTGCCGGCGTCGACTCCCCTCCGCCCTGTGCGCGCCCACAGAGAGGGCCTCCTCAGGGTGCCTCCTGTCAAGGAATGTTGACTGGTGGCCCCCAGGGGGAGGGCCTTCTCTGTGGGTGCTCCGGCGTTATGGAACCAACTGCCGGTAGAGCTCCGGATGGCATCAGACCTCCGATCCTTCCGTCGCGGGTTGAAGACCCATTTATTTGAACTAGCGGGTCTGGCCTGATGGGGGCACATGGGTTGTTTTTATATAGGCTTGTTTTATTATTGGTTTTAACTTGGGCATTGATTTAATTGTTTTTAATGTTTGTATAGTTATTTATATTTATGCCCTGTGAACCGCCCTGAGTCCCCTTGGGAGAAGGGCGGTATAAAAATCTCAATAAATTAAATTAAATTAAATTAAAATGGATGTATCATGATCTATGTGTGGTTATTTTTATGCAGTTTTGGGATTGATTTCCCACTAAAGAGCAGTGGAATGCAATTGTGCTCTAATGAAGTAATGTGTTACTGAAGTCTACTTTCAAATAAATTCATCCTGGCTTTTCTGACATTACAGACTTTAATGTTAAGTATTGTGGATAATTGCATTTCTAACTGTGGAAGTAAGATATGATACCCTTTAGCACATTTCTTGAAAAATGTTTTGTCAAACAAGAAACTTTAAATTGTTTCTGCTAGGTAACTTCTGATGCAAGTCTACTGTCTACTCTAAGCATTACAATGAACTGTAAATAAATGAAAACATAGGCCTTGTTTGCAGATTGCAGCCTTAATCCAAAGCTATCAGAGATTTATGGGAAAAGTGGGTTCCTATAGCCAAACACTCAAATCCACTATTATGTTTAGATATTTGCATAACACCAGTGCCTTGATGATAAGTGTTGCTGGAATTTGTATTGGCAGATAAAGCATCATCAGTGATGTGACCCATTGTTGAGCCATTTTTCAGCAGATGGATGACATTTTGATTTACACCACATTCTGTTGATCTCTTCTCCTCTGAGAATTTCACTTGGGAGGAAGGTTATCGGGCAGAGCAGCAGTTTAATTCATTTTTTTCTAGTTCAGAATCTTCTTACCTGTGCTGTTTTTCACGGGGGGGGGGGAGATAAACGCTCCTTGTTAATTTGTAAATTGGGGGAGAAAGTAACTCTGTCCACTTTCCAAGGGAAGACATGATTGATTATGTGCCATCAAGCTGGTGTTATCTCCTAATGACCGCATAAGTTTAAGTTTAAGTTTTATTAAATTTTTATACTGCCCTTCTCCCGAAGGACTCAGGGCCGTGAACAGGGCATATAATAAAAATACAAAAGTACAAAAGTTAAAAAAGAATTAAATTATTGCCCAAAATAAAACAGTAAGAATATACAAATATTAAAACCCTAAGTTAACTCCCCATCAGGCCAGGCCAGCTTGTTCGAATAAATGGGTCTTTAACCCGCGCCGGAAGGAGCGGAGATCCGGTGCCATCCGGAGCTCAACCGGCAGTTGATTCCACAGAGAAGGCCCTCCCACTGGGGGCCACCAGCCAGCATTCTCTGACGGGAGGCACCCTGAGGAGGCCCTCTCTGTGGGAACGCACAGGGTGGAGGGGAGTCGACGCCGGCAGCAGGTGGTCCCCGAGGTATTCCGGACCCATGCCATGTAAGGACTTAAAAACCATCACTAAGACCTTGAATAGACAGACTTTCTTCATCACAACCTTTCTCTGATCCTTCAGAACCTCCAGTGGTGCACCAATCACTACAGTAACTGAAAAGAAGGTTGTCCTCTTCTTTTCTTTTCTTTTCTTTCACCTTTCATCCCGTTAAAAAGGGAAGACTCAAGGCCATATAACAGCTGAATAATTTGAGCTTGATTTTTGCAAACAGTATATTGCAAGTGAGCAGCTATTAGTGAGGGATGTGGAAGGATCAGGGCTTTTTTTTCTCATAGAACGCTCAGAATGGAGTTCCGGCACCTTTTTTGGATGGAACCTTGTAGGGTAGGCAAGGTGGGTTGTATGACATGTGTGAGTTGCGGCACCTTTTTCTTTTACAAAAAAAGCACTGCTCAAGGCCATATAACAGCTGCTCAAGGCCATATAACAGCTGAATAATTTGAGCTTGATTTTTGCAAACAGTATATTGTAAGTGAGCAGCTATTAGTGAGGGATGTGGAAGGATCTACCTTTTCATGGTGTTAAGAGTTTTCTAAAATGCAATTACTGCTCACTAGGTGCATGGCAATCAGTACGGTGCAATATCTTCTGTGTTTATAATGTCAGCATGAGGCATGTGCCTTGCAACTGTCAAAGGAGTAGGAGGTGCTAGAAAATCCATGTGGTTCTGGAGACTGCAGGCTTCAGTTGCTGCTGGGCTTGTTACTTATTTTGCATATTTGTGCCTGATTTTCTGTCTACAAACAAAACACAGTTAAAACCGCTGTTCTAATACTCCTTCATGTTTGATGTAAGCTTTTATTTAATGAAATAATTCATTTCCTTCCCACCAATTTCTTGTGGCAAACAGAGATTTTATATATATATATATATATATATATATATATATATATATATATATATATATATATATATATATATATATATATATATATAACTAATTCGTGATCTTATCAAAGAAGCTAACCTCATTAATTGCACAATTCTGCAGTTTTACAATGCAGATATAAAATTCCCTGGTTCATTTTGCCTTCTTATTTCAATAGCACCCTCAATGTGTCATAAAGAGGGCAGATATTTCAATAAATTTGAAACTGACTACTCAGCAATGGACAGTATTCACAGCTTCATCAAAGGACTAGTTAAATCATGAAATAAGCAAAACATCTTCCAGAGAAAATATTATCAGGGGGTGAGTACCTGTTTAAGGAAACTTTCAATGGAAAACAGCAATTTTGAAGCAGAGCAAGGTTATCTGGTCCTGCACTCAAGCAGTGGTAAGTGGCCTGTTGTGGCAATGGGCAAAAAGAAATTGTGAATCTCTCCAGAGTGCAATTTAATGAAGTCATGAAGTTTCAAGCCGATATAAATTTGAACCTTTAGTTTTCCTAGTAGCAAATTAAAATCAAAGTAAAGGTGTGGAAGTTAAAACTAGTTATTTGAATTAAATCCATGTACACTTTACATTTATAAATACAAATAATGTATTTACAAGATAATGTGTTTACAAAAATACATTATTTTCAAACTGCCCATATCCATTTTAATAGACTTGTAAGTTTAAAAACATTCCTGAGGAACAAATAATATAAATAGAATAATATCATATCTGAATAATTAGGGGCCATGTAGTTTAGTACAAGAGCTAGTTTGGTACAGTGGTTAAGACATTAGGCTAGAAACCAGCAGACTTGAGTTCTAGTCCCATTCCAGATACAAAGACGGCTGGCTTATCTGAGGCCAGCTACTCTCTTTCAGCCCTAAAAAGCAGACAATGGCAAATCATTTCTAAAAAAAACTTGCCAAGAAAACTGCAGGGACTAGCCCCAGGCAGTTATCAGGAGTCAAAAACTGTCAAGAAAGTACAAACACACACACACACACACAGAGAGTTTAGTGCAGTCAAAGTTTTATAATATGCTTCATTTCTGTTATTTAATTTTCAACATAAACCATTTTGAGCTAAATATTATTACAGGAATATGTTGATGCAAGAAACACAGATACAAATCAAGCTGTAAGGAAGGATTTGATTTCTTAAAACAATTACTTAATACATTTATTACTTCAAGGTTCCATTGCAAGCTTAACTGATTAAGTCTGCAATTAAAGTTTGTTTGAGCAGTCTGGCCTCTTCCCCATAGAAGATAAAGGGTGAATCAGTCATAAATTGAATAGGAAATGATAGGAGCAAGTGCTGAGCTGGCAAAAATGTGTTCCGCATGGCACAGTTTGAGGACTCAAATTCTTATTAAAAGTTGAATAGTTTTGTTTCCTCAGCAAAGACTGTTTCATTAAGGGAAAAAAAACAATTTTTTGCATACTTCACTGGCACGGCTAATAAATAAGGCAATCAAACTCTCTTCCCAAATGACCTTGCCCATTGCAGTCTGATGTGGTATAATGTGTCTACATAAATACCTTAAGTGTCAATGGAGATTCTCTCTCCAGATGCTTAAGAACACTGAGCTGGGACAGTAAGCACTCATGTGAACATAGGATTATTGAACTAGATGCATCTTGTGCCAGTAGATAAGTATTTTGCAAATGTTTTCAAATGCTTTCCACATAGCCCACATAGTGTTGGGATATGTTACCATCAGCAGCAGGCCCAAACAGCCCATCCTTTCTGCCAAACATAGGCAGATATGGGGAAATAACATGCTAGAGTTTCCGGTGCAATTGTAAGCATGGAGCCATAGTTCCAAACTTCAACGCCCCTTATACATAAGCCCTCAAATTTTCTAACATAAGCATTACAGTGTGGTAGAATTTCTTTGTTTATGGATCCCTTAGTGGATGGTAAAGCCTAGTGTGACACTCATTTATTCCAACCCCTTGACATGTTCATGAATGACCCATCTAGGAGAGCACAGGTGCAGAGGAGGAGTTGCATTAAGCAGGAGCATCAGAAAAGCTTCCCCTGCTTCACTGTGCATCCAAATGTTAGCGTTTGTCAACTGTTAGTCAGGCAACATGTCAGTTGGCTAAATTCACAATTCCTACAATCATCCAATCCAGATCCAAAATGTGCTAAGGAGAGTGATTGGTGGTTGTTTTTCTCACTAACAGATGTCAGGTGATGGGACAGAATATGAAGCCAGGGGAATGCATGAATTGTTTTCTTGAACTTAGCCAGTATTAAATCAGAAAGAACAGCACCATTCTCTAGCCTTGTAACTGTGACATATAAGGTCAACAATGGGAGTATCCTATTGTTGACAGCATACTTTTCTACAAGAGTAAGGCCGGGTGGATGAATTTAAAGCAGCCACCTGGATGAACCTAAATTGTAAGCATTGTTGCCAGTCCATTTTAACTAAGGTATCAATACAAAAAAATTGGAAGTCCTGCATCCAGAAAATGTTCAAGGGAAACAAAACAAGATTTAGAGAGACTGTTGCTATGTATAATAAATTCACTCAAGCCACTCATAATCACCTTAAATCTTGAGATGGGCAGCACATAAATTTGATAAATAAATGAATGAAAACAAACAAACTCCATAGAGACCAATACATATTAGAAAAGGTATAAATTGAATCCTGGATTACAATTGGGACCAGAAACTTGTTCACTGAGTTATTAAGCAAGATACTGATTTGCAAAGGTGGATGGATGTGAATGTATTCATGCTGAAAAGAGATATACAACTCCCTGAGCTCAACCCGCCACTCCTAGTAATATAACCTGTCTAATAGTATAATTTTTAATATGGAGCAAGAGACAACTCTTTTGAGGGGATGGGAGGAGAGAAAGGCCTCACCTGGAAGTAGTGAAAATGGCCATAGGAAATGTTAATTTGAATTCCATTCCATATAACGTATTTTAAAAATCTTCCTTTTTCATTGGAAAGAACAAATACAAAGTCCTGTTCCAAAATTAAACGTCGTCAACATGAATTTGTTCCCAGTAATGCACTCAGTAATATTTCTCTTTAAACAATGCAATTGGCTAAGAACTGTTGGTTAAAAGGCACACAGCACTAGCTTCTGAAGTGGTGCACTTCCAATCTACAAATAGGATTCTTTGAGGAATTGCACTATTTGCTTTCCACAACACATCCCAGATTTTTTTTCCTTCCCCAGAGAAAAGGACAGTTATCAGATTCACTTAATACTTTGCTCTTTACTTTCGATATAAAATATCTAGTCTCTTAATACAACAGCTATTTATTACACAGGTCTCATAAGCATGAAGAAGGAAAGTCGATACCACACTTCTAAAAGCTGTGCCTGCCAGACACTGAACTGGGCTATTCTACCTGTGGTTTCCTCATTAGTCTTTCCTTTCACAAGATAGGTTCCTTCCCCAATACATCCATTTTCAATTTATCTGTTAGATGAAGGCACTACTTTATGATAATAATATCTTGATAGAAGATCGGTCTTACTTGATCTTCATCAAATGTCATTTTTATCCTCATCCTACAATGAATGGCTTAAAGCCTGGATAATCAATGCAGTGATTTCCTTGGTGTCTGCCAAGCTTCCTCACTGTATCATCTATCTATCTATCTATCTATCTATCTATCTATCTATCTATCTATCTATCTATCTATCTATCTATCTATCTATCTATCTATCTATCTATCATCTATCTTTGAGGCTGCCCGACTTCTTAATGACTCTGACCAGTTTATAAATAAAAGAATACAATACATATAAAAAGTCACAATTGTCTAGAAGAACATTACTCTAATCATAAAGAAACAGTAACTAAAGGGACTTCACAATTATCTTAACTCCAGGCAGTGGTGGGATTCAAATATATGAACAACCGGTTCTCTGTGTAGATGCCATCTCCGGAAGTCCATTCTGGGCCTGGGCAACAAAAAATTAGCTACCAGTTCTGGTGAAGTGGTGCAAACCGGCTGAATCCCACTACTGACTCCAGGGCTTGGGAAAACAACCAGATTTTTAACAATTGGAGGCTTGCATCATTCTAGAGTGCATTGCATTATTGATCGATTTGGTCTGCCATATGCTAACTTTTATGCTCCCCTTTACCCTCATTTTAGATTTCTTTTAGATGTTTGTTTTTATATATAATTTTGTTTTATATTTTTTAGCTTTTCATTTTTTTCATGTTTCATTTTAGTTGTTGATGTATTTTTATTCTTTTTCATTGACTGTACCCTTCCTTCCTTATGCTGATCTTTGACCATAATAAATATTTGATTGTTTGAAGTTGCTCTTGCTCCCAATAGTAAAAATATCCCTCTTCAGCACAGCAAGTTCCTGATACAATTGTACTTTGCTAGGGCTATATATATATATAGTGCAAGGAAAACCATGGAGAATGTGTTGATTTATTTAGAAAAATTGGTAGTCTAGCATGATCAACTGTATGCCATTTTAAGCTAGGGAAAAAGAAATAAGAACATTAGAGTATTCTCGAAGGATGGCAGATCAGTCTAAAATGTTGGCATCAAAAATATCCTTTATTAAACCAATAAGAGCTGTATTTCTCTTGCTACACTTCTTTCCTTTATAATAAACTGCTGTTATTTACTTTAATTTTGAAAGCGATAGGAATGACATTCAGGAAATTTAAATGTTCATTCTGGTCACATCAGACTGCGCTACCTTTTTCTGAAAGGGTGATCCAATGGATCATAGGTTTGTTTAGTTTATTATAACAAGTTACAGTATTACAGTACTATAGAATGTTTTTTTTATTATTACATTTATATCCCACCCTTCTCCGAAAACTCAGGGCGGCTTACAAGCTTAGCAGTAGCCTTCATTCTATGTATATGCCTGCTTGATTGGTCATGTGAGATTCAGTTTTAATATTTAAGCACATTCGGGATACCTTAAGACTATGGTGGGAATCCAAAAACATGATGAGATACAATCACATTCATTTAAACAAGCACAGGGATTTCTGTGTGATCAGAGGTTCTTCTTTCATTATGCTGTCAGAAATGTTGTTCTATACACAGTAGGGGACTACATCAAAATGAATATTGATAGAGACTTCCATGTGTGCATCACAACCTCTCACTATATACTGGATTGCTATTCTGGAAATTCACTATATTCTGTCCCAGCCAGATAGAGATGCTTTGATCATAAAATAGCAACACTGAAATCAAAACACACTTTTAAGCCTGTGCCTACAACAGAACTGGAAATTAATCTGATAGCTTTTACATTAAGCTCCTATGGATATTTAGGATTTCTTTTTCTAACAATAAACAACTTTAAACTAGATTGAGTAGAAAGCAAAACACAAACTAATGTATTTCACTTTCCAATATATGCCAGAAAACATGTTAAAAGTTTTATTTTACACAGATAGAATAAAAGGAAATGGGAAAAAAAATCTATCAAAACCTCTTCCAGTATCAGACCAGGTTAAAAAATAAATAATTAATTTTAAAAATTGTGTACAGTTAATTGAATTATCCCCCATGTATTTGGCATTTTCTTCTTTTTCTTACATTAGAAATTATAATTTCCAGGCAACATTTGGAAGAATTTAGGAATGGACCCAGTTTGCATGTTCGGTAGGCAGCCCGCAGCTTCCAGTTTTGAAGGTATCTGTTTGGTTTGTTCATCTAATTTTACTTGGCCTTTTAGAAAATAGGCTAAATATGCATTTTCTCCTCTGTAGGTATTAGATTGGGTGAGCTAGATCTTCTGCCAGTGAAGTGATTCCATCATCAAAACATGAGATTTTCCATTAGAGGAACAGGGATAGGAGTAAGCATCATTTATCCTCTTTCTCCCTGCAGACCTCTCTCTTAAAGTGGGTTTTACGAGGCACTAGCGATACAGGAGTGGAAGGATTAACTAATCACTTTCACATCCTTTTCTCCTTTCAGGAGTAAAATTAGGAGTGGGGGTGGAAGAGATATTTGCACTTGACTGGTATTTTTTTCTCCCAGTCATATGACTAGGTAACCACTGTGGATGCACTGGGTCCATGGGGTCATTGAAGGAGCAATATGCTGTGTTCAAGGCTCAAATAGGAATTAGTTATATGTCTGTTTAGCTCTCCTTCATGCTAAGGGTTTTCTGAACTGAGGATGAAATAGCACAGCTTGTACACCACCTCTGACGGAGGGCAACAACAGCAGAACAAAGCAATCTCTGCCACAGCAGACTCCAAATGGTTGCAGAACTGTTTTTAATACATACTGTATGTGAAATAATCCATTTAAAGCAGGGGTGTCAAACTCAATTTCATTGAGGGCCGCATCAGCATTGCAGTTGCCCTCAGGGGGCCGGGTGGGTATGGCCTGGGTGGGCGTGGCCTACTGGGTGGGCGTGGCTAGAGTGCGTATGGCCTACTGGGTGGGCATGGCCAGCTCTACATCGTTCCCATCAAGGGTGCCTATGGGGGCCTGGGCAGGAATGGGGCAGATCTGAGGGTCTGTGGCAGAAGGAGGGTCTCTGGGCCAGGGCCAAGGCAGTGGGGGCCGTTCCTTCACTGTTTCCAGGATGGCTTCGCGGGCCACATAAAACCACTTCGCGGGCCGGATCTGGCCCCCAGGCCTTGTGTTTGACATGTCTGATTTAAAGAGACTGAATTCTAAGTACCCTGTTGTTGTTTTTTGTCTAATCTAACTGTAATACAACTGCAAAACAACAAATTGCCACATGGTATGCTTGAAGGAGGTGGGATCTGGGGCTCACCCAGAGTGGAACTGTTGCTGCAATACAAAGCACACCTGTTTTCACAGCTAGCCAGGATCAGAATGAAACAGAGGCAGTAGCATTGCTTGGTCAGTCTCAGCATTTTTATCACTCCGGCAGTTTCCAAGCTCATTTTCCAGCTGTCACCAGTTGTCAGTGACCATGGACTCAAACAAACAAAAAAACATAAATGGCACAGTTAGTATGGCAGGTGAAAGCTGCTGAGATGAGAAAATTGAAGGATAAATTAAAGTACTAGCATGTGCAGCATAATGCTTGCCGAGGTTCAGTATGAAAATTAACTTCAGTGGATATCACATCAAGCAGAAAGGATAGCATTTTTGTTGTGGTTAAAGGTATACATTTAAGGTGCTTTTTCCCTTGGACCTCATGGCACTTATTTGAGGATCTCCCTTGATTTTAGTCCCCAACAACAGATAGGTTATTTGGCCCAAAGTCCACCAGTAAATGTCCATGTCTGGCTTAAACTTGTCTATCCCCTAATTCAGCATCTTAACAATTTCATAGGGTGGATTGGGGTGGGAGGATAATATTGTAATTTTTATAAAACTTTTCAATAAAAAACACACAATTTCATATACAGTAGATAGATAAGTGGTGCCTTGAAAATGTATTTTTTTAAAAAAACATTTTCCTATTTATACAATTTTGTACACTCTACTCTTGTGCTTTCTTTTTTTTCATGGTGAAAACAAATGCATACGTGAACTCTTCCAGTCACACTGACTCTTGAGTTTCCATCTCAAGGTTAGAAATTTTCATTTTTAATTTTTAACCAGCAAGATTGTTTCAGATCCTTCATCCCAGTGGTACACACACACCCAAAACATGCAGAATATTTTGTAGACAATAATTAATAGACCTTTAACTGTTAAAAGCTACAGAGAGAGAGAGAGAGAGAGAGAGAGAGAGAGAGAGAGAGAGGGAGAGAGGGAGAGAGAGAGAGAGAGAGAGAGCAGCCCTCAGATGCTGAAGGGGAGAAAACAAAAGAATAATGATTGTTATAGGATTATCCCAAAAGGCTCAATTTGAATGTTAACCTCACTATGAGAATCAAGTGACAACAGGCAGGAAGCAATAAATCACTGCTACATTATATACCATCAATGAGGAACTTGCAGATATTACTGAATACCTGCTCTAGAATTCTTAACATTATATTGCCATTTGAGGCTGTTTAGATTTTATAATTCAACAGAGAACCATATCCCTAAGAGGCTTACAAAAAGATATGTACAATTATCTGTCCTGGCATTCAGTTTACATTTTAACAGAATTGGCAGCATTTTTTAAATTCACCTTTCATTCTGGTCATTTAACGGAAATTTAACCAGTAAATAGCAGTAGAACTTAGATTTATATACCGCTTCATAGTGCAGTATAACAGCCTATTGCTCCCAACAATTTGGGTTCTCATTTTACCAACCTCAGAAGGATGGAAGGCTGAGTCAATCTTGAGCCAGTCAGGATTAAATTCCTGGCAGTGGGCAGAGTTAACTCACAGGAATGCATTCCAACCACTGTGCCACCACAACTCCAAAATGTGAGCAATTGAGTCTGCTGGATTGCTTATTTTTAATCTACTAAAACTTTCTAGAAATCAATGAAATGTTGACTGAAGTAGAATTCTCATACCCCCCCCCCCTTTTCCATCACTTCTTGCCAATGGTGTACCTGCATAGCTAAGTTTCTGAACCAAATCAAACCTGTGTTTAGAATATTACAAAGAGGTTGTACTGTTGTGAAGTACTGACATAGTCTTGAAGGTGAGATTATTTATTGGGTCACAGTGACAACGGTATTAAAGTTCATTCCATTACCAAGCAGTAACGTAATGTTGTGATTAAGTCCATCAATCATAATAATGTATAAAATATGGTATAAGTCATACTTAATGTGCTTTATAGAAAGTTGAAGATCAATGGCTGCAAGAATATTTAGATATAAGTTGTAACTTCATTCCATTTATATATCTGTCCATTCACTTATCCATCCATCTCAGGAAGGTTTAAGAAGTCCTATAAACTTTGGTTAAATTAACAGTCATCCCAAAGTTGTAAATGCTGGAGTTCAATCCTCAGTAACTAACTTCATCAATAAAATGTGAAAGATCAGCTTGAGACACATCCCCCTTTGATATCTTAAGGATGTGCAAGTTCTTGCAATCATAATTCACATTGGGTTGTATTAAATCAAACTATTTAATTGACAGTGCTTTTTTTGTAAAAGAAAAAGGTGCCGGACCTCCGTTCTGAGCGTTCTATGAGAAAAAAAGCCCTGTTAATTGAAGAACAATTCAGTCAATCTCAATCAATTTAGAACCTATTACAAAAGCATATTGTAGTACAATCACAATTGTACTGATTTCCCAAACCATTCTCTTCTACCTTCAGTCTGCCATCCCAGTCTACTCCATCCTCACAGTCTAGATTCAACAACAATGGTAACAACTGGTGGTGGAATCAAGATTTTACTACTACTAAGGAAAGCTATACCAATACTATTGACATGTTGAGTAGCAAAATATTAAAGTCTGGAATAGCCCCAAACTTTAGAGACTTACTTGCAATCCCAATCAGCTTTTTTATATTCCCCCATAAACTTTTACTAAAAGTGTTGACTTTAATATAATTTGCTTAGCTGTTTGGCAGAAATTTGGCTTCCAGTAGTAGTAACAGAAAGTACAGAAATAATTTAATATAGTTTTAGATAGGGAAAAGATTCTTTTTTATGTGCTCGATATTTTTAAAAAAGTTTATTGAGAAATTCATACTTCCTGGATTGACACGTTAATTAAATAATACAGTGCACTTGTTTGCATTAAAATATCTTACTAACAGCATAAATGCCTTTGCACATGATAGCCTTCTACATTTTGAGCTCACAGAGGAAAGAGAGGATCTAAGAGCCTTTTTGGAACTGAGTGACATGGTAATTGTATAGATAAACAGATAAATGTGATATTAAGTAAGTATGAAACACTCCAGAAAATTGCTTCAAAGAGTATTTATATGAAACTGCATCCATTCATGGAAAATGTGTAACAATCAGCTTTCGTGTTTGTATATCTAATTTACAGATGTTGCAGGACTTGCAAGGAATCATGATAATTACATGAGAAACTTAAATGAACTCAAAATAAGCAGCTTTATCCATTCCTAGTTTTATATAGGCACATGGGCATGATTTATATGCCAGTTTCATATATCTATTCATAATCTAGCCTATGTAATAGAATATATGTGAACACATGGAGGAATTCAGTCTTATAAAGCAGCCTTGTAAATCCTTCATTCCAACAATGTGGGTCAGGTACAGTATGTTCAATATGATATTATAAACATTAAAAAGGTCATATTGGAACATGCTGAAATAAACAAGATATAAATTGCTTTTTCTATTCTGTCAAACTCCATTACAAAAAGTTTGGGAACACTGATAAAAATAATCTGAGTTCTAATGACTTACTCTCCCTTAAGGAAAAAGCCTATAATAAATGCCAATTTTCTTTTTGCTTTCCATCCAAGTGGGTATATTGCTACAATCTCATGACAGTGCTAGAATCAACACCATCTATATTTTTTGATAGAGACCCAAGATGCCAGCCCTAGATATATTTTGCCTGAGATTAACAAATCAAATTACTTTGTATATATATCTATATATGGAATTTGCAATTTGTAAAGATAATTTGTAATTCTGTTATATGGAGAATTCCTCTCAATTCCTCCCAGATAATAAAACATAAAATGATGCATTAAATATTTTGCTACTAATTCGTATTTCCATAACTGAGATCCCTAAAACTGCAGTCTTACTCTGCTCTACAATACTATAGGTATTCCTCAATTCATGACTGCAATGAAGCCCAAAATTGTGCTGTACCTCTTCTTTCTTCCTATAGTTCTTATAGTTCAGTGAATTACTTCTGAATATTATCTGTCTGTTGTAGACATAGAATATGCTTCACTTCCCATTGTCCTAGCAATGGATCTTGCATTTGTACATTAAGGTCATCTTCCTTACTCTCTGTATTATAAAGACGTGTTTTCATACAGCCACACAAGTGACTACATATGAAAAATATTGTGAATGAGCCCTTAGGCACATTAGTTCAGCTCTACATCATAGTGCTTACAGGGAACAGTGTTTTTAATGAGGAACATAAGGTTCAGTTAAGTTAAGTGGGTGTTAACAAGCTGCCTATACTACTGTGTTATAGGTCTGCCTTGTGAATATTGCACATCTGCTTCAGTGGAGAAAAGAGATAGATAGATAGATAGATAGATAGATAGATAGATAGATAGATAGATAGATAGATAGATAGATAGATAGATAGATAGATAGATAGATATAGACCTTTATTGTCATTTTTTACTGTGGGCACAATGGCACACATTAAAAATGAAATTTAGTTGCTTGCTTTCAAAGGTACACATACATAATACACATTTAAACATACTATATGCAACATACGTATAGACCTACATCATTGCATATAAGCAGGGTTCTTTTGTCATAGAATGCTCAGAATGGAGTTCTGGCACCTTTTTTTGATGGAACCTTGTAGGGTAGGCAAGGCGGGTTGTATGACATGCGTGAGTTCCGGCACCTTTTTCTTTTACAAAAAAAGCAGTGCATATAAGTAACATATAAATATTAATCACTGTCCATCTTGAATACATAACAGAAGGAGGAAGCTTTAGAGTTCACATGGTTAATACTGTATGGAACAAAGACTGAATCTGGATGTTCTGCTTCGGATACCACGGAGCCTCCTCCCAGAAGGCAACAAGGAAAACAGGTCGTGAAGAGGATGTGTAGTGTCCCAGACAATCTGAATGAAAAATGCTAATGTGGGTATCTTTATCTCCATGCTTTCAGATTGCTCCTAAATTGGCTGACCTACTGCCCTGTCCTTTACTTTTTATATTTGGAAATGAACATGTGGCTTTCCAAATTGATGTAATCTTTTGAAATTTCAGATCTCCCCCTCCTTTTCTTTTAGCTTTGTCCCCAGTCCCAAAGAATTTGTTGCATTGAAGGCCAAGAGAAATTAATAGAATGTATTTATTTATTCATATCCTGCCTTTATTATTTTACAAATAACTCAAGTCAACAAACATATCCAACCCACCTTCCTCCTCCTATTTTCCCCACAACAACCACGTGAAATAGATTGGGTTGAGAAAGAGTGACTGGTCCAAAATCAGTCACTCTCCATTAACTTTTTTGTTTGATATTATTAACTATACTACTTAATATTTACATATTTCTGCTTTAGTATTATTTTTCTTGGAGCCAATAATTTAATAAACAGTGGTAGAAGACCTTAATCTCTCTTATGAATGTTGTATAGGAAGAGTTATGACTCGGATAATGTACAACTCACGCAAGTAATTTTTTTTTTAAAAAAATGACATTTCACTACTTATACTTCCACATCAGAAGCGAGAAGAGTTCACGATACATCCATTGCTGCCTATTTCATTATGTAACAGAATGCATTTAATGAGCTCTGCTCAGTTAGCTGAATTCATGGATATTGGCCTACTGATGTCATCATCTTTAAAAATTTGGAAAGAGAAAAAAAATGTGCCTGTTATTCAAAGAACCAATGCCACAGTTCATATCCAAGTAACTATCACACATTTTGCCAGAACAATTTTCACATTTTATATATCCTTCTAACAGAATGCTGGGGACAAAAAAAAGGAAGCAAAATAGCAAAATCTATCAAATGGATTCCTTCACAGTTTGCTGGAGTTCATGAAATATTTCTTGATTTATTTTTTTTTACAATTATATAAAGAGGGATCTACATCAAATAATATATTCTTGGGAAAGTAGCATGTAAACAGAAAGATATATCTAGGTTAGTTTCTGAAAGTTATATAGAAAGATGTGCATGTTACTTAAAAGTATGTCCTAATGTAATGTATTAGAGAAAGAAGTGCATAATGTATATGAAGAAATATATTATGAATAATAACAATAATAACAATAGCAATAATGTTGGAAGGTACCTTAGAGGTCATCTAGTCCAACCCCCTGCTCAGGCAGGAAACCCTATACCATTTCAGACAAATGGCTGTCCAGTCTCTTCTTAAAAACTTCCAGTGTTGGAGCATTCACAGCTTTTGGAGGAAGATTGTTCCACTGATTAATTGTTCTGTCAGGAAATCACACCTGGGAATTTCCCTTAGTAGCAGTGTCCCTCAGAGATCATTCTTACCCATGTTCAGGGCTTTTTTTCTCATAGAACGCTCAGAACGGAGTTCCGGCACCTTTTTTGGATGGAACCTTGTAGGGTAGGCAAGGCGGGTTGTATGACATATATGAGTTCCAGCACCTTTTTCTTTTACAAAAAAAGCACTGCCCGTGTTTCCCCAAAAGTAAGACTGGGTCTTTTTTGTTCCTCCAAAAGAGGTACCAGGTCTTATTTTCAGGTGTTGTCTTTTATACTCAACTCAGGCACTGACAGCCCCACCCAGCCAGCCCATTTCTTCTGACCTAAGGAGCAGCTTCATTCTGCAGCTGCATTCCGGCCTGCATTTTGCAGTCAGGCCTTTCTGGAAGGCCTATACAGCCAAGTACCAAGCTATGGATTCAATCTATAGCTCGGGCCTTGGTTGCAGAGGTCTTGCAGAACTGAGCTATGGATTGAATTCATAGCTCGGTTCTTGCCTGCAGTGGCCTTCCGGAAAGGCCTGTGACTAAGAAATGCAGGCCTGGCTGCACAAGACACCACAGAAGAAGTGGGCTAGTGAGGAGTGATCTGGCTGCAAGGTGAGTGGGTGTAGGGCACATGGTGCAGCTTCACCCCCCACCCCCACCCTAGCTTGATTTTTAGGTGTGCACCTCGCCTCAAAACTAGGGCTTATTTTTGGGATAGGGCTTATATTAGGCCCACCCAGAAAAATAAGCTAGGGCTTATTTTCAGGGTAGGCCTTACTTTAGGAGAAACAGGGTAGATGCTACTTTGTTTACTCTTCCTTCAAAAGTCCTGAATCATCATCAGGGCTTCCATTGCCATTGATATGGTAATGATACTCTAGTCCAGGAGTGTCAAACTCCTGGCCTGCGGGCCGGAAGTGTCATCCAGAAGGCACACCCACCCCATTGCCGGCAATGGCGAAAAAGCTCCAATACGTTGCGCGACATCACATGACGTCGCAAGTTTGACATGTCTGCTCTAATCTATTCATCTTTCATGGCCTTTAATGATAGTGCATTTGTCATTTTAAGAAATGCTTGATTTGATTCAATTTTTGCAAAATTGTAAAGTTCCTGTTCAGGATGATTTTCCAATTGGAATGGTACAATGTTGGCACCTATAAATTTGGATCTCTATTTTTTTTAATACTAGTGAATAGCTCTACCATTTTATGTTTAGTACTATGGTAAAGATGAAAAAAAAACAGTTTGAAGGCATTACTGAGTTTACCCTGATCTACACACTGTTATGCAAGACAGACTCTAAATATCTACAGGCTTTTGGCCACAATATATCTTGTGAAAGTCTTTTGCTCAAACTCACTACATGCCATAAAAGCACTTGTGTAACCTGCTTTAAAACAAGAAGTATGTTCTAGTGCATTATTGTTCTATTGTCCCTGAGAGACTGATGATTACTAGCAACACCATTGATAAACAAGAACATGATTTAAATTATGAACTCAGCACATGTATACTAAGCAACATTATTCTGAACCTGACCATAAAGCCATAGATAACTATAGATCACATCCAGTTCAGATTGTAATACAAATGACAAAATAATTCTCCTTCCAGCTATTTATCCAAAAGGAACAGAGGGGCTTCCTTACATTATCAGAATTATAAATATGAAAGAGGGTTAAAAAATAAGACAGAGATAGAAGGAGAAGGAGATATAGTTAATATATAACGGTGGGGTTATCAATAAACATAATTAAAACTTTAAGAGTTTTTTTATTGGAAAAGTATACATAGACACTTTATGTAGTATACATTACCACATAAAAGTATACATGGTACCTGTATTTAAATAATACAGGTTGTCCTCTGCCTATGACCACAACTGAGCCCAAAATTTATTTTGCTAAGTGAGAAATTTGTTAAGTGAGTTTTGCACCATTTTTTGACTTTTTTGCCGCATTTGTTAATCACTGCAGTTGTTAAGTTAGTAAAATGGTTGTTAAGTGAATCTGGCTTCCACAATGGCTTGCTTGTCAGAAGGTCACAAAAGGGGATCCCGTGACACTGTAACAATCATAAATATGAACCAGTTTTCAAGCATCTAAATGTAAATCACAGGATCATGGGAATGCTGCAACAATCATAAATGTGAAAATGGTCTTAAGTCACTTTTTCAGGGCTGTTGTAGCTTTGAACGGTCACTAAATGAACTTCTGTAAGTCGAAGACTACCTGTAAATCATGAAATATTCTAAAGTTGGTTGAAGATAAAGATCGCATTTGGAATACTTTACCGATATTTACCCCTTCGTGGATTACTGCCTTGTCGTGGCGAAAGGGCTTGCATAATTCAATGAAGCTATGAGCTATGCCGTGCAGGGTCACCCAAGACAGAAAGGTCATAGCAGAGAATTCTGACAAAACGTGATTTACTGGAGAAGGAAATGGCAACCCACTCCAGTATATTTGCCATGAAAACCCTATGGACAGTACCAAAAGGCAAAATGATATGACGCTGGAAGATAAGCCCCTCAGGTCGGAAGGCATCCAATATGCTATTGGGGAAGAGCAGAGGGCTAGTACTAGTAGCACCAGAAAGAATGAAGCGATTGGGCCAAAGCTTAAAGGATGCTCAGCTGTAGATGTATCTGGTGGTGAAAGGAAAGTCCAATGCTGTAAAGATTTTTTCTCCATAGGAACCTGGAATGTAAGATCCATGAATCAAGGAAAGCTGGACGTGGTCAAACAAGAGATGACAAGACTGAACATCGACATCTTAGGAATCAGCGAACTAAAATGGACAGGAATGGGTGAATTTAACTCAGATGACCATCAGGTATACTACTGCAGGCAAGAATCCCTGAGAAGAAATGGAGTAGCCTCCATACTCAATAAAAGAATACTAAAAGCAATACTGGGATACAATCCCCAAAATGATAGAATGATGTCAGTTTGAATCCAAGGAAAACCATTCAATATCACAGTAGTCCAAGTCTATGCCCCAACCACCAGTGCTGAAGAGGATGAGTTTGACTGGTTCTATGAAGCTCTACAGCACCTTATAGAACTAACACCAAAAATTGTTGTCCTTATCATCATGGGGGATTGGAAGGCTAAAGAAGGAAGCCAAAAGATAACAGGAATAACAGGCAAGTTTGGCCTTGGAGTACAAAATGAAGTAGGGCACAGGCTGATAGAATTTTATCAAGAGAATACGATGGTCATAGCAAACACTCTTTTCCAACAACCCAAGAGACGGCTCTACACATGGACATCACCAGACGGTCAACAAAGAAATCAGATTGACTATGTGCTCTGCAGCCAAAGATGGAGAAGCTCTATACAGTCAGTAAAAACAAGACCAGGAGCTGACTGTGGCTCAGACCATGAGCTTCTCATTGCAAAGTTTAGGCTTAAACTGAAGAAAGTAGGGAAAAGCACTAGGCCACTCAGGTATTAATTAAATCATATCCCTGTTGAATATACAGTAGAGGTGTCAAATAGATTTAAGGAATTAGATCTGATAGACAGAGTGCCTGAAGAACTATGGATGGAGGTTCACAACATGGTACAACAGGTAGCAACCAAAACCATCCCAAAGAAAAAGAAATACAAGAAAGCAAAATGGCTTCTGAGGAAGCTTTGCAAATAGCTGAGGAAAGGAGGGAAGAGAAAGGCAAGGGAGAAAAAGAAAGATACGCCCAATTGAATGCAGAATTCCAGAGAATAGCTAGAAGAGATAAGAATGCCTTCTTAAATGAATAGTGCAAAGAAATAGAAGAAAACAATAGAATAGTGAGGACCAGAGATCTTTTCAAGAAAATTGGAGAGATGAAGGGAACGTTTAATGCAAAAATGGGCATGATAAAGGACCAAAATGGCAGGGACCTAACAGAAGCAGAAGAGATTAAGAAGAGGTGGCAAAATTACACAGAAGAACTATACAAGAATGAGCTTAATGTCCCTGATAATCACAATGAGGTGGTCACTGACCTCGAGCCAGACATCCTAGAATGTGAAGTGAAGTGGGCCTTAGAAAAGCTGAGCAACAACAAAGCTAGTGGAGGTGACAGTATTCCAGCTGAGCTATTCAAAATCTTAAAAGACGATGCAGTAAAAGTGCTACACTCAATTTGCCAGCAAATTTGGAAAACTCAACAGTGGCCACAGGATTGGAAAAGATCAGTTTACATTCCAATTCCAAAGAAAGGCAGTGCCAAAGAATGTTCAAACTATCGCACCATTGCACTCATTTCTCATGCTGGTAAAGTTATGCTTAAAATCCTACAAGCTAGACTCCAGCAGTATGTGGATGGAGAACTACCAGAAGTACAGGCAGGATTTCGAAGAGGCAGAGGAACTAGAGATCAAATTGCTAACATACGCTGGATCATGGAGAAAGCTAGAGAATTCCAGAAAAACATCTACTTCTGCTTCAACTGTGGCAAGTTCTTAAAGAGATGGGCATACCAGACCATCTTATTTGTCTCTTGAGAAACCTATATGTGGGCCAAGAAGCAACAGTGAGAACTGGACATGGAACCACTGATTGGTTCAAAATTGGGAAAGGAGTCCAGCAAGGCTGTATACCAGACATGTCAAACACAAGGCCCGGGGCCTGGATTCGGCCCGCGAAGTGGTTTCATGTGGCCCATGAAGCCATCCTGGAAACAGTGAGGGAACGGCCCCCACTGCCTTGGCCCTGGCCCAGAGACCCTCCTTCTGCCAGAGACCCTCAGATCTGTCCCACTCCTGCCCAGGCCCCCATAGGCACCCTTGATGCGAACGATGTAGAGCTGGCCATGCCCACCCAGTAGGCCATACGCACTCTAGCCACGCCCAACCAGTAGATCACCCCCATTCTGACCATACCCACACGGCCCCCCGAGGGCAACCACAATGCTGATGCAGCCCTCAATGAAATTGAGTTTGACACCCCTGCTGTATACTGTCACCCTCTCTATTTAACTTATATGCAGAGCACATCATGAGAAAGGCAGGGCTAGATGAAACAAAAGTTGGAATTAAAATTGCCAGAAGAAATATCAATAACCTAAGATATGCAGATGATACCACTCTAATGGCAGAAAGTGAAGAGGAACCAGCTTTTCATTTCGACCCCAAACCACCCCAGTGATGCCCTCAACGTGATGTCCCGTTGCCTGGAGGCGGTTCAGGTCTGGATGGGGAGGAACAGACTTCAGCTCAACCCTGACAAGACTGAGTGGCTGTGCATTCCGGCATCCTGGGATATTTGGAATATTCCACCTCTTTCCATGGGGGGTGAGCTTTTACCCCCCGTAGATAGGGCTCGCAACTTGGAAATCCTCCTAGATTCACAGCTTACTCTGGAAGATCATATAGTAGCTGTGACTAGGGGGGCTTTCGCCCAGGTTCACCTGGTGCGCCAGTTGCGGCCGTATCTGGACCGGGATGCCCTATGTACAGTCACTCATGCACTCGTGACCTCTCATCTGGACTACTGCAATGCTCTCTACATGGGGCTTCTCTTGAAGACCACTCAGAGGCTCCAGCTGGTACAGAATGCAGCCGCGAGAGTTGTCTTGGGAGTCTCCCGGTACTCCCATGTTACACCTTTGCTCCGCGAGCTGCATTGGTTACCAGTTGTCTTCCGGGTGAGATTCAAGGTTCTGGTAATGGTCTTTAAGGCTCTACATGGCATGGGTCCGGAGTACCTTGGGGATCACCTGCTACCGGCGTCAACTTCCCTCCGCCCTGTGCGTTCCCACAGAGAGGGCCTCCTCAGGTTGCCTCCGGTCAGAGAATGTCGGCTGGTGGCCCCCAGGGGGAGGGCCTTCTCTGTGGGCGCTCCAGCTTTATGGAATCAGTTGCCGGTCGAGCTCCGGATGGCACCTGACCTTCTCGGAAGGCGACGCAGTCTGAAGACCCATCTATTTGAACAAGCCGGCCAGGCCTGATGGGGGATGTGTTGGGGTTTTAATGGGGATTTTTATATTATTATTGATTGTTTTAGCTGGGCTACTATTTAATTCTTTTTAATTTTTGTATTTTGTATTTTTATATATGCCCTGTTCACCGCCCTGAGTCCTTCGGGAGAAGGGCAGTATACAAATATAATAAAACTAAACTAAACTAAACTAAAGAGCCTCTTGTTGCGGGTGAAGAAGGAGAGTGCAAAACATGGGTTGAAACTTAACATTAAGAAAACCAAGATCATGGCATCTGGCCCTCTCAATTCCTGGCAAATAGATGGGGAAGAAATGGAGGTAGTGACAGATTTTATTTTCCTGGGCTCCAAGATCACTACAGATGGGAACTGTAGCCAAGAAATTAAAAGATGATTGCTCCTGGGGAGGAAAGCCATGGCAAATCTAGACAGCAGACTAAAAAGCAGAGACATCACTCTGTCAACAAAAGTATGTATAGTCAAGGCTATGGTCTTCCCAGTTGCAATGTATGACAGTGAAAGCTGGACCATAAAAAAGGCTGAGCGCCAAAGAATTGAGGCCTTTGAACTATGGTGCTGGAGAAGACTCCTGCGAGTCCCTTGGACTGCAAGGCGATCAAACCGGTCAGTCCTAGAGGAGATCAACCCTGACTGCTCTTTAGAAGGCCAGATCCTGAAGCTAAAACTCAAATACTTTGGCCACCTAATGAGAAAGAAGGACTCCCTGGAGAAGAGCCTAATGCTGGGAAAGATTGAGGGCAATAGAAGAAGGGGACGACAGAGAATGAGGTGGCTGGATGGAGTCACTGAAGCAGTAGGCGTGAGCTTAAATGGACTCCAGAAGATGGTAGACAGGAAGGCCTGGAGGAACGTTGTCCATAGGGTCGCGATGGGTCGGACATGACTTCACAGCTAACAACAACAACAACCAATATTTGGAATATTTTACCAACATTTTTACTACAAAAATGCTAAAAGTTCTGGCAACTCCCAGTCTTTGTGCTAGCTAGACTTTTTTCTGTTCCAGTTTAGAAAATAAACTATGTAAATAAACATAATGGCCTGGCAAGAACTTTTTCCACTTGTCAGAAGCCATATTTCTAAGGGGATTATTTTCTATCTTTAACTTAAACTCTACTCTCTTTATATTTCTGGGTTTTGCCATGCTCCTGGAGGGGAGGGGGGAAGTGCTGGGGTTTATTGCTCTGTTTTCCTTCTATTGCTACACTGTAACACTTTGCTGTTTCTGCATACTTCCCCTGTGAACTATCTCTCCCCTTGATGTCAGCTAGAAAGGGGGGGAAGAAGAAAGGAATGTGCCTCCAGCACTGGTTTATCTCCATGTTCAGAAGGGAAGGTGTGAAAAGCTGACATAACATCGCTGCTGTCAAAACCTCGTCTCCGCCGGGAATAACAGGCAATCAGGAAAAACCACGACGAAGTACGGATGACTGCAGAGAGCACCTTTAATATCAGGATCTCCAAGCATTAATAAAGTCAGCGTTGGGAACCACTCGTCCCAACGCTTCTTTTAAATGTAACTACTAATTGAGTACAAGCCCCACCCATCAGCCCCACCCGTCAGCCCCACCCTCCCCCACGCAGACCAGCATCTGCCTGAACCGCGTAAAACCCCACCCCTCTATCCTGCCGCCCCACGCCCCGCTTCCGCCTCTGGCACCGAAGTCCATACTGCGCGCAGGAAGGCGTAAGTCCAACATCCCCCTCTCTCACCCCCTGGATTTTCTAACATGCTCCCCTCCACCACCCCGGTGTTCCGGCTCACACCCGTTTCAGGCTGCCGCACAGCTGTTAAGGCTGGCGCGGCTTCCCCATGTGTGACGAGACCCGCTGTTAGTTGCTCAACAACCGTTTGGGCAGGGGCAGGTCCTTTGCCCCGCGCTGCCGGCCGCCGATCAGCTGTGCGAGCAAGCGCGGCCTCGGTGTTGACGCCTGGGATCTTCGTCGGCCGCCGAGCAGCTGATCGAGACGTTGCGGCTCCAGCGTGGGCGCCCGGGGCTTCCTTCGGCCGTGAATCAGCTGTTGGGCGCGGCTGCCATACGGGCCTAGCGTGGGCACCCGGGATCCTCATCGGCCGCTTAGCAGCTGTCAAGCGTGGCTGCGGCTGTGGCTGCGGCCTGCGGGCGGCGACCGGAACCCACTCCCGGTGAGCATGTCGAGCCCGAGGGGCTCGACAGCTGCAACCCTGAGACATCCTGGCGTTATCAGCTCTTTCCCACAATGGACTTAACACCTGAGGATTATGCCCATGTGGACTGAACGGATGAACTTTGGGGTGGGGTTTGCTTGGGACACTTTTAACCCATTGATCTGAGTGGGAAACCTTCAGATCCTGTCTGTCATGCCTGCTATCAGCTTCTCCTAATAAAAGATCCTTTTGGAAGAAACTGCTTCCTCGAGTTCTGCTTTCTTAGGATGAGGGTTTGAAGTGATCCCTGACACCACCTTAGCTAGAAATATTTTTTAAAATAACTGGGTAGAGCGAGGCTTGTTAAGCATCTAACAAGGTGGTGAGTTTCAAGTACATTCCGTGTCATGCATGATAATTACCACATCTGTGCCTTTTTTTTACATAGCATTTCCCCCAATTGATGTTATTATATTTGTCACTTTGGACTAAAGAAAATAGGAACTTGTTGTAGTGTGACAGTGCAATCTTCTCTATGATTATGCTCTTTTTTTCAGTATGTCTACATTGTCTCATAAATAAAAAAAAAGTACTTTGACTTTACCAGATGCAGAAAAACATCTCACTGAAAAGCAAAGCCACTGTGCTTCAGGGATAGAGAGCTAACAGACAAGGAAGATAAAACTAAATTGTAGGAATTCCAAAAGAGGAGACAGAGAAATCTGTATATGGAAGTATTTGGACTAGAGAAAGAACACACAAAATTTTATAGGCATAATAAAAAAAAAGTTGCACTGGGGTTCTTAGATAAAATAAGAACTCTTTTTTCTATGTAATTTAATTAACGTTATTATGAAAGGGTTGTTCCCAACAGAGGTGTCATTTAATTGGGAATAATACTATTGCAGCATCCCTGCTCTGTTTAATGTTATGTATCAGAATGTGCCTGCCTGTCTTCTTCCTTCCTCATAAAATGAGATTCCACAAGGAAACCTTTATTTCATACTTAGCATGCATACATTACATAGGACTCCCATGACTGTTTGACTGTATGCACTATTATATATACCTTCTTGTTGTTATTCCATAATTCGATTGTTATACAGGTATCAAGATTTCACTTTAATTATTGTTTGGAAGTCCTATTCCTATATTCTTGATTTTTTTTCTGCTAAGCGCATGCCTTAAATATGATCCACTTTAAGAATGGATCACGAGGATAAATGTTAGCTAACACATTTCTAAATGCATAATATATTTCTTTTATAATCTTATACACACGTATTATTAAATAATCCCTGCTACATGAAACAATGATACTTTCTTTCTGTGCAATTTTTTCCACATATAAAAGAAAAAAGGAAAAGGATTCATATTGCTATCTGCCGGCCTAAATAGTCATTTTTTATCTTATAATCAGATCCTGTATTCCACTTAGTGGAATCTTTATTCGCATGAATGGATGGATGGATGGATGGATGGATATAACCTAGAATAGATATAATAAAAATGTTGCTTAACTTATATCTTTGATTCTGTCACACGTATCCGGAGTTTTCTATTCTTATTTCTAGAGCTGCTGAAATTAGTTTGCATTAGATGAATTATCCATTTCTTCCAAACTCATTTACCACTTTTCTTTTAAGTCTTTCTCTGGGCCTTGACATATAATTTCACTTCTTATGTGCAACCTCTGCCCTTTTGTGCACACATTTAAGATAACCAGTAGATCCTAACCATTTGCTATCACTGAGCAATTTTAAAGGAGAGGTACTATTCTAAAAAAAAAAAAAACACTTTCCTCTAGACAGCAAATGAAACCTTGAAAAGAAAATCCCTGCAGCGTTTTTATCTGGTTAAACATTGGGAAGTTTTGATTCCAATAAAAAACAATAAAAGTAAGCCAAATCCTAACTGATATAAATTGGTTAGTGATGTACGATTATTTGGAAATGAACAAATTTGCAAATTCCTAATTGTTGTCTAACATACTGTAATACTTTTCTGGTTCTCAGCTAGAAGAATTAAACGTTTTGACCTTTGACTGTCTGCAATCAGATTTTTTGATTATCTGCCATGGTTTTAGGTCATGAAGATTTTTGGCTATAAAATTATAGCTTATTCTGGCTGTGGCAGTTTGAATAACATACGTGCACAAAATATGATTTAGATGGAATGAGACTGTGTTTTTAAAGAAATCTACTCCATCTCTGAGAAGTCTGAAAATTTTACTATAAACTCAGGGAAGGGATTACTTTTGTTTTAAAATACATATTGTGATATACTGCATTCTGTAAACTGCTTAGAGAGGGCTGTAAAGCACTGTGAAGCGGTATATAAGTCTAAGTGCTATTACTATTGCTATCTACAAAGTTAAATGGCTCCATCTAACTCAGGGTGTCAAACTTGCAATATCACGTGACGTGTCGTGACGTATCACAACTTTTTTCCCATTGCCGGCAATGGGGTGGGCGCGATTTTGCCATGATGCATCTGGCCTGCGGGCCGGCAGTTTGACACCCCGGATCTAACTCCTCATTTTTGTTCCTGCCAGGAGAGGAATTTTTCCAGCCCTATCATGGATTGAAGCTAAATCCTAACAGTTTGACATATATTTCTGAAGAGCACCCCTTCAAAGATATTATGCATATACTTTACCCCCTCTTCCAATGAGATGGCCCTATTTGAGTCTCTCATCTAGCAGATCCATTAACCTGAGGAGACCTCTGCACATGTGCTATTCATGTCACAGAAGCTTTGTTAATTTCCTAGCTAGCTAATGGAAATCTAGGAGAGGGTTATTGGAGGGCTGCTAAAATTGCTGGAGAAGCACTCAATGAGGCAAACCATTTTCTCTCTGCTCCTCAGTGAAGTGAACTGCATTATCCCATAAAAAAAGACCCTGAGAGAGGTAAATCACAATGGATTCACTCATCCCTAGTTCCTATCTTATCACAAAACCCACTAAAATAAAGCAATTTTCAGGCTTTTAGCTAAGCGCAGCACAAAAATCTCAGCTCTCCAGACATTTAATCTCTTATTGAGGAACTGCTTATTCAGCAGAAAGCTGTGTTATTTTCTTTACTGAAGACAAAAATGAAGCCACATTACAACAGACAATCTGCCAATTGCAATATACAGGATTCACAACTTGTATATAGATCTCTGTTCTGGGGTTTAAATTTCAGATCTTTTATTCTTGATTTTTTTTAAATCAACAGGTATTTATCCTATTCTCCTTGAGAAACATTTCACCTATGTTGACCTAATAGCTTTCTAGCCTGGGAACCACTAGTTCCTGCCTCACTAGATTAATTTCTTTAAAACAACAATAGTAATGATACAGTTAGGATCAAAGTAAAGTTCAGAGGGTTACCAAATGCATAAGGATCTTAAACGTATCATATCCCCCCTCCCCCAAAAAACTAATCTGAATAAGGAGCATTTACCTTTGGCCCTGTATGGTTCTCTTTCCATTTTTTGTATCTGTGGGAAGTGTCTGGTTTATTCCCTGAGGGTTTTCCTCCTGATGCAAATAGCAGTTTAAGGGATCTCAAACCTGATCAGGTGAAATGAGAACAAGTACTAAGAATATGGTCTCAGGCTCAATTTTTAGCTTTGTAGTTGCTATATACTGTTCTGTATATATTTACTAACAAGTCAATGCTATACAGCTGAACTAGGTGACAGTATTTAAGCAACCTTGACTGTTCTTGAAAAAGTAAGTAGACTCAAGATTGGTTAGTATCTCTAGAGCAGTGTTTCCCCAGCCAGCTGGTGCTGGCTGGGGAATTCTGGGAGTTGAAGTCCACACATCTTAAAGTGGCCTAGGTTGAGAAAGAAATTGAGAAAATTCTAGCAGAAGGCAGATGGGATAATGTTTCTGACAAGAAAATTACATAGATATGCCTCTGAAATCACCAGGAATCAAGACTGACTTTTTACCATAGAAAGGAACCAAATGATACTTACAATAGATAGGACCTATTATGTATTGGGCTCACTTGTAATACCACATGGTTAGCTGGAGCAGCTAATGGCTCTCCAGCAACCCAGACTCCAGGTCTCCAGTGCTGCTATTGGCTGTCCCTAGGTGGCAATGGTTGCTTTAAACTTATTGGCTACCATCTAGGGGCTAGGCTATTAATTGCTGCTAGTTGCAGCCCAATTCTCAGTTCAGATTCTGCAAGCAATAAACCATGAGCTTTCCTGAACTCACTTTCCTCGTCTTCTTTCCTGTGTGAAGAAACCACGACATAACACTGGCGACGAAGGTGGAATCCCGCTTCCCAAAAAGACCTGAAGTCCACTAAGGGAGAGGCAGATCATGCCTGGAGGGAAAAGGCATTTCTCCCCCCCCCCCACGGTCGGCTAGCAAGGCACGCTAGTGATCTCGTGCTCAGTGGATTCATTCCCTGGGCCTTGGGAAGCAGGATCAAAAACTGCAGGAACCAGCCAAAGACAGAATGCCGAAGGTTGGAAGACTTCGCAAATTCGACTTCAAGCACCCAGAGGGATGGCCTTCCTACTTGTCCCAGGTAGAAAACTACCTCCTGGCAAACCAAATTGCTGAAGATGGGCTGAAGGCCGCAATGCTGCTCTGCATGTGTGGCCCAGCCACCTTCAACTTGGCCAAAAACCTTTTCGCTCCAACACCGCTAGAATCGATTTCCTATGCAGACCTCAAGAAAAAGCTGGCCGAACATTTTCAGCCAAAGATGTCAGAAATAGACTGGCACTTCACGTTTGATCAGCGAGTGTAGTAGCCCGGCCAATCAGCATTGGAATTCATCGCGGCTTTGAGGCAGGCCGCACACCTTTGTAAATTTTCGAACCTAGAAGAGCGACTGTGGGACCAGCTCGTCTGCAACCTGCAGAACCAAACACTTCAACAAAGACTTTTTGCCAGGCCGAATTTAACATTCTCAGAAGCTCAAGATGAAGTAATGGCAGACGAAGCCGCCGGGTGTGTAGTTAAAACAGTCCAGCCCGCCAAAACGACAAAGCATGAAGAAACAGTCTACCATGAGGACACCAAACGCTCCAAGGAATCTTCGGAGGAAGAAGATCCTGATGTGAACAAACTTCAAAAGCAAACTGACGCACAACACCACAGCGGCAAACAGCAAGAGAACACTTACAAGGCAGTTCTGTTACCTAGATGTAAAGGGTGCGGCGGCAACCATTTTTGTGCCAATTGCAGATTCCAGTTAGCCACGTGCAGGGCCTGCGGCAAGACAGGCCACATTGCAGAAGTTTGCAGAGCTCACCAGAGGGACCGGCCACCCAAACACCAGTCAGAAGAGCCGACCTGGAGAGGTACTGGGGCCCAGGATCCATTTAGTGTGGGGTTTTGCAGAAGCCATAGAAGTGTGTGCCAAACTGGAGCCCGACACCCCCTCAAATCTAAACTCAAATTGCTGGTAGAGCTACAAAGAGTCCCATGTAAAATCGAGTTGGACTCTGGCTCTGCTGTCTCCATTATTTCCCAGGACACCTTCAATTTCGTGTGCAGAAGCAGTATTAAATGGGCCAAGCTGAGGCCCTCAGACATAATCTTAACTGACTTTCAAAATGCTCAAGTTAAAGTTAAGGGAGAAGCCACCTTAACTGTAAACTTTAAGGGGTTTTATGGGCACCTGGATGTCATAGTAGTAGGGGGCCAGAGAACGAGTCTCAATGGACTCGATTGGTTTGATGCCTTAGGCATTTAGATTACTGGTATCAACCGGACACAAGCTGCAAACCTTTTGTCAGTTTGCGAGGACTTTGCAGACCTTTTTGATTCAGCCCTAGGAACATACACAGGCCCGCCTATCTCATTCAAGCTAGACCCCAATGTACTTCCCATTAGGGTTAAGCCATGAAGGGTCCCTTTTGCCCTCAAACATAAAATTGACTCAGAAATAGACAAGCTTATAGAACAGGGTGTTTTACAACCAGTTGATGGTGGGGAGTGGGAAACTCCTATAGTCACCCCACTTAGCCAATGGGGAAATTCGCATTTGTGCAGACTATAAATGTACAATCAATAAGGCCCTTAAACAACACCCTTACCCTGTCCCAGTGGTCAACCACATTTTAGCTTACTTGCAAGGGGGTACTATTTTTGCTAAATTAAATTTAGCACAGGCCTATCAGCAATTGCTGGTTGGTGAGGCCACAGCCACGGCTCAGACAATCGTGACTCACAGGGGGGCTTTCAAAGTAAAGCGTTTACAGTTTGGAGTCAGTGTTGCCCCAGGCATTTTTCAGGGGATCATGGAACGCACACTTAAAGGCATTCAGGGCATCTGCCCTTATTTTGATGATGTTCTTATTGCTGGGGAATCTACAGAAGTGTTAGCCAGCAGGCTCAGGGCTGTCCTACAGAGGCTTTGTGAAGCAGGCCTCAAATTAAAAAAGAGCAAATGTAGTATTGGGTCCCTTCAACAGAATTTCTGGGAATTCAAATTGATGCTAACAGTATTCACCCTGCTGAATCCAAAGTGAAGGCCATTAAAATGGTTCCTAGTCCTAAATCCAAAGGAGAGCTACAAGCATTCCTGGGCCTCCTCAATTTCTACCTTTGAGGAGAAGGCCGCATTGGCAGAGCCTCTTCACAGGCTCTTTGATAAGAAAGCTCCATGGAAATGGACTGGCATTCATGAAAAAAGCTTCCAGGACTTAAAGGCACTCTTGTCAGATAAATCCACTGTAACTCATTCCAGAGAGTCTAAACCAGTCTGTTTAGCATGTGATGCATCTCCTTATGGGGTGGGAGCAGTTTTAAGTCATTTAGAAAAGAATGGAACACAGGTCCCTATAGCATTTTATTCAAGGACACTGTCCTCTGCTGAGTGTAACTATGCTCAAATTGACAAACAGGCCCTAGCTATTGTTGCTGGAATAAAATAAATTCCATATTTATATGGCAGGGACTTCATGGTCTTTACAGACCACAAACCTCTACTGGGACTTTTCACAACAGACAAACCCCCCACATAATTTCCCCAAGAATGCTGATATGGTCTATTTTCTTATCTGCATACACTTTTAAATTGGTTCACAAACCTGGTAAAGAAATGGGCCATGCTGATGGCTTCAGCAGACTCCCATTGCCACTAATGGAACCAGACCCGGCCCCTGCAGCCAGAATTCTGTCCATACAGGACCTGCCTGAATTTACCCTCCATGCTGGGGACATTGCTGCAGAAACAGCTGCAGATAGAACACTTAGTAGAGTGCTTTCATGGATACACACGGGGTGGTTGGATAAAAGCCCAGGTTCTGAGTTTCAGAATTACTTTGTCAGAAGGCATGAGCTATCAGCCCACAAGGGGTACATATTATGGGGAAACAGAGTCATAATTCCCTCTTCCCTGAGAGACAGGGTTTTACAGTCATTACATGAAGGCCATCCAGGCATAGTCAGAATGAAAGCTTTAGCAAGAAGCTACCTTTGGTGGCCTGGCCTTGACAAGGACATTGAGGCACAAGTCCATGGTTGTTATACATGCCAGCAATCTAGGACTGAGATGCCACAAGCTCCAGTTCACAGGTGGGAGGAGACACACACTCCCTGGTCTAGAATTCACATAGACTACATTGGGCCCTTTCAGGGACAGCTCTTCCTCATAGTGGTGGACAGCCACTCCAAATGGCTGGAAGTAATTCCAGTAGCTAAGATGACTACTGCTAGGACCATCCAGGTGCTAAGAAAACACTTTGCCACACATGGGTTGCCAGATGTCTTAGTTTCAGACAATGGGGCCCAATTCACTGCTGCTGAATTTCAGGTCTTCCTCAGAGCAAATCTTATCAGACATGTAATGTCTGCCACTTTTCACCCATCCACTAATGGTCAAGCTGAACGTATGGTGAGGACAACAAAGGAATCACTCAAGTGCATTGTAACAGGTGACTGGCATCACAGATTGGCAGATTTTCTACCCTGCTAGCATTCTACGCCCTGCACTGCTACAGGCAAAAGTCCTGCAGAACTGTGTTGAGGGAGGCGACTGATCACTAAACTGGACAGGTTGCATCCAGATAGAGTGGCAGCAGAAGCCTCTTGACCAAAAACCCCCAGGGGGCTACAAATAGGTGATTGGGTATGGGCCAGAAACTATGGACATGGGAATCTGTGGGTTCGTGGTAAAATTATAAAATCATCTGGGCCCCTGTCTTATGAAGTGGGGCTGGAGGGAGGACGAGTTGTCAGACGTCACTTTGATCAACTCAGAAAACGGTTTCCAGAACAGCCACTAAGTGAAGACTGTGTCATAAGTCCCTCCCAAGGTTCCCAAACTTGCAGTCAAGCCAGCCCATACATGGACTCTCAAGACTCTTCCTTCATAACCAATGAGGAACTGGGCGTAGAAGAGGGGAGTCCAGAAATGCAACATTGATCCCCTGAAGGAACAAGCCAACCAGACTTCAACAACCGCTGTGCCTACTCTGCTGATCAGTCTGACTCTGGGGTGGGCCAACCTGGAGAGACCAGCCAGAGAGCATCTAATTCCTTAACTCGGGTGCATCAAGGGACAATGGTCTACCTGGCCTGCTGGGTAAGCTGGGAGACCACAAAGTGACTGGAACTCCAAGGCGTTCCACAAGGGCACGCAAGCCTCCTTCTTATCTTGCTGATTATGTTATAAAATAAATAACTAATGTTGTATGTAGTGTAACTTGTCACTATACTGAAAAAACTGGAGCTATGATGTTAACTGACTAGCATACTGTCAATGAAAGCCTATTCATTCAGATGCTATAATATTAACACTTGTAACTTGTATTGTTTTTTATTTTATTTTTTATCCCATTTAAGGTTGCTATGATACTTAGTCTTGTTAATTGTGTTAAGGCCAACTATTGTTATGATGTTGTCTGATCTAAGAGGGGAGGGCTGTTATGTATTGGGCTCACTTGTAATACCACGTGGTTAGCTGGAGCAGCTAACGGCTCTCCAGCAACCCAGACTCCAGGTCTCCAGTGCTGCTGTTGGCTGTCCCTAGGCGGCAATGGTTGCTTTAAACCTATTGGCTGCCACCTAGGGGCTAGGCTATAAATTGCTGCTAGTTGCAGCCCAAATCTCAGTTTAGATTCTGCAAGCAATAAACCATGAGCTTTCCTGAGCTCACTTGCCTCGTCTTCTTTCCTGCGCAAAGAACTCGCGACATAACAGGACCAAAGTTCAGGGGTAAATGTTTTGTAAACTAAAGCACAGTCTTTGTAGGCAAAAGCAAAAGCTCACATGTTTTGTAGGCAAAAAGTTGGCAATTTCACACAGAAATCCCTCTTAGGGCTATCTGCAGTTCAGAAGTCATCTGGATTTCTTCAGCCTAGATCCAACAGGCATAACACTAACAGTCAATGTCCAGTAAAAAAAATACCTTATTTTTTTTAAAAAAAGAAACCCTCTAATTATCTGTTTCCATAGATGAATTCCTAGATGAATATAGATCTGCTGAAATTAAAAATGAAAGTCCAAAAATGATTCTGTGTGTGTAAGTCTGTATGGGTGGGGGTGGAGGAATTTAAGCATTAATCTTAGGAAATAAATCTTAAACATACTGCATAAATATGATGACTAGTATTCATGGCACTTTCTGTGAATATTCTGTTTCCAGGGAAAGCTGATTAAAATACTACTTGCATTTGAATTATTCAGTTAATCAAAGCAATTCATTAATTCATGTTTTCTGGACTCCTTTCAAGAACATTTGCTGCATTGCTTGCCATTCTCTGTGTCTTTGATAATTCATGTGATGAATAGGAAGAAATGGCCAGACATTAAAATGCACAACTACTTGAACTCAGTCTGTAATTTTAAGTAGCTAATTTTATCCTTTAAGAAAACTGTCCAAGTCAGATAATAAATGCTTAGAAGTTCATTGTTCACGTAAATAGGATTTTCTTAATTAAGCCATATAGAATATACCTATTCCTTACTTTTAGCTCATACTCAACTACCTTAAATAAATAATAATAATATGGTCAATTAACATTAGCTACAGTTGGTTCAGCCTCAAGAGAATTTAATTATTAGTTTGCACATATAATGAAAAATGCCAGTACAATTCTACAAGGTTGTAATGAAATTCAATTGCATTTTTTACAACCACTGGTTTATACAAGTCTGTAGATTCTTCAGATTTGTTTTGCATATTTTATGTTATTACCGGTAATTCATTTTGCAAAACCATTAATCAAGTTTTCCAAAGTTATGATATTTCCCTTTAACAGAATGTGTTTGAATATTTAAATTATTGTAAATAATAAATGCTATAGTACATTCAACTTGTCTTGCATAAAAAGGATTTAAAAAGTAAGTAGGAACAAATATTTAAATGTATAGGGCAGAATATATAGGACACTCCATGAATGAAACTGTAGACATTCAGAACTGCGTAAAGAAATCCTGTATATCTTGCTGGAAGTCGTTTTTTCTTCCATGTGCAATTCTTGCTGCCTTCAGAGTTGTGACTATATCTCTGAATTTTATTTTATGCAAAATTCAGTATCAAATCTAGCCTCAAGTCTTATCTATCCAAGGAAAATTTCTTTAACAACCTAATTCCCAATAGGTTAGCTAATGCTGATATTAGCATGGATTTATTTATTAACTTCTGTTTCATTAGGGAAAACGTATGTATTTTAAATTAGTGAGAGTTTTCCTCTGGCAAACGTTTGGTGAAACACAAACTCTATTTTCTGTTTGTAAAGAAGATTGTCACTAGAGATTGCTTAGCATTTCTAATATTTTCACTTACTATGTATTCATTGTCATTTCTGAAGGAAATTGAAATTACAGTTTCTTATTTCCTATTATCTACAAACTGCAGCTTACGAATGCTAAATTTATTACCTGTGTATCTTTACACATGAAGAATTTTCCTGCAGAATTAAAAAATACAGTACTATAGCTAAGGATTCTTCATTTTTTAAAAATAAGCAAACGAACCTGATATAATTTCTGTAACTTGTCAAACTTAAGCAGTGTGGGTAAAATACGAGTCCACAGAGAAAATAGCTGAGGACACATAGAACCAGTGTGTAGGGCCAAAAAAGTGAGTCTTGTGACATAGCGATATAGTGAAAATCTATAATCTTTTTGTAACCAAAAAAGCCCATAATTAGCTAAAGTGGACATATAATCAACACATATGGTTGCAAAATCTACATTCAGTATCATATACTTCAAAAATGTTACACAAGCTTATGTTTGGAAATTTTAGATAAAAAAGAATTTGCCATTAAAGGCAGTGAAAGTATTTGTATATGTCATAGAGAAAAACATGTATTGCTTGCTATATATATAGCATTAGATAGATAGATAGATAGAGAGAGAGAGAGAGAGAGAGAGAGAGATGATAGATAGAGATAGATAGATAGATAGATAGATAGATAGATAGATAGATAGATAGATAGACAGACAGACAGACAGACAGACAGACAGACAGACAGACAGACAGACAGATAGATAGATGCAAACATCTATTGCAGTTGCAGTTGTCTGAGGAGATTTTAGACAAAAAACAGATTTTTTTCAACGTGATTTTCTTAGAAATAATTTATTGTAAAATTAAATGTAATAGAATAATATGTTAGTACATATAACATTGAGATGGACTAGAGTTAAAGAGCTGCACAACTTTTCTGTTGTACAGTACTGAATTTTGTACTATAAAGAAACACGTTATTGGATGCTCTTCAGTATTAGAGCTAAAGAAAATCTATTTTAATGAGAACTGGGATTGGAATGACTTCAATGACTTATTATTACAATTTAGATCTAAAAATCAGCTGATGAGAAACTAAGGCTATACATATAGAAACAATTTAAATAATATTGCTTTTTTACTATTTGTTATTAACATAACTTTGGATCCAGACTTAGTATTATTCAGTGGTCTTACTGAAGTCAGGGAATCTAAGTTAGCTGTGACTAATTTAAACTCTTTGATTTCAATAGATAAGCATGAGGAAGTCTGAATTCCACTTGCACTAAATACCATCTTGCTATCATTAATTAATGATTAGAATTTTTTTTATTTTTATTTTTAAACCCATTTATATCCCGCCCTTCTCCGAAGACTCAGAGCGGCTTACAATCTAAGCACAAATCAAATGTGCTTAGCAATAGCCTTCATTCTATGTATATGCCTGCTTATTAGGGCTTTAGCCCCCCCCCCAAGTGGCATTATTACAAAGTCAGCTTATTGCCCCCAACAATCTTGGGTGCAAACTGTGAATATTCACATATTTTAGCATCCAATCCCCATTATCATTGATGGTTGGCTATGCTGGCTGGAATTTATTTGAGTGACATTTTAAGACATATGGGATATGTCTTTGCCTGCTTATGATTTAGTAATGCCTCTGATTCTGATTTCTTGTCTCCTGTTCCATTCTCTCTGGATCGAGAACTTCTGGGATAGTAGATATGGACTGACCAAACATGAGTGAAATAATATTATGGATACAGAACAGGGAAGATCCCTCAGAGAGATCTCTCACAAATTTAACCTTCTTTACTTTTCTTTACACAAATTTGATAGCAGCTGTGAATTAGTATATTTACTTTTTAATCCAGCAAACTATAGTACAGGAAATTTACAAGGCCAACATTTGTTTATTATTACTCTAATTCTCTAGGAAGTTTGAAAATAGAATTGATGCAGCTGGAAAGTCTTTGCAAATCAGTTCCCAGCCCAGAATGTATTAATCCTGGCCTTCATGTTTTGATAAATAGACTAGGAACAGTCATTGATTAATTTTCTGCTGCTGCATATCCTGAACTAACTGGGGTGAAATTGGAATTCAGATGCTTCTCCAGTGTGCTGTCAGAGATAGAGATTGGGTTTTAACAGGTTACCAGCATAAACACAAATTTTAAAATCAATGCAGAGTAGCCAAATGCAACCACATATTCAAAAGACAACTACACTATAGACTACACTCCCTTTAACAGACTCTTTTACCCTTCCTGCACAATTAACTCACCACTGTGGACTAGTAACCTAATGTTAATACATGACTTAACTTTAGTTTGTTTCCCTTTCCAAAACTGAACTACTAAAAATAATTCTTTAATAATTCTCCTATTCAGCAGGTCAGTAGCAGTGCACATTGAATCTTTGAAGGGGCTGTCTGGAATGCATGGATCTAGTCCAGGGGTGTCCAACTGCCAGCCCGTGGGCCAGATGCAGCATGGCAAAGTTTCAAGTTTCAAGTTTCAAGTTTTATTTAATTTGTATACCGCCCTTCTCCTTGGTAGGGACTCAGGGCGGTTCACAGGGCATATATAAAAAAGACAATACAAAAATTAAAAAAAGATTAAACCCATGCCCAGTTAAAAGCAGTAATACAAATCTAAAACGACAAATTAAAACCCATAATCCCCCGTCAGGCCAGACCAGCCATTTCAAATAGGTGGGTCTTCAGACCGCGACGGAAAGTTCGGAGGTCTGATGCCGTCCGGAGCTCCACCGGCAGTTGGTTCCATAATACCGGAGCGCCCACAGAGAAGGCCCTCCCGCTGGGGGCCACCAGTCGGCATTCCTTGACTGGCGGCACCCTGAGGAGGCCCTCTCTGTGGGAACGCACAGGGCGGAGGGGAGTTGATGCCGGCAGCAGGTGGTCCCTGAGGTATCCCGGACCCATGCCATGTAGGGACTTAAAGATCGTAACCAAAACCTTGAACCTCACCCGAAAGACAACTGGTAACCAATGCAGCTCGCGGAGCAAAGGTGTAACATGGGAGTACCGGGAAACTCCCAAGACAACTCTCGTGGCCGCATTCTGTACCAGTTGGAGCCTCCGAGTGGTCTTCAAGGGAAGCCCCATGTAGAGAGCATTACAGTGGGCAAAACCATGCCCACCCCATTGCCAGCAATGGAAAAAAAGTCATGATATGTCGCAACACGTCATGTGACATTGCAAGTTTGACACCCCGATCTAGTCTTTCCCTTCAACAAATTCTTGGCTTAGTTATTTTGGAACGATGGCAGTTGAAGTCCCATATATTTTAGGGCAGCAGTTGAAAGATGCTAGTTAAGATCACAATTCTTTTTCTTCTCTCCCCTCCAAGAAATTTTTAAGTGCACTGCTATTAAGTCTTATGTTACAAAGTGATCCTATATAACTTGAAATGCTACAAATTGGTAATTAAGCAATATTGATTATAAACAATGAAACATTGGCTAGTTATATACTTTTCACAAAGAAAAGTTTCAGGAAATACACAAATATGCTTTTTTTTACTCCTAAAAAGTACTAAGATTCTAACAGTTCATATGTTTGCTTACTAAGGAATAAAGTCCATTCTGTTCAGTAAATTCTGATTCCAAATTATGAAGTTAAGTTTCTTAATATCAAGAAAGTTTAATATACATATAAATAATTGGAGACAAATGAACTTCAAAAGGTAAAACTTTTTTATTACAAATCTTATGCATCAAATTATAAACCACTTTATTTTGATTATTTGATAGTCTATTTGCATCTTTCTTTCTTTCTTTCTTTCTTTCTTTCTTTCTTTCTTTCTTTCTTTCTTTCTTTCTTTCTTTCTTTCTTTCTTTCTTTCTTTCTTCCTTCTTTCCCACCACAAATAAAAAGCCTTTCCAGAAATTGCATCTGGTTATGATTTATTTCCTTTACAAATGAAGGCTATATATTATTTTCAAAGTTACTGTATTTCCAATAAGGTTGGTAAGATAGATTGCAAGTAATAGAAAACTGGGCGGAAAATTATGGTGAGCATCACAAAGTTCAATAATACACTCATGAAATAAATCCTTGAATATTTTATTCAGTAAGTCCGGTTGTTCTGATACTATTGTTTAAAGAATGAGATGCAATCAATAAATACATGAAAAACTTTGGAAAAAATGTCTAGAAATATTTTACTTTTCACAGATTATATATGTAAACAATTCAACAGTGGGAACATGGTGACTCTAAATGGGAAGAAATTGTTTAAAGCAAATAATGATAACAATAAATTGAATGGCTTGGTGGCCTAGTGCTTGCTTCCTACTCAAAAGGTTGAGAGTTGAATCCTATATAGCAACAGGCGTTTCTCTCGTACAGTACAAAGAAAAATATCTGCTGCAAACTCTGTGTGGTATCAGGAAAGGCATTTAGCCAGTAAACACTCAGTTCCATCCAGTCGCCCCAATTCTACCACAAATTATGGGATTATAGGGTTATAAAAAGGGAGGTAATGATAATGGCAATGTACTGCATACACACAAATGAAGGTATAATTAATTGTGTGAATGAGTGTGGGAGAGAGAGGGGGAGGGAGAGGGAGAGAGAGAGAGCACAAATTGGGGGTGGATTTTTCCAAGAAAACCATTACAGCATAGTCTCATTCACATTATATGGACTAAAATTTAGTCCTGACTATTCAACATGATTTGTCAATTTGTTAAAAAAAGGGGAGGGGACAAGGCAGGCTACAAACCTGAAAAGTAACCTATTTTATTGATTTAAAGAGAAATCAACAATGAGTGCTACTTTTGGGTTAAGAGAGGATCAGATTTCTATTTCTATTTCTCTTGGCAATAGAACCTACCACACCTATTACCTTTTTTTAGAGGCTGATAAAACTCATCCCTCCCAGTTTTTCCTACCATTGCAGATATTTGAACGTGCGTCAACTCTACGAATTTGGGGTATTTTTCTTTATTCATATCTGTATCAAATAAAGCTAGGAATCATTTTTTTTCTTTATTCTTTTTCTTCTTTGCAGTTCTGTCTTCTCTTTTTCTCTAGCTTTTCTTTTTCTTTTCATTGTTTCCTTGCCCATTTATCTTTGACTCTTGTGTTTTTTGAAAATCAATAAAGTGAATTTTAAAAAAATAAAATACCTGACCTGTTAATCTTCCCACATGGCAAAGGATATTACTTTTCCTTGCTCTGTAATTTTAGAATTGTTTAGGACCCTTGTAAACCTGCATGCTCAAAATAGGAAGGACCCATTGGAATACCAAAAAAGAAAAAAGAATTTACATATACAGACACTTTTTCTAATATGCTCACCAAATAGTGTTGGTTTCCATTTAATATCATCCTCAGTCAATGGAGCTAATTGTTGGGGCATTAGGAGATACAAACCAATTCTAGGGGTCCAAAGATCAGGAAAAAAAATCAATGACTTTAGTGCTAGCTTCCCGTCTTAAATTTGCAATCATTTTACTGATTTATATGGACACGACATCATTTATCATATAACACCATCTATGGCTGCAATGATATATATATAGTCATGCTCAAAATTGTTGGCACCCCAGAAATTTTTCCAGAAAATCAAGTATTTCTCACAGAAAAGTATTGCAGGAACACATGTTTTGCTATACACAGGTTTATTCCCTTTGTATGTATTGGAACACAACAAAAAAAGGGAGGAAAAAAAGCAAATTGGACATAATGTCAAACAAAACTCCAAAAATGGGCCGGACAAAATTATTGGCACCCTTAACTTAATATTTGGTTGCACACCCTTTGGAAAAAATAACTGAAATCAGTCGCTTCCTATAACCATCAATAAGGTTCTTACACCTCTCACCCAGAATTTTGGACCACTCTTCCTTTGCAAACTGCTCCAGGTCTCTCTTATTGGAAGGGCGCCTTTTCCCAACAGCAATGTTAAGATCTCTCCACAGGTGTTCAATGGGATTCAGATCTGGACTCATTGCTGGCCACTTCAGAACTCTCCAGCGCTTTCTTGCCATCCATTTCTGGGTGCTTTTTGATGTATGTTTGGGGTCATTGTCCTGCTGGAAGACCCAAGATCTCAGATGCAAACCCAGCTTTCTGACACTGGGCTCTACAGTGTGAACCAAAATCCTTTGGTAATCCTCAGATTTCATGATCCCTTGCACACATTCAAGGCACCCAGTGCCAAAGGCAGCAAAACAACCCCAAAACATCATTGAACCTCCACCATATTTCACTGTAGGTACTGTGTTCTTTTCTTTGTAGGCCTCATTTCATTTTCGGTAAACAGTAGAATGATGTGCTTTACCAAAAAGCTCTATCTTGGTCTCATCTGTCCACAAGACGTTTTCCCAGAAGGATTTTGGCTTACTCAAGTACATTTTAGCAAACTCTAATCTTGCTTTTTTATGTCTCTGTGTCAGCAGTGGGGTCCTCCTGGGTCTCCTGCCATAGCGTTTCATTTCATTTAAATGTCGATGGATAGTTCGTGCTGACACTGGTGCTCCCTGAGCCTGCAGGACAGCTTGCATTCCTTTGGAACTTGTTTGGGGCTGCTTATCCACCATCCGGACTATCCTGCATTGCAACCTTTCATCATTTTTTCTCTTCTGTCCACGACCAGGGAGATTCGCTACAGTGCCATGGGTTGCAAACTTCTTGATAATGTTGCGCACTGTGGACAAAGGCAAATCTAGATCTCTGGAGATGGACTTGTAACCTTGAGATTGTTGATATTTGTCCACAATTTTGGTTCTCAAGTCCTCAGACAGTTCTCTTCTCCTCTTTCTGTTGTCCATGCTTAGTGTGCCACACACAGACACACAATGCAAAGCCTAAGTGAACTTCTCTCCTTTTTATCTGCTTTCAGGTGTGATTTTTATATTTCCCACACCTGTTACTTGCCCCAGGTGAGTTTAAAGGAGCATCACATGCTTGAAACAATTTTATTTACCCACAATTTTGAAAGGGTGCCAATAATTTTGTCCGGCCCATTTTTGGAGTTTTGTTTGACATTATGTCCAATTTGCTTTTTTTCCTCCCTTTTTTTGTTGTGTTCCAATACACACAAAGGGAATAAACCTGTGTATAGCAAAACATGTGTTCCTGCAATACTTTTCTGTGAGAAATACTTGATTTTCTGGAAAAATTTATGGGGTGCCAACAATTTCGAGCATGACTGTATAAACTTGCCGTTACTCCTAAATGTTAACTTACATTCTTTCCATTTCAAAACAATGCGTGGTCATGAAGAATGGCTTACTTTTCTATAAATAAGAAAAATAAATAAATAGATAGATAGATAGATAGATAGATAGATAGATAGATAGATAGATAGATAAAAACAAGTGATAGTAATTATAACATTGTCACTAGTCTTTGTTGTTATTAATCCTGTTTTCCACTTTGAGTGGCTGCTAAAAAATGAATTTAAAAGATGTTACATCTATCACTTTGTCAACACTGAATTGCAATGACTAACCATCTTATCACCTAACATCAAGTCATTACCAAAAAAATAGAAATGTGCCGTTTGATTTCTTTTCCTTGAGGGAAAAACAAAGTTATAGCATTTCTTTTAAAGAATATTAGCTCAAAAGGTTAGAAATTAATCATAAATCTAGCACTGACAACTAAAATATATTTAGATGAGTACTAAAAATTAAATGCTGTGATGTTGAGAAAGCAGAGTTTTATGGTATATAATAGAATAGGGGGGGGGAATGACAACACCCAAGAACAACCATCTTCAAAATGGACACTACACTGCTTGATACAGAAATCTGAATGCTGAAATTCTTCCGAGAAAGGCAGATTTAATGTTATAGTAACTGATATTCCAGAGGAAAATTAAAAAAAGGCATACACATGGGGACACAAAACCCAAGTTTTGTTTTGCTTGCCTGTCTTTCTGCAGGAATTTTAAAAAGAATTTCATGATAGCCTCAGTTTAGCACATCTTGCAGCTGAATTATATATCCAGGCTGCAAAAGGGTGGATAATTAATCATACCCATGATTGAACAAATGAAAAACAGTAAAAAAAAAAAAAACAACTGTTCTCCACCAATAAGTCAATATACAAACACATTGGCATCGACCCAATCTACCAGTCGCTGAGAATGAAAAAACTACTTCAATCCTGACGGTAGCATTTAAAAGGCACACCACCACACAGCAACAAAATCACAACCCCCCCCACAAGAAAGTGGACCACATAACAACAACAGCCAGCCAGCCAAACAACCTGAAACCAGACTAAAGGTTCCCCCGCACGTGCATGCTAGTCGTTTCCAACTCTAAGGGCCGGTGCTCATCTCCGTTTCAAAGCCGAAGAGCCAGCGCTCATCCGAGGATGTCTCCGTGGTCATGTGGCCGGCATGACTAGATGCCAAAGGCGCACGGAACGCTGTTACCTTCCCACCGTAGTGGTCCCTATTTTTCTACTTGCATTTTTACGTGCTTTCGAACTGCTAGGTTGGCAGAAGCTGGGACGAGTAGCAGGCGCTCACTCTGCTACGCGGCACTCGGGATTTGACCCGCCAAACTGCCGACCTTCTGATCGACAAGCTCAGCATCCTAACCCACTGAGCCACCGGGTCCCTTTTGAAACCAGACTAGAGGCAACCAAATGAACAAACACCATTTGAATCACAGATGATACTTAAACACCAAAGACTATGGCTCAGCTAGTCAAACAGCCTGAAACCAGACCATGACTCAGCAACATCCAGACAAATAACACCCACACCATTTACATCGCACAAAAAGGTATTTAAAGGCCAGTGCTTTGAAAGACGAGCACAATTCAAAGTGCACCGAAGATGTCCCCCTAAATGGAGATGAAACGTTTGCAGCCAAATCACCAAGCTCGGAGATCAAACCAACAGCCCAGTAAAAAAATATTATAAAATACAGTAGATTTACAAGCATCACAAACCCAAAGAATACTTATTATAGCGAGACAAGCCAATTGCCTAGTGCTATGTCTACACTGAAAATTAGCATCAAGAGGAACTTTGAATTCCCTTGTCTTTCCTTGCTATGTTTGATGCTTCATCTATGAATGTAAGTAGACTAGAGTGTTTTGATTTTGTTTTGTTTTTTAAATGCTTCTCATGCACACTTGACAGAAATATCACATCATGAAAATAATAGGGATACTTTGTTTTTCTGTACATGTGGCTAATGCAGTATGATTTACAAGATTAGAAAGGAAAGAACATTGATGGCTGAGGTCAAAGCATCTGCATGAAAAGAATGTTGGTAAAAATAAAATAAAACCTTTCTCTGTTCTCCTCTAGAGTTTGGAAGAAGAATTCAAGACCTGTGCAATGGACAGCTTGCAAAGGGGTTTCCCAATGACCAGCTGATCAGCTTAAGGAAGACACTGGGTTCTTCTTTCTCACTTTCTTTCATTTCTAAAGTGTTGGAGATTTAAATTCAGTAGGAGATCTTGTTAAAGGAAGTGCTCCTGATCATAAAGAGTGTTAAAAGAAAACCAAGTAACTAAGTACCAGTTCATCTCCTTAAAAGATCTGGTATGATTGTCAATGTTATGTCATCTCATTAGCTAAAGTAATGTTGTAGTAATAGCAATAGCACTTAGATTTATATACTGCTTCACAGTGCTTTACAGCCAGTGGTGGGATTCATATATGTGAACAACCATTTCTCTGTGTGGATGCCACTTCTGGAAGTCCATTCTGGGCCTGGGCAACAAAAACTTAGCTACCGGTTCTCCTGAAATGGTGCAAACTGGCTGAATCCCACCACTGTTTACAGCCCTCTCTAAATGGTTTACAATGTCAGCATATTATCCCCAACAATCTGGGCCCTGAGGTCAGTAAGGCCCTCCCTTACCGACCTCAGAAGGATAGAAGGCTGAGTCAATCTTGAGCTGGTCAGAACCGAACTGCTGGCAGTCGGCACAATTAGCCTGCAATACTGCATTCTAACCACAGCTCAGTGGTATCTTCTTTTTCCTTTTTTTTTTGTAATTTGGTTGTAGCATTAGAAATAGTAAGGGAGGCAGCAGATAAACCTTTGTTACGTGTCCATGATATTTTACATTTTATAGATCAGCCATAAACCTAAAACTTAATCTAATTTAACTAATACATGAGTTTGGTATTCTGTCAAGTTATGCCATAAGTTTCAGTAAATCAGACTTTATTTCAGTGATAATTTTGATCAGGAGTTTCAGTGATAATTTTAATACATACAGCAACTGGGGTTTTAGATTGCATTGATTTCTTTTACCTTGGTATAAGAAGTTATAGGAAAGTTTTTGAACTAATAATTTTAAATGTAACCCTGATTTTTATCCAAGGGAAAGTCCTAGATAAATAGTCTACTCTACCTTTAAGTATTTGGATAAATACATAGAATTAAGATGAACAACTTTCAGGTTAATCTTCACTCTTCCTATTTGTATTCCTTCACATTATTTTAGCAGGATCAATAGGATATTAAACAACTTTCTCTGGCTTTAGCATCCCTAAAGATTTTTGCTGTACAGATTACAGTGATAAGCCCAAAAGCATAAAAAATTAAATCCATCTATTGGGAAATGTGGATTTAATTTCCCACATTTTCAAGCTAATCACTGAGCTTCTATTTTAGCTTTGATGATTGATTGGATGTGGGAAACCACATAATTCAGTCAGTCTTTGCACTATACTTGAAAACTATTATATGAGCTCACTCAAATCCTAGGAAACTTTGGTATCCTTTCTTACTTGAAGATCAATTTCAATTCCTGTTGAAACTGAAAAAAATATTGGGTTATGGATATAACATTTGCCAATTTACTCTAAATGCATCATTAAATTAATAAATAGTTATCATCATCATTATCAAAGTTGACATTATGGATCATCCTACTTGAAAATAGCTGGTAAATCAGAATTTATTTATTTATTTTATGCAGGGTTTATGCAGCCCGGGAGAGGACACGCAGCTGGTTCCAGGCAGTTATATCAGCTTCTTTGAGTGAGGGTAGCTTCCCTGCCGTCTTGAACGAGGCGGTGGTGAGGCCTCTCCTCAAGAAGCCTGCCTTGGATCCAGCTATATTGAACAACTTTCGTCCGGTCTCCAACCTTCGCTTTCTTGCGAAGGTTGTTGAGAGTGTGGTGGCGCATCAGCTCCCTCTGGTCCTGGATGAAGCAGATTATCTAGACCCGTACCAATCGGGTTTCAGGCCCGGGTACAGCACGGAGACGGCATTGGTCGCTCTGGTGAATGATCTCTGGAGGGCGCGGGACAGGGGACATTCCTCTGTTCTAGTCCTATTAGACCTCTCAGCGGCTTTCAATACCATCGACCATGGTATCTTGCTGTGGCGTCTCAGGGGATTGGGAGTGGGAGGCACGGTGTTACAGTGGTTCTCCTCCTATCTCCAGGGACATTCACAGTCGGTGTTGACAGGAGGGCAGAGGTCGACCGCGAGGTCTCTCGTTTGTAGAGTTCCTCAGGGGTCGGTCCTCTAGCCTCTCCTGTTCAACATCTATATGAAACCGCTGGGTGAGATCATTCGTGGCTTTGGAGTTGGGTATCATCAGTACGCTGATGATACCCAACTTTTTCTTTCGACCCCAAACCACCCCAGTGATGCCCTCAACGTGATGTCCCGTTGCCTGGAGGCGGTTCGGGTCTGGATGGGGAGGAACAGACTTCAGCTCAACCCCGACAAGACTGAGTGGCTTTGCATACCTTCATCCTGGGTCTATTCGGATATTCCATCTCTTTCTATGGGGGGTGAATTATTACCCCCCGTGGATAGGGCTCGCAACTTGGGAGTCCTCCTAGATTCACAGCTCACCTTGGAAGATCACATGGTGGCTGTGACTAGGGGGGCTTTCGCCCAGGTTCACCTGGTGCACCAGTTGTGGCCCTATCTAAGCCGGGATGATTTTTGCACGGTCACTCATACGCTCGTGACCTCTTGTCTGGACTACTGCAATGCTCTCTACATGGGGCTTCCCTTGAGGACCACCCGGAGGCTCCAACTGGTACAGAATGCAGCCGCGAGAGTTGTGTTGGGAGTCTCCCGATACTCCCATGTTACACCTCTGCTCCGTGAGCTGCATTGGTTGCCAGTTGTCTTCCGGGTGAGATTCAAGGTACTAGTAATGGTGTTTAAAGCCCTACATGGCAGGGGTCCGGAGTACCTTAGGGAACACCTGCTGCCGGCATCAACTTCCCTCCGCCCTGTGCGTTCCCACAGAGAGGGCCTCCTCAGGGTGCCACCGGTCAGAGAATGTAGATTGGTGGCCCCCAGGGGGAGATCTTTCTCTGTGGGCGCCCAAGAATTATGGAACCAGCTACCAGTTGAGCTCCAGACGGCGCCCGATCTCCGCTCCTTCCGCCGCGACCTAAAAACATACTTGTTCGAACAAGCCGGCCTGGCCTGAGGGGGGATTGGGGGGGGGTTATTATTATTTTATTGGGTTTTTTTATTATGTATTAATTGTTCTTTTAACGGGCATGTATTTAATTACTTTTAACTTTTGTAATTTTGTATTTTATTCTTGCCCTGTACACCGCCCTGAGTCCTTCGGGAGAAGGGCGGTATAGAAATATTAATAAATTAAATTAAATTAAATTAAATTTTATGAACTGGATCTTCCACAGCATATTCTTTTGGAACAATTTAAAGCTGATAAAACTTTTTAAAAAATGTATAGAACCTAATGTATAATTTATATTGTTATTAATCCTGTGTCTGCATTAGGCTCACTGTTAAAATCAATCAGAAAAATATAATGCAAATGCATAATCTTTAGTGGTATACATTGTAGCATAACCACTGAATTGTAGTGCTATACAATTTATAAACTATTTTGGACTTGATAATCAAATGATAAATTTTGACTCCTAAAATATTTGGCTAGCAGCAATACACTCTTCATCTTCAAGTTTCAAGTTTCAAGTTTTATTTAATTTGTATACTGCCCTTCTCCTTGGTAGGGACTCAGGGCGGTTCACAGGGCATATATAAAAAAGACAATACAAAAATTAAAAAAGATTAAACCAATGCCCAGTTAAAAACAGTAATACAATTCTAAAACAACAATTTAAAACCCATAATCCCCCATCAGGCAAGACCAGCTAATTCAAATAGGTGGGTCTTCAGGCCACGACGGAAAGTTCGGAGATCTGATGCCGTCCGGAGCTCCACCGGCAGTTGGTTCCATAATGCCGGAGCGCCCACAGAGAAGGCTCTCCCCCTGGGGGCCACCAGTCGGCATTCCCTGACTGGCGGCACCCTGAGGAGGCCCTCTCTGTGGGAACGCACAGAGCGGAGGGGAGTTGATGCCGGCAGCAGGTGGTCCCCGAGGTAACCCGGACCCATGCCATGTAAGGACTTAAAGATCATAACCAAAACCTTGAACCTCACCCGGAAGACAACTGGTAACCAATGCAGCTCGCGGAGCAAAGGTGTAACATGGGAGTACCGGGAAACTCCCAAGACAACTCTCGCGGCCGCATTCTGTACCAGTTGGAGCCTCCGAGTGGTCTTCAAGGGAAGCCCCATGTAGAGAGCATTACAGTAGTCAAGGCGAGAGGTCACGAGCGCATGAGTGACCGTACACAGGGCATCCCGGTCCAGATAGGGCCGCAACTGGCGCACCTGGCGGACCTGGGCGAAAGCCCCCCTAGTCACGGCCACTATATGATCTTCCAGGGTAAGCCGTGAATCTAGGAGGACTCCCAAGTTGCGAGCCCTATCCACGGGGGGTAAGAGCTCACCCCCCATAGAAAGAGATGGAACATTTTGAATGTCCCGGGATGCCGGAATGTACAGCCACTCAGTCTTGTCAGGGTTGAGTTGAAGTCTGTTCCTCCCCATCCAGACCCGAACCGCCTCCAGGCAACGGGACATCACAGCGAGGGCATTACTGGGGTTGTTTGGGGTCGAAAAGAAAAGTTGGGTATCATCGGCATATTGATGATACCCAACTCCAAAACCACGAATGATCTCACCCAGCGGTTTCATGTAGATGTTGAACAGGAGAGGCGAGAGAACTGACCCTGAGGAACTCCACAAACGAGAGACCTAGCGGCCGATCTCTGCCCCCCTGCCAACACCGACTGCGAGCGTCCCAGGAGATAGGAGGAGAACCACTGAAGAACTGTGCCTCCCACTCCCAATCCCCTGAGACGCCGCAGCAAGATACCATGGTCGATGGTATCGAAAGCCGCCGAGAGGTCTAATAGGACTAGGACAGAGGAATATCCCCTATCCCGAGCCCTCCAGAGATCATTCACCAGAGCGACCAATGCCGTCTCTGTGCTGTACCCAGGCCTGAAACCCGATTGGTAGGGGTCCAGATAATCCGCTTCATCCAGGACCAGAGGGAGCTGATGCGCCACCACACTCTCGACAACCTTCGCAAGAAAGCGAAGGTTGGAGACTGGACGAAAGTTGTTCAATACAGCTGGGTCCAAGGCAGGCTTCTTGAGGAGAGGTCTCACCACCGCCTCCTTCAAGACGGTGGGGAAATAACCCTCACTCAAAGAAGCAGATACATCCGCCTGGAGCCAGCCTCGTGTCCTCTCCCTAGCTGCATAAGCCAGCCAGGAAGGGCACGGGTCCAACAAACATGTGGAGGAGCTCAGCCTCCCCATAATCCTGTCCACTTCATCAGGGGTCACAGAATCAAACTCTTCCCAGGTAACGTTGACAAGACCGCCCGTGTCCTGACCGCCTGACTCTGCCCAGCTGGAGTCCAAATCGGTCCGAATCCGAGCGATTTTATCCGACAGATGTTGACTAAATTCCTCGGCACGACCCTGCAAGGGATCCTCCCTCACCTCCTGATTAAGAAGTGAGCGAGTCACCCTAAACAAGGCGGCTTGGCGATTATCTGCGGACGTGATGAGGGTGGAGAAGTAATTACACCTCGCCACCCTCATCGCTGCGAGATAAGACCTAATATAGGTTCTTAACCGCAACCGGTCGGGTTCGGATCGGCTAGACCTCCAGCGGCTCTCTAGGCCCCGTTTCCGACGCTTCATCTCCCGGAGCTCCACGGAGAACCATGGAGCTCGCTGGGATCTGCGCCGGGTGAGGGGCCGCAAGGGTACAACCCGGTCAAGTGCCTCAGTGGCTGCCCTTTCCCAGGCTTCCACTAAGGCATCCGCCGAGCTGTGAGCAGTGGAGGCAGGTGGGGACCCCAGCGCCGCTTGGAATCTATCAGGATCCATTAAGCGTCTGGGGCGGTACCATCTAATTGGCTCCGTACCCCCACGGCGGGGGGTGGCAAAACGGAAGACCAGCCGCAGGAGATGATGATCGGTCCATGACAGGGGCATAATAAATGGAGAGCCCCCACCTAGATCATCCAACCACCGTCTAGATAAAAAAATCAGGTCAAGAGTGTGGCCTCCCTCATGAGTTGGTTCTGAAATTACTTGCGTCAGGTCCATGGCCGCCATGGAAGCCATGAACTCCTGAGCTAGCTCAGATGAACCTCCCAGGGATGGTAGATTGAAGTCTCCCAAAACTATAAGTTTGGGAAACTCAACCACCAAACCCGAGAGGATTTCAAGCAGCTCGGGCAGGGCTGCCTCTGCGTGACTAGGCGAAATGTACACCAGCAGCAAGCCCAACTGCGCCCCAGGACCAAATCTCATAAAGAGAGACTCACACCCGACTATCTGAAAAACGGTGGTCTCCCTAATAGTAACCGCCACTCCCCCACCCCTACCATGAGCTCGTGGCCGGTGTAGCACCCGGAAGCCTGGTGGGCAGAGGTCAACCAAAGGGACCCCACCCTCTGGGCCCAACCAAGTCTCCGTGATGCAAGCCAGGTCCGCATGCTCACCCTCAACTAAATCCCTAACGAGGGGAGCTTTGTTAACCACGGACCTGGCATTCAGGTACACCACCCGGAGCTCAGGAGGCTGCACATCCTCCCTCCCGGGATCTCGGGGAAGAAGCAGAGGGTCGGAGCGCCTCACCGCTTCAGATGAATTTACTTTCCATATGTTCTTAAATGGGAAAGAAATTCAGAAGTATTGGTACGATCTATTGAATCTGGTTAATATCTACAAGCCATCTATATATTTTGGCTTTTTTAACAAAGACTACAACTTTCATTTAATGATAATTATAAGATGTTATTCTGCTTCGCACAGGTAGTACAACTCTGTCCTAAACCAACGGAGGCTATGGAGAAGTATCCCTTACTGTTTCATTTATTATTACCACAAACTTGAGTCATTACATATCTTATTTTCAGTACCATGTATAGATCTCTATCCCAGCTTCCTGAAGTTTATCTTCCTTGGAAAGAGCTTCATCATTCTCTACTATCCTTGGCAGCTTTCCAATAAAAATAAGAATTACATAAGAGGGATTCTTCGTGGTGTTTTTCCTTAGGATTTAGAAAGTAGAGAGATTGTAAATGTAAGGAAAGTGCACAACCAGGTAACCCCATCCCTGAAAATTACACCAAAATTGGCAAAAGAGAAAGTGCACAAAATCAGCTAAAGATGGTTACTTTTTAACATATGTCAAAAAATGTTGTTGGTAGAACTATAGGAGTCTACTCTTAAAATATTTTACTAATTAATTTGTTACTTTGTTTCTATTATGTAGATTGTATTTCTGCATTATAATATATATGCACTTTTATCTACAATTGAGAAACAGTCCCAGTTGTTTGGCATTTTACTATTTTTCCCCTCCAGGTAATCCTTATGTTTCCTCATCTAACATCAGTGCTTTTTATACTTGTATTCTTCTAAGAATCCAATTATTTAATTTGTTGATCACTGACATAATAAACCTTATCTATGTATTATCTAAGGGACGCGGTGGCTCAGTGGGTTAGGGCACTGAGCTTATCGATCAGAAGGTCAGCAGTTTGGCGGGTCGAATCCCGAGTTACCATCCTAGCTTCTGCCAACCTAGCAGTTTGAAAGCACGTAAAAATGCAAGTAGAAACATAGGGACCACTACGGTGGGAAGGTAACAGCATTCTGTGCGCCTTTGACCACGGAGACATCCTCGGACAAGCGCTGGCTCTTCAGCTTTGAAATGGAGATGAGCACTGGCCCCTAGAGTTGGAAACGACTAGCACACATGTGCGGGGGAACCTTTACCTTTACTATGTATTATCTGTCTATCTATCATCTATCATCTGTTGTATAAATGTCAATGTAAAATTGAATACATGGTATTTTCAAAACCCAAGGGTAACAGGCAAAATATTGTATCACCTTGCACTTCACAACAATTGTGTAATATACTAGAAAAATACACATACACCCCAGGAAACCTGCTATTATATTCTTAGTTGGTTCCACTGTTTACCTATTTGAACACATTGTTTTCTAAATGGAAAGTATCATTTTGTTTTTATTATTAAGCTCTGTCAACAGATGAGATAGTTGAGTGTGCAGTTTTAACTGCTGATTCAGCTCAGTTACAAACTATGCAGCTTAGTCACATTACATGTCATCAGAGATGTTTAAAAATGGGATGTCAGGTTTTTCCTATTAAAAAGGCAGTGAATTTCAATGCCTGTATGAACCAACAAAGCCATTTCTCATTCCTGCCTTTGTCAACTTAGCCTAAAGAATATTTGTCGCTCAGGGTTGATCTGAAGATCCTTGTGCTCTCTGAGCTTGATTGTTGTCTAATGTTAATCTTGGTGTTAATCTCTGCTCATCTGCTGATGTTTTGATCAGACAAATTGGCCATCAACAAACATACAGACATAAACAACATCTACATACCAGTCAAAAGAGACAATCAAAGCCAAAAAGGAAACAAAAAGACAAAAACACCTCCTCACCACAATCAACAGTCAAATGAGCAGCGATTAACACCAAGATTAACATTAGACCAAGAAACAAGGAGCAAAGAACAGCCCAATCAAAAAATTGCCAATCAAGCTAACAATAAGCAATAGCCCAATCAAGGAATCACCAAGATCACTCCCGCCAACACTGATAGAGCAAGCCAATAGTATATAAAATAAAAATAAACCTCACTCCTTATTAGCACTGATGATGTTACCTAGTTTAGTTATGAAACATCTGCAGAAAAAACAATCAAGTTCAGAGACCACCAAGAACCTAAGAGTTACCTTCAAGATATGCTATCCTAAAATTTCTTCATGTATACAGAAAATGAAACTTAATTAGTAATTTAAATATATGCCAAGCTGGATCATTTTACATCCAATTAAAATTAACAGCAGCAATTAATTCAGATGTATCAGTCACCAGCTTGTTCTCAAATTCCAGCTGCTGACATTTTCACAGGATAGAAAACAAAAACAAAATAGAGAAATGTCTGTTGAATAGATATCATCAAAATAATCACTGGGGAATGTTACGTTAGTTTTACACTTGATTGGAAAAGGTTAGGTCCTATCTGTCTATCCTGTCACTGCAATGCAATGTCACTGCAAATTAGTTGGGCCCTCAAATCAGCAGTGGAACAAAAGCTATTGTCAATTAATGTTCATCATTTACAAATTGAAGAAGGCACTCTTGGTTAAGATCACACTTGGAATGGGCATTGGCATTCTCTAGCATGCCTTACAATATTTTCATCTTGATAACTGTTTATTTACTACTTTAATTGCTACTAATGGAATAGAAAGACTTGGTTATTTTGTGTTTTGATTATTGGAATGATTATTTATTAGTTGTCTGAATGATACTCAAAAAATTTCCAGTGCCATTTGGTCTCACAAAGGTGACACTTTCAATAACTAGTGAGAAAGATGTGATGACTATTCTGGAGATGAGAGATAAAAATCCTGCTAGAGACATAGTTAAGACCGTAAATATTCTTACTGGATATGAATGGGAATAAAACATCAGTGAATACATTTATAAGGAAAGTCAGCGAATGCATCTATAATTAATTCACTAAAGGCTATTAAGATTCTTTAGGACAAAGTAAAGTCCTTCGTATCTCTCATTTTTCCAGTGCCAGTTTACACATAAAGGGATGAATCTTTATAGGAGCTCTCAGAAAGCATTAGACTTTCTTGAAGATTGTCAATTAAATATTGAGGTCTTCTGACATTCATTGTTATTTTTTTATATTTGCTATGAGGAATGAAATTATACATAAGTTCATTCAAGTAATCAAACTGCAGATAGAAAAATTCATATTTTTCCAGATTGCAATAAAATTATTCTACAATAGAGAAAGATAATGAACACGGGAAGAAAAAAAAAACATTGCTCAAGAGTAGTACATTATGTTTCCAGCTGTCTTTCTTCTGAAATCATCAAATTGTGCTCAAAAATCATTTCATAACCACATGAAAGATTAAAACAAAACTGTATGTCTTTAAGCTCCTGTTGATGAATGTTTAACTTTTGTTTCATATTTTAGTATTTCATTTTTTTCTATCCAAATACAACTCTAGAAGTCTGGGTCTTAATTATACCTGATTGTTAAAAATATATTTACGTAGCTACAAAGAAAAAATAGGAACTGTGGTTTTATTTATATCTGTGATCTAATTTTGTCTCCTCCTTCCTCCCCATTTTTTTTTCATTTTTCAGTTTGACATAATCAAAATTAATATATCAGTACATAGATTTACTGTATGTATGTACTATATGTTAATAATATGCTAATGAACTAATTTATTAATTAAAATTAATATATTTCAATACATTAATCAATAGAATTTGCTTCCTTTTTTCCTCCTCCTTGATTTGTGTGATATTAGTAATTAAATATATCAGGGGGTTCCACAAAGAAGAGGAAGTCAAGCTAGTCTCCAAAGCACCTGAAAGCAAAAGAAGAAGCAATGGATGGAAACTAGTCAAGGAGAGAAGCAATCTAGAACTAAGGAGAAACTTCCTGACAGTGAGGACAATTAATCAATGGAACAACATGCCTCCAGAAGTTGTGAATGCTCCAACACTGGAAATTTTTAAGAAGAGACTGGACTACTGTTTGTCTGAAATGATATAGGGTTTCCTGGCTGAGCAGGGGATTAGACTAGAAGACCTCCAAGATCCCTTAAAAATTATTGTTGTTGTTTTTCTTGTTCTTGTTGTTGTTGTTCTTGCTGCTTATTCACTTGAGTAGGGAGATACAGATATTTGTTAGATGAATATATTTGCACCATTTCAGATTTTAAAAATAAACCATGGGAATGGAAATTGCTTTTTTACAGGGGACTGTATTCCCCCTAAAGAAAAATACAGTTTACAAAATGTTGAGGTGGGGGTGGCAGGATAGGATATTTATATTATTGGTAGAGGTATTGTGAATCCAACAGATTTGTTAAGTTGAAAGTTGAAAATGAAATAGCAGATAGAAAAGATTGGTTTTTAATGCTTCTTGTCAACCTGAGTGATCTGCGCTCCTGAATTATGTGGTCCAATTATATGATCCAACGTCAATTTCAATCCTCATCTAAATTACACCCACAAATTATAATAATTTCTAGGACTGCACACATAAAATTTAACTTCATTGATATGTTGACACCTTCTCAATAGAAATATACTTTGTCAGACCACAGTGACCATAATAGAGTTGCCCACAAAAGTTAGTAGGGTTTGATTTTGAGGTGGAGTTTGATTCATTTTTGGCTTCCTCCAAGTTTTATATTTTGTATTAATATTTTTTACACAGTCTCTAAATCATGGGATTTTATGAATTGACTTCCCCTTGGTTAAATATATGTTGAAATTGATGCCGGTGATACTTGCTTGCTTCCTGTTTCATTTTAATTTTGCTTTATAATTCCTAGCCATTATAATTAGAAAAAATAAAAAAGCATTAACAGAATTAAAAGGGGTTTTAGATGGATGGAAAGTACAGGTAATGCTCAATTTATGACTGGTCACTTAGCAACTCAAAGGTACAAACTTCAGAGGCCAGTTCTGAAGTTCCAATGGTTCCCCCGCACAAAATCATGTGGCTGTATTTTGGGTACTCACCAGCCTGCATTTATGGCAGGTAGTAGAATCTGCAATCACCTGACTGAAATTTATGAACTTTTTGACAGAAATCATCATTTACTTCCAGTTTCCAGCAAAAATTGCCTGTAGCAAACAATAGGTTCACTTAATTACTGTGGCATTCTTTTAACGACTACAATAAAAGTAGTTAAAATTGGATCAGTCATGTGATGATCTACTTTATGACTGTCATGACTCACAGGCTCAATTACAGTTCTAAATTGAGGACTACCTGTATAATATTATACTACTATAATACTACTATATTATACTACTACTCTTTTACCGGTCTACTATAGAGAGCGTCCTCTCGTATGGTATTGTGGTTTGGTATGCTGGTCTGACAGCCATGGACAGGAAAGTATTACAGAGGGTAGTGAGCACAGCACAAGACATTGTGGGCTGTTCCCTGACATCACTGGGTGACATCGCCAGGGCTCGTTGCCTTGGAAGAGTGAGGAAGATTCTCAGGGATGACTCACACCCTGGATGGTATCTCTTTTCTCTCCTACCATCCGGTAGGAGATATAGGAATATAGCCAGCCAAACCAACAGGCTGAAAAATAGCTTTTATCCGTGGGCTGTTAGGCTTTAAATGGGACATAATCTCTGTGAACTTATGCAGAATTGACTTGGGAGGCCAGTGTGTGGTGTAGTTGGTTCACGTGGTATGGTAGGATGGAGGGTTTGTTGTCACTGTGTGTTGGGGGGAGAGAACACGGGGAGAGGCTCAGCTAATCTCAATGTACACATGTTCTACTTTGACCATAAAGGTTTATTATATTATTATTATACATGCAGATGATATAAATAAATATGGCAGAAGTTTCTGTTTCAAATCTCATTTCATTAATATATGAGTTTGATACCCAGCCTGGATTTTCTAATACTAGTTGGCCAAATATTGAAACTGAAATTTTAGATTGCATTCCAATTCCTTTGTTTATCTGAATATGAGAATTCTCAGAAAAATGTCTCAATTAGAAATTTTAATTTATCTTCTGTTTGGAGGAAAATAAAAGTGGTTTAGCAAAACCTATCAAGTATTCTTTTGAGTATTTGAAATAAAATGAATGTGATTAAGACAGGTTTGACTCAAAGGTCAGTTTGCAGTTTGAGAGACCCACCTATGTATATTTCATCACATTATTTAAACAAATTTTGAAGTATACTGAATTTCTTGGCAGGTGTAGGGGAAGGAGTGGCAGAACCTAGGGGCAAAGTTAAGAGAGGGTTCAGCCTAGAATTTCTACATAGTCACAAGTGGACTAAGGAGAACCCTCTTAAATTCCATTGACTCTTATCTAGCTCCTAACTGGACCTTTTCATGTGGATTTGATCCTTCACGCCCAACAGCAGAAGAGTTTCATTGTCCATTGTCTGAAGGACAGGTGTTGGGAAAAGTAATTTTACTTCCCATACTTTCAGGCTTATTACTGGACATTTAGCCTTCTTTATCCTAATACTGGAATCTATTTTTTGCTATTTGAAGTGGTAATCAGATTATGCAGAACAACCTATGAAATTAACAGAATATCAAAAGTACTGAGGCATTTTTTTCTTCTCAAATTAATGTTTGAAATATGTTGAAATTTTTACTCAGCTTTCAAACTGAGTCTTATCTACTCAACCTAAGCTTTCATTACAGACTTGTGTAGAGAAATGGGAGGACGAACCCTGTATGCTATCATCTTTTTCTTCCAGATGTAATGGAGAAATAATTAATTGGATAAAGTTGGAATCAATCTGTAACAGAACAATAGGGCAAAAATATTTGTCCCACTGGTTTCAAGCAGGCAATTTTATTTCCTTATGTACTACCGGTAGTTATCTCATGCAGCCTTATGGAAACAACCTATAGGAATGGTGTTGTTGTTATTCAGCGTCAGCCTGTGGTTCCGGCAGCTGAGTCAGATGATTCTGAAGAGGAGGAGGAGGAGGGGTTTGGAGAGCCTTTGGTGTCAGAGGAAGGGTCTGATGCACTGCAGAACTCTCAGCCTGGCCCCTCCCATCTTGTTCCTCCTCAGACTCAGCTGTGTGAACATGAGGAATTGGAAGAAGACGATCCACAGCTGGCTCTGTTCAGGGACTCTAGGAGCAGGAGGCAATCTAGCAGAATAGAACAGAGGAAAGCAATGAGGCAACTCAGGAGAAGGCAATGAGAAGCCACGCCTTGGGACTGCTGATAAAAGGGGAATGTGTGGGAGGTGCTGGTTGCTGAAGGCAACCATTTGAAGATCTTCTGCTAGAGTCCTGGTCTGTTATTCTTGTTTAACTCTTGTTTAACCTTTTTGGTTTAAGTCTTGTTTGAACTTTTCGTTTAACTTTTGTTTGAACTCTTTGTAAATAAATTTGGTTGGGTTTTTTCCAGCCTGTTGACTATAAAAAGGGGTTGTCCCTGACATTCAAACAGGGCCAGTCATAGGCTGGAACAGAACAGGTGTATACTGCTTCATCACCAAACTGCATATTTTTATATGTTATGTAATGAAATGTGTAGCTATTCAAAAATATCATAACCTTCACAGTGGGATTGAAATCTTTATTGAATATTGTTGCTTTATCATTATTTAACATCAGTTGTTATTGTTAACTTCTTTATGCCTAAGGTCACATGTCATCATATAAAATGGATCATTCTGTTCATGGGTAATTTAATACAATATGCATTATGCCAAAATTCTTCATTATTAGAGAATTACTGGGATCTTTGCAATGAGAATAAGAACTAGAAATAGGTTCCATTTTTCATTTGTGAACATGAGCATGAAGAAGTACGCCAGTGCAAAATATGCTGCAAACAGTTAACAACTGGTTGGTTTTTTAAAAGCTTTTGAAATAGCCATAACTGGTGCAAAACTAGGAGCTGGTATTTCCAGCTTGCCATCTGGAGTAGTGATTGCAAGAACAATAAATCTGCTTGGAATAACCAACAAAAATCACATCCAAGCCTTATCCACTGATAGAGCAAAAGCAATCTCATTCACTTTAAATTGTTTTTAGTATCTTCTGTTATCAACAGCAGCTTTTCTCTAAAAGTTGGCTGGAATTAAAAATGACCAACCATTTGGCATGAAAACTCAAACAATTAATTGCATCTTTGAGGTTTTGTTGATTTGGAAAAAAAATAGAAAAAAAGATGGATAATACCAAGTTTATAATTCCCTGAAAAACAGCTTAATAATGCACAACTATATCAGTGGCAATCTAAGTATTTTGAGCAGATTGTCTTTTTCCTTGGTGAGTTTCCAACAAACACAACACAGACAATGCAAAGTGGGGACCAGACCCTCAAAAAGCAGACTACATTTCCATAAGTGCACCAGTAACCATAGAGACATAGTCTTTGACCACAAGGCAAAACAAACTCATTTTTATGAGTTGCACTAGGAAACAGCTGGCAACCATGCTATCAATTCAAAATGATCTCTGACTATACTAGCATTTAATGGTAAAGAAACAGATTTTGTTGCTCATAATATGTCCAGAAATTGATGCAATTTTAATATCTTGCCAATGCTGCCAGCAAAATCTATATCAAATGGCGACTTTCATTCTTGCAATAAAATAGCATAATCAAATACATGTCAGCCATTGACATGGTTTTGAATATGCAACACGTGTGTGCTGGTGTGTGGGGAGAACCTAAGCTTTTTCATAGGCAAAAGTAAAACCCTTAACAGAACAGTTATAAAAGTACTGTATGAGTGGCATAGAAGATGGTCGCCTTTCTCTCTTTAAAAAGTTATCTATTTAAAGGTTTATTCATTGTAAATATTTACCAGCTTATGGTAATGAAGACTTTGGGGCCAAATTTTCCTCATTCCTACTTTGGCACCCAAGACATTTTGATGCCTAAAATAAAGTATCAAATGGCATCACTCACCAACCAACATATTGGAAGTTTGGGGCAATCTCTTATTCTTCCTCTTCTTTTTTCCTGGTGATATAATTATAGTTCCCCTTCATGGATTACTGCCTTGTTGTGGCAAAGGGGCTTGTGTAATTCAATGAAGTTATGAGCTATGCCGTGCAGGGCCATCCAAGATGGGCAGGTCATAGCAGAGAGTTCTGATAAAATGTGATCCACTGGAGAAGGAAATGGCAACCCACTCCAGTATCTTTGCCATGAAAACCCCATGGACAGTACCAAAAGGAAAAAAGATATGACGCTGGAAGATGAGCCCCTCAGGTCGGAAGGCATCCAATATGTTACTGGGGAGGAGCAGAGGGCTAGTACTAGTAGCGCCAGAAAGAATGAAGCGACTGGGCCAAAGCCGACAGGATGCTCAGCTGTGGATATATCTGGTGGTGAAAGGAAAGTCCAATGCTGTAAAGATTTTTTCTCCATAGGAACCTGGAATGTAAGATCCATGAATCAAGCTGGATGTGGTCAAACAAGAGATGACAAGACTGAACATTGACATCTTAGGAATCAGCGAACTAAAATGGACAGGAATGGGTGAATTTAATTCAGATGATCATCAAGTGTACTACTGCGGGCAAGAATCCCTCAGAAGAAATGGAGTAGCCTCCATACTCAATAAAAGCATAGTAAAAGCAACACTGGGATACAATCCCCAAAATGATAGAATGATGTCAGTTTGAATCCAAGGAAAACCATTCAATATCACAGTAGTCCAAGTCTATGCCCCAACCACCAGTGCTGAAGAGGATGAGATTGACTGGTTCTATGAAGCTCTACAGGACCTTATAGAACTAAAACCAAAAATTGTTGTCCTTATCATCATGGGGGATTGGAAGGCTAAAGAAGGAAGCCAAAAGATAACTGGAATAACAGGCAAGTTTGGCCTTCAAGTACAAAATGAAGCAGGGCACAGCCTGATAGAATTTTATCAAGAGAATACGATGGTTATAGCAAACACTCTTTTGCAACAACCCAAGAGACGGCTCTACCCATGGACATCACCAGACGGTCAACACAGAAATCAGATTGACTGTGTGCTCTGCAGCCAAAGATGGAGAAGCTCTATACAGTCAGTAAAAACAAGACCAAGAGCTAACTGTAGCTCAGATCATGAGATTCTCATTGCAAAATTTAGGCTTAAACTGAAGAAAGTAGGGAAAAGCACTAGGCCACTCAGGTATGAACTAAATCATATCCCTGATGAATATATAGTATAGGTGACAAATAGATTTAAGGAGTTAGATCTGATAGACAGAGTGCCTGAAGAACTATGGATGGAGATTCACACCATTGTATAAGAAGTAGAAACTAAAACCATCCCAAAGAAAAAGAAATGCAAGAAAACAAAATGGCTGTCTGAGGAAGCTTTGCAAATAGCTGATGACAGGAGGGAAGCGAAAGGCAAGGGAGAAAAAGAAAGATACACCCAATTGAATGCAGAATTCCAGAGAATAGCTAGAAGTGATGAGAATGCCTTCTTAAATGTACAATGCAAAGAAATAGAAGAAAACAATAGGATAGGGAAGACTAGAGATTTCTTCAAGAAAATTGGAGAGATGAAGGGAACGTTTCATGCAAAATGGGCATGATAAAGGACCAAAATAGCAGGGAACTAACAGAGATTGAAGAGATTAAAAAGAGGTGGCAAAATTACTCAGAAGAACTATACAAGAATGAGCTTAACGTCCCTGATAACCACGATGAGGTGGTCACTAACCTTGAGCCAGACATCCTAGAATGTGAAGTGAAGTGGGTCTTAGAAAAGCTGAGCAACAAGAAAGCTAGTGGAGGAGACAGTATTCCAGCTGAGCTATTCAAAATCTTAAAAGACAATGCAGTAAAAGTGCTACGCTCAATTTGCCAGCAAATTTGGAAAACTCAACAGTGGCCACAGGATTGGAAAAGATCAGTTTACATTCCAATTCCAAAGAAAAGCAGTGCCAAAGAATGTTCAAACTACCGCACCATTGCACTCATTTCACATGCTAGTAAAGTTCTGCTAAAAATCCTACAAGCTAGACTCCAGCAGTATGTGAACGAGAACTACCAGAAGTACAGGCAAGATTTCGAAGAGGCAGAGGAAGTAGACATCAAATTGCCATCATACGCTGGATCATGGAGAAAGCTAAGGAGTTCCAGAAAAACATCTACTTCTGCTTCATTGACTATGCTAAAGCATTTGATTGTGTGGATCATAACAAACTGTGGCAAGTTTTTAAAGAGATAGGAGTACCAGACCATCTTATTTGTCTCTTGAGAAACCTATATGCGGGTCAAGAAGCAACAGTGAGAACTGGACATGGAACCACTGATTGGTTCAAAATTGGGAAAGGAGTCCGGCAAGGCTGTATACTGTCACCCTGCCTGCTTAACTTATATGCAGCACACATCATGAGAAACGCAGGGCTAGATGAATCAAAAGTTGGAATTAAGATTGCTGGAAGAAACATCAACAACCTAAGATATGCAGATGATACCACTCTAATGGCAGAAAGTGAAGAGGAACTAAAGAGCCTCTTGTTGTGAGTGAAGAAGGAGAGTGCAAAAGTTGGGTTGAAACTAAACATTAAGAAAACCAAGATCATGGCATCTGGCCCTCTCAATTCCTGGCAAATAGATGGGGAAGAAATGGAGGTAGTGACCGATTTTATTTTCCTTGGCTCCAAGATCACTGCAGACTGGGACTGCAGCCAAGAAATTAAAAGATGCATGTTCCTGGGGAGGAAAGCCACGGCAAATCTAGACAGCACACTAAAAAGCAGAGACATCACCCTGCCAACAAAGTGCATATAGTCAATGCTATTGTCTTCCCAGTTGCAATGTATGGCTGTGAAAGTTGGACCATAAGAAAGGTTGAGTGCCAAAGAATTTAAGCCTTTGAACTATGGTGCTGGAGAAGACTCCTGCGAGTCCCTTGGACTGCCAGGTGATCAAACTGGTCAGTCCTAGAGGAGATCAACCCTGACTGCTCTTTAGAAGGTCAGATGCTGAAGTTGAAACTCAAATACTTTGGCCACCTAATGAGAAGGAAGGACTCACTGGAGAAGAGCCTAATGCTGGGAAAGGTTGAGGGCAAGAGAAGAAGGGGACGGCAGAGAATGAGATGGCTGGATGGAGTCACTGAGGCAGTAGGTGTGAGCTTAAATGGACTCCAGAAGATGGTAGAGGGCAGGAAGGCCTGGAGGAACATTGTCGATCGGGTCATGATGTGTCAGACACGACTTCACAATTAACAACAAGAAATAATTATACTTAACAACAAATTAAGTATTTTTTTTGAGTAAATAGCATTGAAGATTATATACCTGGGGTGGCTGCCAATTTGCCTTGTGGTTGCATGGATTCTGTCTATAAAAGAAATTGGAAATACATTCCAGATTGACAAAGAGGACTATTTTATGTAATATATATTTAATTAATAACTTAAATTGTTGCGGTTTATTATTATAGATCATTTCTAAAGAGGATGATGATAAATAGGATGCCCTCCAGCTGTATTATTAAGGAAGTGCCACTTTTTTAAGACAAAGGGACACATAATCATTTTGATTAGGTGTCTTTAAATTGGTTTTCATTTCCAATGACTGAATGAACAAATGGTTTCTTGCCCTGTCTCATAATTTGCAGTTTGTTTCAGACATTCAAATAATTTATTTAACCTCATCCACTCAACTTATCTACTTCTTCTCTTTATTTCTCTCAAGCATAGTACTTATTTTCTGATTTACATTAGAAATACATGAGATTCTTCTTGATGATCAACACCTCAAGAGAATGACATATCTTTATTTGGGCCAGAATGGAATGATTGCACCGTTCAGTCCACTGTACTCTTTTCTACTATATGATTTCCAAATCAATAATTTAAACTGTCTATCTTTTTTCACTTTTTCATATTCCAGCTTTTCAGTTATGTGTTACATCTAGTAACATCATTCCTTTAAGTCTTCAGATATTTGATGTCACTGAAATTTTCTTGTCATTTTTGATCTACATTTATCATTGTCCCATCCATGAAATTAATATCCTTTCCATTTCTCCAGCACACTATCTATTCTTGAACCCAAAATAACATGGTACCATATTCATTTTTAATGCTCATGAAAAATTTTTTAACAGAAGCAAATAAGGAAACTGTATAAATTGTTATTGGGTATAAAATGATTGAAGAACAAGTCAAAGAAACAATGTTGATATGGGCTAAGAATGTTGGACATGGTATTGATCTTGATGTGTGGCAAACATTATGGGAAAGAAATAAAAAGATAATGCTGGCCATAGCTTAAAAAGAAAATCTATACAAGATGGTGTAGTGGTGGCATCTCCCTCCAACACGGTTAGCTAAAATGTATAAAACAATATCCCTTCATTACTGGAAATGATGAGAGTGAGATGATAAACAAAATATGGGCATGCGCAGAAATGGATAATTTAACTTTGGAATTAAAAAATAAAGAACAGTCAGAATATTATAAAATTTGGAATAGATTTTACCTATGGTGGGAACGGAAAGAAAGGTCTCAATAGAGGTATACAAGATTATGAACTTAAGCAATATTAGAATAAGGTGGATGACAATATTGAAGGAAATTATTGGCATAAATGTATAAATATGTTTAAGGTGCACAATTGTATATAAATGATACATATATAAAATGTATATAACACACAAAAAATGATGTAAGACAAGAAGGTATGTTAGACCAATAACACTGTGTCCAAAGTTTCTAAATATTTTAAATAATAAAATTTGTTTTTAAAAAACAAATATACTGCTCAAAAAATAAAGGGAACACTTAAACAACACAATGTACTGTATTTAATAGTAGGATGTCTTATTTTCTGTTCCATTTATTTTTTGAGCAGTATATTTTAAGGGTATATGTTGGCATTATCTTCTTAATATTTCATATTTATCCATATTTTTCAAGTTCCATATTTACTTTCATAATTAGTTCTTCCAAATTATCTTTATGTTCAGTGAACAAAATAATGTTGTTTACAGACGTGTTGGTAAGTCAAAATTTGTAAGATGATAGTGATGGCATTGTATTTAAAACCTTACCCCTTTGGTACATGTAAATGTAAAAAAAAGGAACAGTGCTTCAGTCATGATACAATGCCTGCACTCTTTCATTTTGATATTCTCCCCCACACACACATGGACGCATGTACACACACACACACACACACACACACACACACATTGGATGCATGTCTTAAATAGTGTTCTGACATCCATTCTTAACTGTTGCTGATATCTCTTCCATTCCTGCCATTCTAATATATTTACTGTAAGTCAAAAAGATATTAGAACAATGTATCTTTGTATCATTCCCTTTCCTATTTTAACTATTCTTTTGCTTCAAATTCAGTTCTTACTAAAGCTTACTAATGTGTTGCAAAGATTTCTCAGAAGACTAAGCATTCTGCTACATTCATTCTTCTAAATATATTCTACATTAGGGGTGTCAAACTCAATTTCATTGAGGGCCACATCAGCATTGCGGTTGCCCTCAGGGGGCCAGGTGGGTATGGCCAGGGTGGGCATGGCCTACTGGGCAGGCGTGGCTAGAGTGTGTATGGCCTACTGGGTGGGCGTGGCCAGCTCTACATCGTTCGCATCAAGGGTGCCTATGGGGGCCTGGGCAGGAGTGGGACAGATCTGAGGGTCTCTGGCAGGAGGGGGGTCTCTGGGCCAGGGCCAAGGCAGTGGGGGCCGTTCCCTCACTGTTTCCAGGATGGCTTCGCGGGCCACATGAAAAAACTTCGCGGGCCTGATCCGGCCCCCAGGCCTTGTGTTTGACATGTCTGTTCTACATTCTAGTATGATAGTTACATTGTTCTAGTCATTGAAGTGATGATAAAGCTCTTTTCCATATCTTTTGGCTCTGCTCACTATCCATCTGATATCAGTAATCTCACAAATGAAGGCGAATATACGTGTCCCAGGATAATGTTGCAGGATCCAGTCTGGGTAGGTCTGGGGCAGGACCAGATGTTTAGTCTTCCGAGCTTTCGGACTTGTGCTGTAGCCCATCCTCAAGGAACCTCTCTCTCCCCAGAATGTGTGATCTCAATCTCAAGTCTCTCTGCCTTTTCTGAAATGCCTGTTCATTTGGCATTTCTTTTTCTCATATATGTATGGTATAAATAAAACTTTCCCTATATAAGGAATTATTGTAACAGTTCAGCAATTTACAAATGCTCTTGCATCTCCCTTTTTAGTTCAAGTATGTACACTAATTCCTTCCAATTTCTAGACTACACAATCTTGTTCTGTACTTCTTGACATAAAGTTTTTATAATTGTAACTGTTTCTCTTTCTGCAGCTCAAAATAATTCAATGGGTATTTCATCAATGCTTGGCAGCTGATCAATGATATGTTATGCCCCCCTTTTGATTGCATTGGTTCCTGAATATATGCTTGTTCTACAAGTATTTTTTGTTACTCTATGATCCTGTTTTTCCATCTTCCTTTAATCTCACTTGTCTCTGTCAAATCAATTCCAAGACAAAAAAAAATTGGAAACTTTCTTATGATTTCTCATATCTTAAAAAGATAGCTCGCTTTCCTTTTCTTCCTATCTTCCTTTGTTGGCTAAAATGGCTTTCCTTGTCCTTTCTTGTATGATATTGAAAGTCTGCTTTCGGTCATCTTGTGTCTTTCTTGTTATCCAAGACTTTCATCTTCCATTTTTTCCTTGGCTATCATGTTAACTTTTTTCTAAGACACACATTAAATTTTTCTCCTTTGAAAGTTTAGGTTTTTCTTTTCCTTCCTTCCTTCTCTTTCCAAAGCACATAAATTCACTTTCACATAAAGTAATCAATATATTTAACAATAATTCATGGTCTATTTCAGTACTAGCTTACTGGATAGCATATCTACATCTTTTGTATCCTGTTATGTAGTCTACTGATCCCATTGTTGTCAATCTGGAAATGGCCATCAGTAGAGCTTGTTGCTTGAAATAGGTGTTAAGGAAGTTCTTTTTGCAAAACTCTTTATTTCCTGAGTTGTTGTATTTATGCAGTCCAAAAGTCATTTATTTGTATCCCACCCTTATTATTTTTACAAATAACTCAAGGTGGTGAACATATCCACTACACTTCTCTCTTCCTATTTTCTCCACAATAACAAAGTAAAGTAGGTTGGGTCGAGAGAGAGTGACTGGCCCAAAGTCACCTAGCTAGCTTTATGGTTAAGGTGGGATTTTAACTCATGGCCTCTCACTTTCTAGCCTGGTTCCTTAACCACTAGATCAAATTGGCTCTCAGATCATCCTGTGAATCCATTTGCTCAGCTTTGTCATTACAATCACTTATTAGTACTATCATGTCCCATTCTTATGTTGCATTGTTACTTATAATTTGCTATTTAAATCCTCAGTATCTTATACTGCATCTGTAGACACTACATGAGAGAGAGAGAGAGGGGGGAAGAGAGAGGGAGGGAGGGAGGGAGAGATGTATGTGTGTGTGTTTATGCTTTCAAATCAGTCTTGATTCCTGGTGATTGCCTAAATTAATTCCTGCACTTTTCTTGGAAAGATTTTCAGAAATGGTTTGCTTATTACCTTCTTCCCAGATCTGACAAAAAGTGAGAGGTCTGAAGTCACTCTGTGGCTTTGTGTCTAAGTAGAACACATGATTTCCTGGTTTGTAATCTGGTGCCTTAACTACTACACCAAACTGACTCTCATGTATGTGTGCGTATATACTGTACATAAATTAGAACAATAGCATTGACCAGATTGCCACTAAATCTAATACAGTTAGTTCTGCTCTTTTTTGGATTATAGATGATACATACACTTGGTAATGTCCTTATTATCCTTGTCATTCCATTCTTTCACACAGTCTTATGCTCTGAATAATTATCACATTTTTAAAAAAAAATTCTAAGGTGTTCAGTTTGGTATATGTACTTTCTCTTTTGACAATTTCAAGGGGTCTTTTGGTTCATGCTCCTCGGATTCCACATTTTGATTGTATTACCTTATAAAGATTGTGTTGACTGTTGTTTCAATCCAAGCAGGAACATGGGAAAGGAAAGGAGCATATGTTAGCTTCATTTCTGTAGAATTGAAGCTTGAGTAAAAATGGTAATTTTTATTGAAGTAACATTGGAGGGGTCTGTTAAGAATATAGTTTTAATGTGTTTTTAACAGTCAGATTTCTAAGGAACAGATTTGCGCCCTCACTGTCTTCTAGGTGTAGGTAAAAGGTAAAGGTAAAGGTTCCCCCGCACATGCGTGCTAGTCGTTTCCAACTCTAGGGGTCGGTGCTCATCTCCGTTTCAAAGCTGAAGAGCCAGCACTTGTCCAAGGATGTCTCCGTGGTCATGTGGCCAGCATGACTAGACGCCAAAGACGCACGGAACGCTGTTACCTTCCCACCGTAGTGGTCCCTATTTTTCTACTTGCATTTTTATGTGCTTTCAAACTGCTAGGTTGGCAGAAGCTGGGCGAGTAACAGGCACTCACTCTGTTACACGGCACTCGAGATTCGACCCGCCAAACTGCCAACCTTCTGATTGACAATCTCAGCATCCTAAACCACTGAGCCACCACATCCCTACTCACATACACGTACAAACATACATTTTCTCCTGCTTTGCTTGCTTATGTAGCTCTCCACAAAGCCTGCAGTCTGATTCCAGAACAACTTAAGATGTTGCTTCTACCTAAATAAAGCAAATTGACCAGGCACGGGTCTTGACAAATACTGGCATAATAAGCAGGATAGTTTAATAGAAGATTCTTGTGAGCCAGATATAACTAACTAGGTAATACCTCTGGTATTTAAAAAATCTATCTTGGGAGCTCTTTCCATAATTCATTTATTCAGTTTCTTCTATGACAATCCTCTGTTCACTTTTTTTCTGTGGGATCATTGTTTTTACTGGATCCTTAAGAGTTGATCCTTTTCCAGGAAATAAGATAAATAAAAAGGTTGACTCTCTTGGTGTTCCATGCATTTATATCTATATTCTCTCTCCTATGTGAAACTTTCTCTGGGAAATAAGAGCTCCTTTTCCTGAAGTTCTCGAGACACCTACTTGATAATTCTTCTCCCAGACAGATGTATCTGTGGTTCTTCCATACAGATCCTTTCATGGGAATTAAGGAACCTGCTTTTGCAGGTTTTGTAGGACCTCTAGCCAAATTACATTGACCTGATTTAAGGGGCAGACAGTTAATTCACTTAAGTCCTTAATGATTTCTTACTTGAGACTATAAATTAAGACCAGTTCAAGACAGTACCCCCAAGCTACCAAAAGTTAAACCTCTTTGGTAAAAAATACTGAAATCAACTAGTCTGCACTTATTAGTGGAAAACACTCACGTTAGCAAACCGCACACCAATTACCTGATCGAAAAAGCTCTTTGCCTTCAAATACATAGCAGAGATCTTCTGCCTATGCAGGTTAAGTTCAGTGTATGGTGCAATAAAATAATTGGGAAAGTCCACCAATTTTTCATACCTTATTAAAGCACAAGCTTTGTGAGCCATATGGGGAAATTAGAAGTCAATTTGGCCCCTTAAGCTTAAGGTCACCATTCTAGGATATGGTCCAAATGCTGTAATGGCAACATGTTGCTTATGACATTATTATTCCTTGTTTAAGCCATAGGAATAATTAGAGCTGAGCAACACATGGTCTCCCATATGTTGTTGAACCCAAGCTCCCAGCATCTGAGGACTGCCTGGAACAAAATAAGTCCTATGTCTCTGATGGATAGATTCTGAGAAAAAGAGAAGGCTACAAGGAACTCAGGGGAAGAGAACACTGTAATGTATTCTTAACAAGACAGGCTCAAATTTTAATGGAACTTGGCTCAGCTCATAATGGGTTCTAGGATAGCTTACAATTAAAATCCCTTCATTTCAGGACTGTTGTACCATAACATATATTTTTTCTATAGCATTCCTATAGACCAAATGTCACCTATAGTGTGGGACTAAGATTGATGAGGTTGTAATTGTGAAGATAAAATGCAGACAGATTACCACACAAATTGATTTGAGCATCCAGAAGAAAAGCAGGATATAAATCAAATAAATGTTACAAAAGGAGAAAGAGACATAAGGGATAGAATGAACATCAGTTGCAGCCGCTGAACAGGTAGCTAGTAGAAAAACTACTTACATTTTTTTTAAAAAAATAGTATTTTTTTAGGAAAAGAAAATTTTATGAAGATTTTAAAACAGCAGGAATATAGAAGAAGAAATAGAACAAGAAAAAAGTATAAGATGGTCAAAGAAAAAGTGAACAACCAAAAAGCAAGAAAAAGAAAGATGAATAAGGAAGCAATTTCCAATCTTTGCAGCAGTTATAAACATAGACATTACCATGTCCATCCTCCCATACTGCATATCACACTTTCATTCTTCCTATAAATCTTTTGAATCAATAAATCCTCAAATCAGCAGCTCATTTTCATCCATTTTGAACATATAAAATAAATATCCATTCTTTTATAAAAAATAGTTGTAATTCCCTTTTTAATCAAACAAGTCAATTTCTGCAAATTCAGCCACCTTCATAATCCATTCCTTAATTACTGGTGTTTATGTAGTCTTTCATCTTTGCCCATGTAATGGCTTCACTGCAGTTACCATATATAAAACCAATTGTACATGAGCCTTTTCTAATTGGGTGTCCATAAGTCCTAATAAGAAAAACTCCAGCTTAATCTAAATGTTAATTTTTAAAACTCTTTTCATTACCATATGCATTTGTATCCAATATTGTTTTGCTTTGTCACAAATCCATCATGCATGATAAAATGTCCCTTCATATTTTTCCATTTCAAACAGTGATTAGAAGTACCTACTTTATACTTGGTAGAATGGTAGCAAACTATCTACCTGCTTTCTTGAAAACAGTTTCAGAATGCTTCTCAGGGAATTGATAACTGTGATTCATCTAATTTCAGTCAAAAACTGAGCAAGATTCCTACCATTTGTGGCCAGAAGTTTTAAAGCAAACCATAAACATTACTTTAATTCAAAGAATGTTTCTTAGGGACCGGTTACAAACAGTGAGGGTCGGGTCGGGTCTGCTTTGTCCACCCCCTTGAAGCTTTGCACCGGCTCACCACAGGGCTGCGTGCTTAGCCCCTACCTGTACTCTTTATACACTTATGACTGTGTATCATCTGATAATTAAGTTGGTGGGTCTTATTACAGGTGGGGATGAGACAGCATACAGGGCAGAGGTACAAAAACTATCCATATGGTGTAGTAACAACAACTTGCACCTGAACATCGGCAAGACGAAAGAGATGGTGCTGGACTTCTGGAGAAAAAAAGAGGAACCTGCCCCACTTTACATCGGGGAGGACTGTGTGGAGAGAGTTTCCTCCTTTAAATTTCTGGGAGTCTACCTCTGCGAAGATCTGACCTGGAAAGTCAATACAACTCAGGTGGCTAGAAAGGCCCAACAGAGGCTTCACTTTCTCAGGGTCTTGCAGAAGAACAGGGTAGAACAACGGCTAATGACCCTCTTTTACCGGTCTACTATAGAGAGCGTCCTCTCATATGGTATTGTGGTTTGGTATGCTGGTCTGACAGCCACGAACAGGAAAGTATTACAGAGGGTAGTGAGCACAGCACAAGACATTGTGGGCTGTTCCCCGACACCACTGGATGACATCGCCAGGGCTCGCTGCCTTGGAAGAGTGAGGAAAATTCTCAGGGATGACTCACACCCTGGACGGTATCTCTTTACTCTCCTACCATCGGGTAGGAGATATAGGAGTATAGCCAGCCGCACCAACAGGCTTAAAAACAGCTTTTATCTGTGGGCTGTTAGGCTTTTGAACGGGAAATATTTTTTATAAACTTTATGCAGAATTGACTTGGGAGGCCGGTGTGTGGTGCAATTAGTTCACATGGTGTAATAAGATGGAGGGTTTGTTGTCACCGTGAGTTGGGGGGTGGGAGCACGAAGGGAGGCTCAGCCAATCTCAATGTATACATGGTTGTACTTTGACAATAAAGGTTCATTCATTCATGTTTTGGGAAAATAAGCTGTTTTAACCAAATTTAGCAATGTAAACTAGCCCCATTGTTAGAACTTGGGCTTACTGAAACTTCCCAAACTCATAAACTGGAATTCTGCCACTACAGCTTGAAATGTTTTGATGATAGATGATAGATAGATAGATAGATAGATAGATAGATAGATAGATAGATAGATAGATAGATAGATAGATAGATAGATTCTCAGACAGACAGACAGACAGACAGATAGATAGATAGATAGATAGATAGAGTCAAACAGGGAATTCTGTATAAAATGCATGTGCTTTACTACTGACTTATGTATCTTTCTTACTCAGTTTCCTCCAGGTGACAATAAAAGTGAATAAACAAAATGGTGGAAAAAGGTAAACTTTGAATGAATATGTTTTTAAAGAAGGCTAGGACTGCTTCCTGCAAAGGCCCTGCAAACTTTACTTTTTTAGCTAACTGTTCCAATAAATGCTAATATATTATTTGCTCTGCATTCCTTCGCAAAATATATTTCAGCTTTAAATCACAAAGTAATATATTAACATTTTATTCCTCAATTTATGTTGATATAACATTGGGATTTTTCATTTTGCTAATAAGGACCACTATTGTTGTCTTTTATCTATCTACTGGTAGTCTACTTTTATCCAAGTATTTACTCACTGATAATTTCTAACTGTTCAGATATCAAGGAATGAAATTAAAACATATACAACACAGCATGCTTTCCTTTGTTTGACATAGAATGCTGTGTCTAATATAGAATGCCAGACCTATGTAATAATACCACAGCTGATGGCTGAGAAACATCTTTACAGATCAAATTAGCACCATGAAAATTCAGCAAGATAAGATTCTAGTATGTTTTCTCAACACTCCAAAATCATTAGTTAGTGTGAATAAACATCACTTTTCATTCTCACAAAATAATAATAAGAATGACACAAACAACACCAACTGCCTATCCTAGGCCCTTGGTAAGGTAGATAAAAATGTGAAATCTTGTTTAAACCTCTGTCTGTGTGACCAACCATAATAAATTAAACTTGTATGCTCTCCCCCTCCCAAACATTCTGTGTGGTTCACAATAATCAAACAAAGAAACTATAATAAAATTGATACAAGTTAATAGATGGCAAGTATGACAGACCCGATGGGATAAAATGATAGGTTTCATTTTCCTTCACCAAAGGCCTGAGGGAAGAGACAGTTCTTCACCACTTTTCTGAACAGCAGAGTGAGGACCATCTGGGTTTCAGGGAGTAGCTACCTATTACATCTGGATTTTTTCTTCTTCTTCCATTCAATTGTGCCCCATTTGCAGAGCCTGCCTCCACAAGTCCCCGCAGTTTTCTTAGCAAATTCTTTCACTAATGGTTTGCCATTGCCTCCTACAGCAGGGGTCTCCAAACCCCAATCCATGGACTGGCACCAGAATGCCAGAAACCGGGCCGTGCAAACAAGCAAAGCCCCATCCGCAGGATGTAGGTAGTACATGAAATCAGGCCCCCTCTGGTCTGCAGAAAAACCTCTCTCCATGCAATTGGTCCCTGGTGCTCAAAAGGTTGAGGACCCCTGTTCTAAAGTACCTAGGGCTGAGAGAAAAGAATGACTGGTCCAAAGTCACCCAGCTGGCATTATGCCTAAGATGGGACTAGAATTCAGGATCTTCCAGTTTCTAGCCTGATGCCTTAACCACTACAACAAACTGGCTCTCATATTACATAATCCCCTACAAAAAAAATGAGATAAGAATAGGGAGGCACATTTACATTTTCAAATGTAAATTTGAAAAAAAACTGAACTGCTATTGTTATATACAGGTTAGGCAAATTCACCTTAAATGAATAATTGTTCAGCATCTCTCTATTTTCAGCTGAGGGTACAAGATGAACTATTGACCTCTTAGGTCTAGTTCTGATTGTGGTAGCTCTATGCTAGACATAAAGAGAACCATGAGCACTTCTGAAGCCTCGGCCTTCTGGAAAACAAAAGAACTGGTGAAGCTATACAGTAGTTTTTCATATTTCGATTCTCATATAATGAGAGGGTTAAAACTGGGGCTAGGAAAGCACTAACGTGAAAGAGTTGGAACCATTGTATTCTCAGGCCTTCTTCAACGTTCTTCAGCTAGGATTATATGAAGTCTCTGATTCATTTCATTCTCTTAAGAATCAGCTAAGATGGATTGGCTGAAAGAAAGCAGCTCTCCCTTGATCCTTGAACAAGAGATGTGGTTTGAAGTTATTTTACTAAGCAGCAGGTGGGCTTTTGGTTTGACTCAGAGAAGTGGGAGGATATTGCTAAACCATTACAGAAAAAAAATATTTGAGTCCCAGGAAAGTAGAAAATATGGGAAAGAAATTCAAGGCAACACAAACTTGGTTGCATAGGGTTTAAATCCAAGTATAGAGGTTTTGAGAGGTTTTCATGATTCTGTAATACCATAACTACATTAATGTACATTAAAGTCCGTTCCAAGTTTCCTAGTGACTCTGCCTTGTGACCTTGCTTACCATGAAAGTCTGTTATCAGGGTAGGATATTGCCTGCTGGGTTTCCACATGATTTTATGAACAAAGAGGTAACAGCCATGCCATTCATTTATAGATGTGAACCACCCAAACATCTTTTAAGCAATCTGCTATTCCTATTCCATGACCTTCCCACTGCTATGGCTATGGCTGGGTGAAGAGCCAGGCCTTCACGGCTATTCTAAACAACAGTAGTGTGGGCCATTTGAAATTTGTGGAAAACTTTCTTCCAGACAGCAGGCACTGGTAAGGAGAAGACACACTTCCAGGATTGAACAGATGTTACTGTTCAATCAAAGGAAATTTACATGATAACAGCAGTCAGGCTTCTTTACCTGCAGAGATGGAAAGACTCGCAGGTCCCCACAATGGAAGAATGGATGGTGAACTTAATGGAGTTGGTGGAGATGGCAAAACCAATTGCACTAGTTAAAGAAAAGCCTAATTTCACTTCTAATTTCATTAATTTCACTTCTAGTACATGGAAATTACTTTTTCCTTGAAACTGAAAGAAATGAAAAATTCTTGGGATCTGATGACTAGAACTGTTTGTGTGCTGCTCCAGTTCAAAGGGTTATTGTATTTCATGCTTGTATCTGGACGTTGGAAAGAAAGCTGGAAGTTGCTCTTCTGTAACCTTTTTCTGCTTCTTGTCAGTACCCCTTAATTTTACTTTTTTTTCCCATTGTTTCCTTTAAAACTGTTTTTTGTTCTCTGACTTCCACACATTTCCGACAGTCAATAAATTTGTTTTAAAAAGGAGGAGGAGAAGGAGGAGGAGGAGGAACAAACCAACCCTGCAGAATTGAATCAGCTAGGCCAGACATGTCAAACTCGTGACGTCATGTGACATCGCGCAACATATCGAGACGGTTTTGCTATTGCCAGCAATGGGGTGGGTGCAGCTTCCGGATGATGCATCTGGCCTGCAGGCTGGCAGTTTGACACCCCTAAGCTAGGCAGATGATTTGGGAGACAAGTAATCTTGGAGGAGTAGGGAAAAGAGTTTGAAAAAAAGAAATAGTAGCTAACTGTTTTTGATATTTCGAATGGAGATACAGAAAACTAGTAAATGCTATCCAAAGCTGCTTTTCAAAAAGGCAACTACACTTTTGGTGTGTTTTTTTCCTTGAAAACATTTTGCTTCTCATCCAAGATGCTTCTTCAGTTCTAGTAAATGCTATGTTTTAATCCACTAAAGACATTAACCTAACTTTGGTCATAACAAAGAAACACAAAATTCATACACTCCTTTTGGAAATGTTTTACGTTTTGAATGAAACCACATATTCCCTTCAGTGAATAGAATGTAAATTTGGCAGAAAGAACTGTTGAACCATTAAAGTAAAAGGTGAATAATTCTTAAAGAAATATAGCTGTAATCTTTTTACAGGGTCATTTAGCAAGGCTGCTTAAAAATGGATCAACATGAGAAATAAAGCTGGGCAAATTTGTCTTTCAAGTGCACTGAGTTTAATGAACCAGTTGAGGTCCCACTGAGAACAAATCTCTATTATCCATTGTAGTATTCTTATAAAATGGGTCCTGTGCTGGAGGAATTGGTGATATCCTACACTGAAATAATTTTGGCTGCAGAGATGGTTCTTACAGCCTCAAAAATAATGTTAGTATGCTTATTATTGTCAGATCTTTGGAACCAACAATGTCATCACTGACAGAATGAAGGAATAAGAAGCATGAAACTTATTTGAAGTAATGGGGTTTGAAAGGATATAATACAGGCATCTGTAATTTGAGTTTATGCAAGAAAGACTGAGTGAAGTGTGAAGCCTTTGTTTAATTGCAGCAACTTCTAGTAGCATAATCTACAGCAGGGGTCTTCAAACCTGGCCCTTTTATGACTTGTGGGCTACAACTCCCAGAATTCCTCAGCCAGCATGCCTGGCTGAGGAATTCTGGGAGTTGAAATCCACAAGTCATAAAAGGGCCAAGTTTGAAGACCCCTGATCTATAGGCATTGCACCTCCTTTAAATGTAGTGATCTAGCCTAAAGCCTGCTATTCCCTGAAGGCCTGTAATCCAAATTCTAGCCAAGCTTGACTTTGATTAACTTCAGAGCATAGAGAAGATCAGCCAAATAATTGTCTCCATTTCCTTACCATATTCCAGTTCTTCTAATTCAGGGATGTCAAATTCGCGACGCCACATGATGTCACGTAACATATCGTGACTTTTTCCCCATTGCCGGCAATGGGTGGGCACTGTTTCAGTATGATGCATCCAGCCCACCACCCAGCAGTTTGACATGCCTGTTCTAATTGGTGTCTGGAAGGGCATCTGGCCAGTAAACATTCAGCTTCATACAATCACCTCAACTCTACCCCTAATTAAGGGATTACAGAGTCATAAAAATGGAGTTTATTCCAGTTTCTTTATTCCTTTTCAAGCAATACCTGACTTTTCTTGAAAGTACCATGGAGTACCAAGCACCGTGGAAGAATTTATTTGTGCGTTCCGTGGTTAGTCACTTTTTACCTATGTACAAAGAAACTCCTTGAAAAATGGTATGCCGTACGTATAATCAAGAAAACAGCAGAACGTTTAAAGAAAGAATTAAAAGGACTCAGGAAGGAGAAAAAAAGTAATGAGACAACAGCAGCAGAATACAGAGTTTTCAAGCCCTGTGAAAGTAATACAGTGTTAAGAATAACATTAAAAATGGCACCTACTGAACTTGTTATTAGCATTTCTGTTTCATATGTCTGCAATAGTGACAAATAGTTTCTGAACATTTCATTACTAAGCTAGGTAACATCGTCAGTGGCGTTTAGGGGATGTCTCTGTTCTTCTGTTTATAAGGGCTTCAGGTGTGGGTATGACCTATAAAGCCCTACATGGCATGGGTCCGGATTATCTTAGGGAGCACCTGCTGCCAGCATCAACTTCCCATCGTCCTGTGCGCTCCCATAGAGAGGGCCTCCTTAGGGTGCCACTGGTTAGGGAGTGTCGGTGGGTGATCCCCAGAGGGAGGGCATTTTCTTTGGGCGCGCCTGACCTTTGGAATGATTTACCTGTGGAACTCCGGAGCGCCCCCGATCTGCGTTCATTTTGCTGGGACCTGAAAACCTGGCTTTTCAATCTATCAGGCCTGGACTGAAGGGGTTTTAGCTTTTTAATATTGTTTTAATTGTTGGGCTTTAATTAATTTAATTCATTTTAATTTTATATTATCTTTTTATATTGTCTTTTATATGCTGCCCTGTAAACTGCCCTGAGTCCTTCGGGAATAGGGCGGTATAGAAAACTAATTAAATAAATAAATAAATAAATGTCAAGTGAGGGTTTTGTGATGGGTCAGGTGTGACAAGCCTCTCTCTGCTCACTCACACCAGAGGATGAACCTTCACTTGCATATGTCTCTTGCGGCTAACTGCTGTATCCCAGCATGGAAATCAGGCTTCTCTTGCTGGTTTTTGGAAAAATCAGTTTTAAAAATAGCATATGACTCTTAACTTTATGTTGCTAATCTGCTTTATATAACAAGTTAAAGTCTCCTTCAAGATGAGCATGATTCTTGGTGACTTCACAGACAAAAATTAAATTAATGTAATTTTCTCAGAAGGTTTTTTTGTTTTTTGAAGAAAGACATTTTGGTCTAACCTAAAGCCATGTTATTTCATGAAGCTTCTCCCATCCTCATACTAACCAGGTCTGGCACTTTTAAGCTTCTGAGCATAGACAAGGTAATCTGAATAATTGTCAAAAACCACTAACAGCCGGGGATATCGTCTAGCTGTTTGATTCACTTGTGTGAATTGGCTGTTAGTTGTGGTGGTGGTGGTTTTATTTTGTTTTTTTCCCCCTTCTATTCTTTGTGGATAAGGGACGCGGTGGCTCAGTGGCTTAGGACCCTGAGCTTGTCGATCGGAAGGTCGGCAGTTTGGCGGGTCGAATCCCAAGTGCAGCATAACAGAGTGAGCGCCTGTTACTCGTCCCAGCTTCTGCCAACCTAGCAGTTCGAAAGCACGTAAAAATGCAACTAGAAAAATAGGGACCACTACGGTGGGAAGGTAACAGCATTCATGCCGGCCACATGACCATGGAGACATCCTCGGACAAGCGCTGGCTCTTCGGCTTTGAAACGGAGATGAGCACCGGCCCCTAGAGTCGGAAACGACTAGCACACGTGTGCGGGGGAACCTTTACCTTTACCTTATTCTTTGTGGGCTTCATCCTGGAATAGCCAGACTTTTATTAATCACAAAAGAGCTTTCAGTCTCCTTATAATTGAATGAGAGATCAGAGGGCGGAACACATACTGTGCTATAGCCAGTCTTCTGTGATTGGGCTGTGTGGAGGAGAGAGAATAGGAATAGCCTGATTCGGTTTAATGAATTACTATCTAGCCTTTGATAAATATTACAGTCCTACTGGGAAAAAGTAGAGGGAATAAAATAAGCTAAACTTGAACCTGTTCAAACAGGGAGCCCCCAAATATAGTTAACATCCCTGCTCATAGCTCTGTTATAATTCTTCCAACAGTCCAACGAAGTAGAGCCTATAATTAGCCCAGTGTAACTGATTGCAGGGAATGATTTAGGTGTAATAATTCTCCCTTTCCATCTTGAATCCCAATCCCAAATTTTACAGATGAAAAGCTGTATTCTTCAAATCCTTTTATCAAAAACAATCAGCTTTTTTTTTAAGCATTGCAACAAAATAGCCTCAGACACAGAATCCAAAGGAATGTTAATTACTTGCTGGACTTCTGTATGTATTGCTAAAAGCAATACAGCCTCTCCTTCATAAAGTATTATAAAATTCGAAAATTATCTGCAAAGTGAGAGAAAGATTTAGTCAGATATTATGTCAATCTGCATTGCATATATCTTGTATTCTTTTGCATAATTCTACATTCCTTAGAAAATAACCACCACTGAAATGTAATTGTAGAAAAGACGGGGATTTGTAAGAGATGAGGCAAAAAAAAAAATATTCAGGCAAAGTCACCCCTGACTTTAGCCTACATCTAGAAATATCAATTTCAACATGCCTTTGCATTCTGTAGCTGAGGATATTTTGTTGCTTTGCTTAAAAAAAAACCTGTTTGCTTTTAGCAGAGGGATTTGAAGATTACAGCTCTATCCACAAAATTTGGAGGTTGAATTAAAGACTGAAAGAACAAATTTCAGCACACATTGCTTATAATTGTACCAGGTAAAGAAATCAATCATGCTTCCATTTTTTATTTTATTTTTTGTAGATATGGGGCATAGAACAGACCTATATTCTTACTCTGGTGCTTCAGCACTTGACTGGATACTAAGAAAATATCTCTCTCAGAAAAACAAGAATGATTCAATAAGTTTTTAATGGTTTTTCCCAGGAAGCTGCTTAAGTGGTAATAGTTGGAGAAATGTGCTATGTTTGGAAGTCTCTTCTACTACTGAAGATGCTAAAGTGGAGCATGGAGTAGAAAATAAACAAGCCAATCTAGAAAGGAGATTTGTAAGCATACCACAATCAATGGCAGTTGATAAGTGGACTGATCAAAAGAAACACAACCATCAACGGGGGAGGGGGGGCTATTATAATATAGAGCTCAAAGTATTTCAGTCAATATTTCTTGGTTCCAGAATAAAAGAGCAAATGAAAAAAGCAGTGAAAACAGATTTTTCAGGAACAATGTACATTATACATACAAGCTAGGCAACATGCCTGCCAAATTGAAATTAGGGCTGTGCCAAGATGACCCCTGAAGAACTAGTGAAAAAAAAGCCATGGAAGATTATTTTTTATACATGATCGCTGCTGCAAGACAAAAATACTGGAGTCAAAAAGAAAAGAGAGATAACATTTATTGTTATATTTTTTTTACTGTGGGCACATTGGCACCCATTAAAAATGAAATTTAGTTCCTTGCTTTCAAAGTGTACACACACCTAACACACATTTAAACATTCTATATACAACATATGTATAAACCTACACCCTTACATATAAATAATATATAAATATTAATCTCTGTACATCTTGAGTACGTAGCAGAAGGAGGAAGCTTTAGAGTACACAAGGTTGATACTGCATGGAACAAATCTGTGACTCAATCTGGATGTTCTGCTTTGGATACCAGGAAGCCTCCTCCCAGAAGGTAACAAAGAAAACAAGTTGTGGAGAGGATGTGTAGTGTAGTATCCCCCACAATCTATATACATTGCCATCTAAGCCTTGGGCGATCAACCAGATCAAGTTCAAATTCAGAATAGAGCTGGAAGGGACCTTGGAGGTCTTCTAGTCCAATCCCCTGCTCAAGCAGGAGTCCCCAGGGCTTTTTTTCTCATAGAACGCTCAGAACAGAGTTCCGGCACCTTTTTTGGATAGAACCTTGTAGGGTAGGCAAGGCGGGTTGTATGACATGTGTGAGTTCCGGCACCTTTTCCTTTTATGAAAAAAGCACTGGGAGTCCCTATAGCATTTCAGACAATTGGCTGTCCAGTCTCTTCTTAAAAACCTCCAGGGATGAAGCACCCACAACTTCTGAAGGAAAGCTGTTCCACTGGTTAATTGTCCTCACTTCTCCCAGGCCTTGTCAGCAGGGTTAGAAATACATATAAGCTACCATCCAAGAACATACTAATGATGTTATTATAATTTCTTTGATTATTGTGAGCCACCCAGAGTCAGATGGCACACCAATTTAATAAATTATTAGTAATTGTTATCAATGAATATATTTTATATTGTATGCACTGTGTGCAACATATAGTATACTGCAAGATACTATATGTATCTTATAGTATACTATAAGAAATTCACTACTTTTCTAAGTGTTTTTAATATAAACTTCAATGTTGACACATTGGGTTTTTGAAATCTGATTAATATGGAGATATGTGCTTTATCTATTTGGGGATTTTGCACATTTTTCTGTCTAAATATTATTTCTTCCAAATGTAATTATCTTTTTAAGAGGAAAAAAGAAAGCCCGCCCCCACCCCATGCAAAAAAAATATTTTAGGATTACAACTACTTTATATCCTGTCTTTTTCCCCAACACTACCCAATTAACAATTATTTTTTAATTTCCTTTTTGTCTGACTATTTAACTTTCTTTTTATTGAACATTAATTGCTTTTTCTTCATCCATTTCACAACTGGAGATTTATACTGCATCCTTGTATTCTGACGCTTGAAAATTTTATTTTATATTCCTTTTGTACAGAAGTTTAAAGGAGTATACACAGTAGTCCCTCCTCCCATTTTTCCCCACAACAACAACCTTGAGAGGCAGGTTGTACTAACAGAGAATAGCTTGCCCAAGGTCACCCTGTGAATCTGTAGGAATGAGAGTGGACTACCACTTGGGTCTCCCTGTTTGTATTTGAACACTGTAAACTTATACTAGGAAGAAGTATGTTCTTAGCGACCAATTTTTTTCAAGAGTCTCTAACAATCCAGTTCAATCTAGCACATTGGGCATGCCACAGATCCCATCAGCTAAAGAGTATCCACTGGCTGGAACTAAATGAAAAGCCTTTTCTGCGGTAATCCTTGCTCTGTGGAATATCCTCCCCTCAGAGATTAGAATGGCCCTGTTAGACTTTCACAATGCTCTAAAAACCTAGTTGTGTTCCTGAGCCTGAGGCACTTAATGTGTTAAGACCCCTGTTTCTTGGCTTTACTCTTAACCGGTTAAGTATTTCAGCTGCTGTATATATTTATTTTGTATCTTTTTCTTTTTTTCAAAATGCTTTTTATTGTTTTGAGTAAATAAATAAATAATAAAATACCACACTGGCCCTCACAGCAGTCTTCTAAAGAAGCAGGTTTCATTCAAGCTGCTGGTAACTGCCTAATGCCTATAGTCCTTTATAGATTTAGGCCTTATTATTTGAAAGATCTCCTGTCTTCAAATAATCTTCCTGCCCATCTAGTAAGATGTGGTTAAAAAAAATGTCTTTGAGCCATTCAGTGAGACCGCAGAAGTGTGCCTTCTCTGTTGAAGTCTCCCCTCTGTGGAATGATATCTCCTCAGAGATCCACCTGGCTCTTCTCCTGATGACATATTGGAAGTCATTGAAGACTTAATAATTCATCCTTGAGGTAGAATAGTTTCAAGGCCTTGTAAATTTTGATTTGGTTGGGCATGTTTTTTTGTTGTCTGGATGCCTATAGAAAAACTTATTATCACAGCACTCAGCTTTTTATTAATAATATTGGCCTTCCTAGGACTTGTTCAGAATATTTGATCATTGAGACTTCAATCTCCTGGTGATGTCTCTATATCATTAGTTTCCATTTCACCATTACGTGCAGAACCATGTATATGCTAATGTATATGTGCAGTGTACGACTTAAGCTGTTGACAGCCCCAGGCATGGTCAGCCTGGTGGGAAGCCAGGATCTACACCCATTGTCACCTGCACTGGCAGGAAGCCCAGGTTTGAACTGATTGGATGCCATCAACCTGGGCAGGTACAAATAGACGCCAGGCTTCCCTGTTTCCCCAGTTCATTCTGTTCAGAATAAACTCATCTTTACCCCAGCTCTGTGTCCGTCTCTATGTGAAGCACACAACTTTACAATATGTACATGTAAACATGCATAATACAACTGAAACACATCATACATATAAGTTATGAGTCCCTAGCAAGGATGCACATATCTATGGTCTGCAATATTAGGCTGATTAGCTTTGTATATTCAGGTGGAGCATATAGAAATGTGTACCCCTAGATTTCTGAGTGTAAGTCAAAGTTTTAATTTCCGAAGTCTTGAATGGCTTGGTATCCAATATGAGAAAATGTCCAGTCCGGTGGTGCCCAAAAGTATTTGACTGGCAGAGGGAGCTATCTATACTTTGGGGGAAAAAACAAAAAACCCTTTCTTTGGAAAAAGGATTGGTCCCTTCAGTTTTTGCCTTCTAGAAAGAGTTAAGCCAGTTTTTCAAGAAGACATTTAACCACTGATAGTTTGTCAGTATCTATATTTATGTTTTCAATTAATATTCCAATGGCATGAGTTTATTCTGATTGGTTTATATGTTAGTTTTATGTTATAAGTCACCAGGAGTTGGGAAAAATTCAGCAACATACAAACATAATATATAAAGAAAATGACTTCCAACACAATAAAACACTGGGCTATTTTATTCGTATGCATCACTTTTAGCTATGCCCCAGGATTTCACAAGGATTTACATCAGAATTATTTGCAAAACATTTAGTTAATAGATGGAATCATCTCACTTGCTTCACAAGATGCTGGAGGAAAAAGTGGGGTATCTTCTATTTATTAGGTTTTATCCAGTGGTGGGATTCAAATATGTGAACAACCAGTTCTTTGTGTGAATGCTGCTTCCAGAAGTCCATTGTGGGCCTGGGCAACAAAAAATTGGCTACCGGTTCTGCTGAAGTGCTGTGAACCAGCTCAATCCCACCACTGGTTTTATCCCTTCTTTATTTTTAATCAGCTCGAGGTCGCATACTTATCTCATGTTCCCACCTCCTATTTTTTTTCCATACAAGAGAATGACTGGTCCAAAGTCATCTAGCCAATTTTTTGTTTTGTTTTGGGGGTTGGGTTTTTTGTTTTTTTGGCCTAAGGGAGGATCAAATTCCTAGTCCCCCCAGTTTCCAGCCCAGTACCTTAGGCACTACACCAAATTCTGATGTTGGCTGAGGGTAATTCTGAGTGTAACTATTAAAGAAGTAATTTTAATATTCTCTTGATGGCAATTTAGCAAGAAGGAATGTCAGAAGATTCTAACAAAGTATCAGTGGTATTTGGATTAACAAAGAATTTGAATGGATATTTTCCTGCTTACCGATGTTCATCTTGAATTTAAATTAATATGTTACATAAGTCCCATGATCCCTCATTTCTTTTCTTTATTGGGCAGGGACCCTGTGGAAATTGTCCCTTGATATTTACCATGTGAAGAATTGTTTGTAACAATATTTTTCATAACTCTAAATGCTACAAGGGAAAGAAGTTAAGTGTGAAGATAAATTACAGCATTATTCAATATCCATCATCAAACAATATCTGTTTATAAAAGTGCTTTAAACGCTTGTCATTTATCTTTAGCAGATAAGATTATATCTGCAAAATCCTTAAACAATGCACACAGCAATCTAGGCCTAATACAAAGTGCCATTAGAAAATCAGGAAAGAAAATTCTGCCCGACAAGCAATATTTAGAGATAGGCTGCGGAATGGAAGCCTTGAGCTACCCAGATTGCAAAATCTGCAGTTAGGTTTGATTATTTTCCAACAGGAAGATGGCTTTAAAGTGTCAATAAATCAAACTAAAATTTCACATGAGACAGTGACAAACAATTCTGTGTTGCTATGTTAAAGGGCAAAGATGCCTGAGAGCATAGCCAAAAGATCCTAATTTTAATTAGTTATCAGGGTGCTCAAATTAAAGTTAATCATGTTCACCCTTTCCAGCTAAACAATTAGGTTTGGCAAGAACATTAGCATTTTGATTAAAAAAATGTTGAACAAACAACAATCTCCTCTATTTTTTTTTCTCCTACATAACCTGAGCAGAAACCAGACAACATATTTTCAATGGTTAAGCAGAATCAGAAAGTTAGGAATGAAAAAATGTATATGAGACTTGAGGCTACTTACCATTCATATGTTCTTAGAGGCCAAAATGCTTCTTTACCACCTGTCCTTTTCAACAAAATAAGAAAGATTTCTCAACATTTCAGAAATGAAACAAAGCAATAGGTTCAGTTCAGCCCCAATATTAACTGGTGAACTAGTTTGGAAAAAAAAAACAAATGCAGAAAAATTAAAGGCAACAGCCTCTTTAACATGACATTTCTCAGAGAATGTCATTTGGAACTGAAGATGCCATTTGAAAGATGTAAGTTTAAAAAACAAATGTCATCTGCAAACAAAATTATATTGTGTTTAAAATGTGTAGCGTCATCTTGTTTAAGATAACCAATGTATTTGAAGTGTCCATATCTAGTCCTTTAACGAAAATGCAGCAATATGAAAATAACTTGAATGTAAAAATAAAATACCAAACAACCAACCAACTGATGAAAAAATCCTGATCTGAGAGCCAGCACAGAAGTTTGTCTATCTTTTAAATAAAACCGTTTGCCTGATTAACTCTGCTGTAGAGTTTTAAGAGTTTCTCATACAATAGACTGGACAAGAGTGAGACTTAAACTAAGAGAAGGTAAATCTGTTTTAAAATAATGCTATAATCAATCTGCTAATATAGTCATTATAACAATTTGCTATGTGGGGAACAATTGGGAAGGGGAAACAATGAGTGAGCTAGAAGCAACCATAATTATGATTGTAAACAACAGTGATGATTTTGTGAGTCCTGTCAGATTGATGGAAGGCTTTAATCAATGTGTCAGGAAAATTAATTAGAGAAAAGGGGAGATCCTAAATGTGCCCATCATTTATGAAATATAGTATCAAACTCTAATTGGAATAAGAGCAAAAGTGGTGCTGAAGAATGGAGTAGTCTTTCAAGCAACAGTATACAAATTTGGAATAATTGCATCTGATGTTGGGCTTACATTCAGAAGAATTTTGCTAATGTACTATCCGCTTGCTACAAATATCTGCCCATGCACTTAAAGACTGTAGTTTTATGAGACTTTAACATGTACACTGAGGCTCATTTATCATTAATGGTTTGGAATGTCACATGTACTCTTATCTCTATAAATTTGTCTCAATGAACATCTTGCCTGATGCATATAGCAAATCATATATTGCTCTTGGTTTATGGTGCTATGTTAGGATATGATTATCTACTGTATGGTTGGGATAGATAAAAATAATTTTTCTACCATCACAACGTCTGGTTGCAATGTCAGATTAAGTTTGATCTGCTATTCCTGCAAGTTTGATGGACCAATTTTAATCAATGCTCGGCTGTATCAGGACTCCAGAGTTTGTGAGAATCATTACACTTTGTGAAGATGACTGGCTGATTTTTTTTTCCAGGACATGGATAAATCCTAATTGGAAATTGAAGGAAATGAAAAAAGATAAAGTGAATTTTCCGTGATTGATGGATCTGGATGGTTTTCTGAGGTCTCTGGGGAAGTTTCCTGACCCCTTTATTTATTTATCAAATTTATTTGTCACCCATCTTATGGTTCAAGCAACCTTAATAGGAAATTCTCAGGAGTCCTTGTTCAGGAATCCTTGTTCATCCTGTAGCATTTTATCAATATTTAGTATTCTTAGAAGTTGATTCTGTGAAAATACAATAGCCTGTCAATTCCAGTTATTCTTGTTTCAGTTCATTTTAATATTGTTCCTAAATTGGTTGGATGAACATAGTTCATTCTGGAGTTTGAGTTATACCAAGAAAAGAATGAGGTATTGTAATTGAAGAGAGGAATTATTTTTGGTTTTTATAATCTCTACCTGGCCCGATCCCAAAGACCATACCCAAAGTATCCACATGATGCTTCCCTTTGCTAACTGTAGCCTATAAAATTACAAGGTATTATCTAAACATCTCTACCTACAATAGACATGGAAAGTAGCTTGGAATGAATACAAACAAAACAAAGAAGATCTTTATTTTATCCAAATTGTATTTACAATCTTGATACTCAAATCCTAACCAATGATATTATTGTGTAGTGGGTCCGACGCAAGAGAGACGCCAGCCGGTGTGTGAGTTCAGCTCTTTATTGGAAGGGGAAGTGAACTGAGGAATGAGGGCTACCTGGCCTCCTTATATACGTGGCCAGGTAAGCTAACAGCCAATGGGGTTGGCCCTAGGTTTCCTGCCGAAACTGTCCAGGCCAACGCCCCCTGAGGGCTGTTGCTATGCAGATGCCTGCATACATAACACCCCTCCCCCCTTAGAGAAGACCCACATAACAACAACAACATGCAACTACTATAACTATGAGTATATATATTAAAAAAACAGTGGTGTCCTTGTGTGAGGATCACTTGCACACATAGTCCGACAGGTAGGCTGGTTTCCTGTGTGGACGGGTGGATCGTCTGGGTGTGCTTGGCCCCTGGGCTTGGACCGTGAGTTCCTGAGGCCTTTGTGCAGGGCTGCAAGGAGCCGGCATCAGGAAGTCCTCCTCCTCTGGTCCCTGCCCTGTGACGTCCTCAGCTGGGTTGACCCCTCCTGGAGTGTGGTCCTCCTGTTGACCGTGTGCATTGAGTTCAGGGACGTGTGTGACGCGCTCAGGGGCATGTGTGACGTGCTCAGGGACTCTTCCTCTGAGCTGATCGATGTGTCGCCTTATGCGTCTGTCCCCCTCCACCCCTACAATGTACGAAAGGGGTCCTGTTTTCCCGACCACTGTCCCCGGAACCCAAGGATGTCCAGCCCCATAGTTCCTTGCCCAGACCAGGTCCCCCAGGTTGAGGACCCTGTGTGTGGATGATGATGGCAATGATGATGGTAGTGATGCTGGTGGTGATGGTGATGATGGTGATGATGGTGATGTTGCCCTACCGGTTTCGGCTGCTACCCGGTCTGGGTGTAGGTGGTCCAGCTTGGTGATGAAGCGCCGTCCCCATCGCAGTTCTGCTGGGCTCTTGCCGGTAGCCACGCATGTGTGTTGGGCTAGTAAAAATTTGGCCAGTCTGTGGTGCCAGTCCCCGCTGATGATGCGCCGGAGTGCGTCTTTGGTCGTCCTTACCATCCGTTCGGCCTGCCCGTTTGTAGATGGATGGAAAGGCGCAGAGGTGGCGTGCCTAATCCAGTTCGCCTTCAAGAACGCCTGGAAATCCGCAGCAGTAAACTGAGGCCCATTATCAGACACAATTACGTCGGGGAGGCCGTGTGTGGCAAAGAGAGCTCTGAGCACCTGGATTGTCCTCCCCGAGGTCATGTTGGGGACAGGGACTACCTCTAACCACTTGGAGTGACTGTCCACCACTACTAAAAATAGTTGACCCTGGAATGGCCCCGCATAGTCAATGTGAATGCGGGACCATGGCGTGTGTGTGGTCTCTCACCGGTGTACTGGTGCATGTGGCACTTCTGGCCTGGATGTCTGGCACGTATAACAGGCCTTGACCCGATCCTCAACCTCCTTGTCCAACCCGGGCCACCAGAGGTAGCTCCTAGCCAGTGCCTTCATCCTGACCACCCCCGGGTGCCCTTCGTGTAAGGAGTCCAATACCCTGGCACGTAGTGTGGGTGGAATGATGACCCTGCTACCCCAAAGGAGGCACCCTTTGTTTGTGGAGATTTCATCGCGTCTAATGAAATAGGCCTGAAACTCTGGTCCCGGGGATTTGTCCTGCCACCCTGTGCAAACCCATGAGTGCACCCTGCCCATGATGTTGTCTGTGGCTGTGTGGCTGGCAATGTCCTTGGCAAGAACTGGGCACTCGGGTAGTTCCTGCAGGGCTAGGATCTGTGTGGCTGGTGCTGGGTCTGGGTCATGTGTGTCTAGGGGGAGCCTACTTAGACCGTCTGCGTGGCCCATCTCCTTCCCTGGCTTGTGTACCAGCTTGCAATTGTATGCTGCAAGGAAGATGGACCACCGGAGCATCCTGGGGGACAGAATCTGGGGGGTTTACCTGTCTGTGGTGAACAGGCCCAGGAGTGGTTTGTGGTCCGTGAAGACAGTGAACTCCCTGCCATATAAGTAATCGTGGAATTTCTTGATTCCTGCCATGATTGCCAGGGCTTCTTTGTCTATTTGGGCATAGTTTCTTTCTGCTCCAGACAGTGTCCTAGAATAGTATGCTATGGGGACTTGTGCCCCGTTGGGCTCAAGGTGGCTTAGGACAGCGCCCACACCATAAGGGGATGCATCGCAGGTGATACAAATGGGCTTGGACTCGATGAAATGGGTTACTGTGGACTTGTCCGACAGCAATGCCTTCAGGGCCTTGAAGCTCTGATCATGGGTGGCCATCCAGGCCCATGTTGCCTGTTTGTCTATCAGCCTGTGGAGTGGTTCAGCGATGGCTGCCTTGTGTGGGAGGAATGTATGGTAGAAATTCAGCAGACCCAGGAATGCCTGAAGCTCTGCTTTGTTCTTGGGTGTGGGTGCTAGTTTGATGGCCCTCACCTTGGATTCTGTGGGGTGGATTCCCCTGGCGTCTACTCTGAACCCCAAAAATTCTGTGGAAGGAACGCCTATGCTGCATTTTTCCTTTTTGAGTTTGAGGCCAGCTGTGCGCAGCCTTGCCAGCACTTCCCTAAGCCTCCCTGCCAGTTCCTCTGCTGATGCTCCTGCGATCAGGATGTCATCAAAATAGGGGCAGACTCCTGGAATGCCCTTGAGTGTCTTTTCCATAACCTCCTGGAAAATGCCGGGAGCAACGCTGACTCCAAACTGCAGCCTGTTCACCCGGAACGCCCCCCTATGGGTTACTATGGTTTGGATGTCAGCTGTTTCCCTAGTGACCGTGAGTTGCTGGTACGCCTGTGCAAGATCAAGCCTTGCAAAAATGGCACCGCCTTGGAGGGAAGCGAGAACGTGGCTGACTGCGGGAACCGGGTAAGCGTGCGGGTTTAGGGCGCGGTTCACTGAGCACTTATAGTCGGCGCAGATCCTTATTTCCCCGTTGGATTTGAGGGGGTTCATGATGGGGGTTTCCCACTCCCCTCCATCTACAGGCTCTAAGATTCCCTGGGCCACCAACTTGTCTAGTTCGCGCTCGATTTTGTGTTTGAGTGCAAACGGGACTCGCCGCAGCCGGACCCTAACGGGGAGACGTTCAAGTTAAGCTTGAACGATATGGGGCCCCCGGTGTACTTGCCTAATGACCCATCGAAGACGTCGGCGAACTCCCGGCAAACGGCCTCAACGGAGTCCCCCTGGATCCGATGGATCCCGGATATTGAGATTCCCAGGGCCTCAAACCAGTCCAGCCCGACCAGGCTGGCTCTGCGGCCCTCTACCACTACAACATCCAGGTGCCCTTCGCGACCCTTAAACCCCACTGAAATGGTGGCCTCCCCCTTCACCTTGACCGGCGAATTCTGAAAATTGGTCAGGGTTAATTTAGTAGGCCGTAATTTAATCCGTTGCTTGCTCTGGCTAATTATGTGGTTAAGGGTCTCGTCCGAAATAATCGAGACCGCTGATCCGGAGTCAATCTCCATGCTGCAAGGGACACCTTGCAAACGGATTGTTAATCTAATTTTGGGTTTGAGCAGCCGGCGGCTACCCGTATGGTTAATGGCCAGCCGGCTCTCGACATAGCCAATTTTTGTTTTGGTGGGGGCCCCAGTACCTTCGAACGGCGGTTCCTCCGGCTGCAGCTCGTGGATCTCCTCTCGGGGGCGGCGGCTACGGCAGACGGCAGCTATGTGGCTTGTTTTCTTGCAGGCCCGGCACGTGGCAGACCGGAACTTGCAGAGGCTGCGCATGTGGTTCCCACCACACCCTGCGCACCTCTGGGGAACGGCAGTGTTGCTGGGAGGCCTGGGCCTGTCTGGGCGTCTGGCTCGCTGGTCGGGGGTCGACTTCCGCTGGAGGAGGTCGATGCTCAGGTCATCCTCCTCTGTGGCCCCTTGCTGGTGGACGCTGGTTGTCTGGTTTCCGGGCCGGGTTCCCTGGCAGGCTTGGACAGCCCCGCAGGCCGCTTCGTGGGCTAGGATGGCGTCCTCGGCTTCCTGGAGAGAGACCTCCTCTCTTTCGAACAGGCGCTCCTGCAACCGCCTGTCACGTAGGCCGCAAATCAGCCAGTTCCGTAGTCGCTCCTCCAAATTTGTGAACCTGCAAGCGACGGCAGCTTCCCATAGGGCAGCGAGGAAGTCGGCACCGGTCTCGTCGGGGCGCTGGTCCCTTTTCTCGAATTGTGACCGTGTGGCCACCTTGGAGCGCCGGGGCCTGAAATGTGTGTTGAGCCTGGCCACGAGGTCTCGGTACGCGACAGTGTTGATGGCCTCCTGGGGGAACAGGTTCGCAGCGACTTCCAGCAGCGCTGGTCCCCCAAGGCAGAGCAGGGCGGCCGCCTTTGCACCGTCCTCCGATATCTGATTGAACCGCATATACAGTTCAACGTGAGCCAGGTAACGGGTCCAGGTTTCGGGGCAGCGGGTCTCAAATTCGCGGGGTTGTTCGGCTCTAGCCATGGCGGCAGTTGGTCGTGGATGTGGCGCTTGGCGTTGCCGGTTCGGCTGGTGGTCGTGGGGGGAAGAAGGAAAAATGCCTTTCCCTTCAGCTCGCGGAGCGTTTCCCCAGTGACTTCAGCTCTTGGTCGGCAGCAATCCCACCTTCGTCGCCACTATTGTGTAGTGGGTCTGACGCAAGAGAGACGCCAGCCGGTGTGTGAGTTCAGCTCTTTATTGGAAGGGGAAGTGAACTGAGGAATGAGGGCTACCTGGCCTCCTTATATACCTGGCCAGGTAAGCTAACAGCCAATGGGGTTGGCCCTAGGTTTCCCGCTGAAACTGTCCAGGCCAACGCCCCCTGAGGGCTGTTGCTATGCAGATGCCTGCATACATAACAGATATAACGTTGATTTGAAACATTCAAAATATTCAAAATAAAATTCCTATCTGGAAAAAAAACTTGTATTGCATAGGTGTTAAAAAAACAGCTACACATCTTGCATTTACTCCTACTTATTTTTTCAGTTTTGTATCTGTCATGGATTCACACTGAATGTGTAAATTAATAGCACATTTCCTCATCTCCATTGCAATATTTATTCAGTATTAATTCTTTTAAATTATTCTTTTCACACTTGCATATGTACCATACAACTACAGGTATTTAAAAATCACAAGAGACTTTGATTAATAACAAATTCAATTGCATTATAAATGTAACCAGCAGAAGCTAAAACTTGGCTTGTTCTTGTGCGTGTTTACTCAGTGGTATGTAACACTGAGTTCCAAGAAACCCAATTAATTTGATCATTGGGACCACACAATTAACCCTGAAACATAAACAAAGCAAAAGGGATAGATTTGCATGCCATGCTGGCTAGCAAAATATGATTGGCTAGCTTGTAATAAAAAGTAGAAACACTGACATTAAATGTGGTAAGACCACTGCAACATAATCTGAATCCATGCATGCTTATGTCAGCTTCCATTGAGCTCATTGGGTTTATACTTAAGTGTCATTTACAGCAGTGCTCCTGCTGGGATACACTTGGTTTTGTGTGATATAAATGGGAGAGGAATGACCCAAGGTAGCTAACTGAATAATACAATTTACAGTCTTCATGAATCACTGAAATAAATAAGATCTGAAATAAAGCTGGTTCTGTTTTTCCCCAGAAGCAGCTTAAAGGTTTGGCAAAGGATTTGATATGTATATCTATATGACCAATCCAGATATGGATTTTTTTTGAGAGCTGGATCTGGAAAGTAGGAAAACTTTATCCAAGCTTACCTGGGAATGCAGAAGGGTAAACATTTGGGAACATCTTTTTTCTTGGTATGTATTCAGACTGAAAGTTCTGGAGATTGTCTGTGCATCAGCATTGTTTTAAAATTCCTAGTATGTTTTGTGATGTATCTTGTAAACTCTCACCCTTCTCCATCAGGTTGTAATCCAATATTCTAAACTTAAACATGCCAATATCATACTCTATATACATGTATTTTATTCTGCCATTCAGCTCAGACCCCAAAAATTACAAGCCCAGATTTTGGGGAAAAAATAAATAAGAAGAATTAGTTTCACTATACGTATACCTGATTCTGAGGGTTGCTTATAAATTCTTGCTGTCTGGGCTGTCTCCTAATATTTTGAAGGATGTTATTTGCCTCATTAGATAGATCAATGGGTAATGTTTTGACTGGCCTAAAAATAAGATAAGAATCATTTTTGGCTTTTGAATGGCATGCTTTATGGGGCAAAATTAAAACTTACTATTAAATGCATGGCACCAAAGAGACCTAGAATAGTCCAGGTCACAGTTCCCAGAAATTGTTGAAATAGGCTAAGTTGCCTGAATTTAAAATAGTTCATAGGGGGAAAAATGTTTCCTAATCTTAAGGCAACAACCTCTTACAAAAGGTTATTGGGGGAGACCTAGTTTTTCTTTGATGTGCATATGATTAAAATAAATATAGGTTAATTATTAAGTTTTGTTAATATTACTATCTTTGCATTTAATTATTTTTTCACATGTGTTGCAGGGTTCTGGGAACTTCTCTCTAGACCAGTGGTCCCCAGCCTTTCCAGCTTGGCGGCCCGGCCCAGCACAGGTGTGTGCATGTGAGTGGTAGGTGCACGTGTACACACAGAACTCCACTGGTGTGAGCCTCAGGCACATGCACCCTCCACTCACACAGATGGAGCTTCATACATGAGCGGAGTACACCTGCACTTATGCTCAAAGCTTCTCTCATGCAAACGGAGGGCACTTGAGTGGAAGGCACTTGTACTTGTGTGCAAAGCTCCACTCACAGACAGTACTCGCTTGAAGCTCCATTCATGCAAATGGAGCTTCACGTGCCCACACTTGCCCATTGCTTGCACAGCCCGTTTTTGAGCAAGGCGCGGTTTCGTAGTGGGCCGCAGCCTGGGGATTGGGGTCACCTGCTCTAAATCAAAGCCATGAGCCAATACTAAATCAATATGACATATTGAAATAAGAATCAAAAATGCCACCAATAACAGAAGAATTTGTATAGGGAGAATTCTTTAAATTTAGAATGTAAGCTGATTTTTTTTATACTCTTACTGCTTTGGCATTCATATTGAGATCTCAGGTACATTGTAACCCTGAATATATATGCTAGAACAGTGTGACAACTACTGCAAGGAAATAATTGTAATTCCAGTTGCAATCATTCTAACTGCAATTTTGTAGAATATTCCACTGAACACGAATAACATAGTAACAAAGTCAAGATACCATTTTTATACATGTTGAGAATAGATAGAAAGGCAATATCATAAAACTTTTCATTTGTTCTTGAGCTTGGAGAGTAGATAATGGTGTCCTTTCTGGAATGTACCATTGAAAGGTTATTGTTTCATGCTCCTTCAAAATAAGTATTATAAAAGAGGTTTGGAGAGTTATAATTCAAAATTTAACTAAAATGTGTACATTCTTTTATCTTAAACGAGCTATAAATGCCCAAGGCATGAATGAATTTCTCACATTCTCAAATTAACCAAGACCAAGACCAAGAACACATTTAGTTGAATTTAAAATACATACGACTTCCAGTGGAAAGAAAGAAAATAGATGGTTTCACTCTGTCACCCATAACTCTAACTATAGATTGTCAAATAATCCTTTAACTTCTTCAGATGTTTATTTGTCAAGATACATGTGCATTTATTTTATTAATGACTTTGTTGACTATAAAAATACAGCCCAGCATAGCAATTAATTTGATATAATTCATTAATTTGTAACAGTTAATTTGGTTTTACAAGTAATTAGACCATGTATGAAAATGGAAATAATAATACCAAAAGACTTCAGAACTTGAGCTATTATTAATCTCAGCCAGAAAGCTGTACTAAAATTTATATAGAATTAGCTATAAAGGCAAACATATGGTGTCAGAATGAATATTTTTTTCAAAGTATTCAGCAACATGAAAAAATAATACATGGTTTTTAATCCATGAGCCCAAACAATGAAAGAATGCCTGAGTATTGGAAATCCCCTGAGTTATGTCCATTTCTCTTTAGCCATTTCCCAGCATAAGAATTTACATAACCATACAGGACTTGGCATCTTTTTACCATAGTATCATTTTCTGGATGTTTCATGCTGTTTCCCCAAATTTAATATTCCATAGTTTTTATCTTTTTTTCCCTACAGACTTGATCTCTGAAAAAATTAGTGGTTTGTTTTCCAGTATATCCAAAGAAGCAATTTACAACAGGGGTGGGGGATTTTAACAGGTAAACCAGCATGACAGACTAGAGAATTTGGAAGAAATTAATAATAAGAGCAAGAGCATCATTGTCTGAATAAAACCTACATCTACTTTTAAAGATAAATCTGTACATTTGTTTTCAGATTATTTCAGGAAGTTTGAGAGGGAAAGTTCTGCTACATTTCCAGTTTCTGAACTACAAAATGACAGGAGATGTTTAAGAGGTTAATTTAATTCATTGAAGTTAAAAGATTCAAATGGTAAAGCACATGTCCCTTCATTTCAGCTGATGTTCAGATAACTACTAATTTGTGAAGATACAGTAAATAAATTACGAGTGCTCCATCTCATCAAAACAATTCCTCTGGCTGCAATGTACCATAAGAAAAGCACATTATCTCCCAGAGAACTTTCCACATCAGAGATATATTTAAAAAAACAAACAAACAAAAAAACAAAACGCAGATGGTAGGGAATGAACAGGGGGAAAAATGTACCCCAGAATGGGAATGAGAAATGTCATGGAACTCAAGAGAAGTTTTATCACAATTTACAGCTTGAGAAGAATGATAAAATTAGACAACAAAGAAAACATGAATTTTACTAAGTAGAATTGAAAGTGTAGTTCCATATTCAATTGCAGTCTCAAAGATCTTCAGGGTGTCAACTCTGAGTACATCTGTGCTTCCATTCCTCATGACACCCAGAGAGACAATCTCTTTCCCAATTTCAAGATTCTGTTATTACACTCTACAATGGAATTCTAGTTGTCCTAGAAGAATCTGTTTCCTGACTTGGTTTACCTCAAATGGCTGAGAGAAAAAGGGAGTTAAGAATAACAACTATTGATACTTTCCAGAACTTCCTGAATCTTCCACCTTTAAAGATGGGGGGTGAGGTGTTACCCCCCGTTGATAGGGCTCGCAACTTGGGCATCCTCCTGGACTCACAGCTCAATTTTGAAGATCATATAGGAGCCGTGACCAGGGGGGCTTTTGCCCAGGTTCGCCTGGTGCGCCAGTTGCGACCCTACCTGGACTGAGATGCCCTACGCACAGTCACTCATGCGCTCGTGACCTCCTGTTTAGACTACTGCAACGCTCTCTACATGGGGCTGCCCTTGAGGACCACTCGGAGGCTTCAACTGGTGCAGAATGCGGCCGCGCGAGTTGTGATGGGGGTTTCCCGATACTCCCATGTAACACCTCTACTCCGTGAGCTGCATTGGCTTCCGGTTGCCCTCTGGGTGAGATTCAAGGTGCTGGTGATGACCTATAAAGCCCTGAATGGCTTGGGTCCGGGATATTTGAGGGAACACCTGCTGCCAGCATCAAGTTCCCTTCGTCCAGTGGGTCTTCTCAGGGTGCCGCCGGTAAAAGATTGCCAGCGGATAACACCGAGGGGGAGGGCCTTCTCTGTGGGTGTGCCTGCCCTCTGGAACCAGCTGCCCGTGGAGCTCAGGACTGCCCCTGACCTGCGTTCATTCCGCTGGGACCTGAAGACCTGGCTCTTTGAGCTCTCCAGCCCAGGCTGAGAATTTTTAACTGGGGTTTTTATTTTCAGGGATAATTTAATCTTTTTAATTGTCTTTTAACTTTTGTATTTTGTATTGGTGTGATTTTAAAATGCCCTGTAAACTGCCCTGAGTCCTTCGGGAAAGGGCGGTATATAAATCTAATAAAATTAAATTAAAATTAAATTAAATCTTGGAGTGTATTAGCTTTAGTTGGTGAGAATCTAACTTGGAGCAATTGAGATAGGGCACATTTGTTGGATTCCTGGCTCCACGCTTATAGTAAGACTTGGGGGGTGGGGGTAGGACAGATTGGAACAGCTGCCTTGCAAAGCAGGTCAGATGAAATAAGATTTGCCCCTTTTTATGTTAGTAGGAAAAGGAGAGGCTCTAGAGTCTGGATGTATTTCTCAGAGGTTAATTATTGACAAGTCTTGACATTTCTGCTCTGACAACATCAAGCTCATCTTGGTTCATGGTAATGATATTTGTTGTAGTAGTATGTGTTGTATCCATCCATCTTTGCAGCACTGGACTTGCCTTTTGCCTCTAGGCATATCTGCAATTGGATATCCTTTGGCTTTGATCCAGCCACAGCATAAGCACCCGTGGCATCTTTACTGACCTCTGTTCTCCTAGTTCTACAGTATATACCCTCCAATATGGGCAATTCATGTTTCATCTTAAGTATCATGTTGACTTAATCTTGGTTATGAATGTCCATGGGTTTTCTTGGCAGAATATTGGAGTGAATTTGTTTTTCCTATGGATCATAAAACAAGATAGACAGGAGATAAATGGTCTTTCTGTTTTCAGAGCTGGAAGGAACAACTACTTTCTTTTCCACCGGTCATTAAATATAATCTGTTATCCACACTTCGAACCAACTATAAATTTGGTCTGCCAACCTCCATTTGACTTTGAACTACAGATTTTATGAAACTTATACCTTGTTGTTTTAGACTTTCATGCTCCAGTCCTGTTGCTAGATATACTCCTACTATGTGATGGGCCAATGTAATATAAATTCAAGAAAACAATTTTTTATTTTGTTTTGTTTATTTCTATTTCTATTTTTTTTCTATTGATAATGTCCACTATTGACAGTATTCCAAGAATGATGGTGGATGGTGGTTTGAGAAGAAGTACATTAATGCCTGTAACATCTGCTTTGAAAATATGAACCTATGATTTTTTCCTCTGTAATATTTTGAACTTTCTTTCTTTCTTTCTTTCTCTTTTTCTTCTCCCAAGAAAGATCACTCAAAACCATTCTCATAAGTATTGCCAGTTTTACAGTATTCATTATATCCCTGCAGTATTCATTACAACTGCTGAGGTGAAAACCTTAGACATTTACATAAATCACTTTTTAATTGGTGCTCTAAGTTTTCAGAAATCTGTTGACCCTTTAATCACTCTGCATAATTAGGTAAAAGGTAAAGGTTCCCCCGCACATGTGTGCTAGTCATTTCCAACTCTAGGGGCCGGTGCTCATCTCCGTTTCAAAGCTGAAGAGCCAGCGCTTGTCCGAGGATTTCTCCGTGGTCATGTGGCCAGCATGACTAGATGCCAAAGGCGCATGGAACCCTGTTACCTTCCCACCGTAGTGGTCCCTATTTTTCTATTTGCATTTTTATGTGCTTTCAAACTGTTAGGTTGGCAGAAGCTGGGATGAGTAACAGGCGCTCACTCTGTTACGCGGCACTCGGGATTCGACCCGCCAAACTGCTGACCATCTGATCAACAAGCTCAGCATCCTAACCCACTGAGCCACCGCGTCCCTTCTGCATAAGTAATTACAGCTATGTCAAGGATTATAAAGATGGTATTATTTTCCTTTAATCAACAGGTTGTGGTTTCTTTTTCCTTTATATATATATTTTCTCCTAAGAGAAATAATCTATCTAGACACAAAAAACCTGAATCAGAAATGTGACTGTTCCATGCATTATCCATTTACATAGCTGTAACTACTGCAGCAAACTTTATTCAAGGTTGGGCAAAAATGTATATCTCTTCTCTAATGTGACTGAGAAGGGAATGTAAAATATAAGAGCAATGAAGTTGCTGTATCATGATCTTCCTTTATCCTTCAATTCACTATATCCCAGATTGGCACTATCCCAAATTAGTGTCCATCCATACTCATTAAGGCGATTGATAATTATTTCTGCAACTTACAAAAAAAGACATCTGTGATGCTAGTCCTCTCTTTTTTAATTGTAGTTGTAGCTTTGTACCAGAGCCTTAGACTCCCTGAGAGATATCACATAAATGATCTAAAATTAAATAGGACTCTTAAGACTAAAATCTTAAACTTTTAAAGTGTTTACTTTAGACAGTTATTCTCTGAATGTGATTCACATAATCAAGACTTAATATTAATTAATATTACAGAAAGTTGCTCTTAGTTTGCTTGATAGTAATCTTTCCTGGTGGCATGTTAAGAATATATTGTCTGTTTGTGGCTTTATTAGTGCTTTCTTAGCTAATTTTACTTGCTTGTTACTAGGGTTGTGCATTGGATAAAGTCAGTATTCAATTTTGAAGCAAATTAATTCAAAGCAGATCTGCATTTCTGCAAGGCTTACTTTATTCCAAATCAAACCCTCCATGAAGCGAATCCATCCTTGATTGGTTTCTTCAGATGCCTGTTGTGTTGCAAATGGAAGACCCATTTCTTTACATAAAATTTTTCCTTGTTTTACAAACTGATTTGAATTTTCTGCAGCTTTAGGTACTCTTGCAGTATCCAGTTCCTTCAGATTAACTTTTTTCTTCATAGGTATATAAAACCTAGTTCAATTACCTCTCCCAGTTCATCTAATCAAATTGGAGATATTCTTTTTCATAAAATCCTCCTTTTAGGACTGTGAACATAATTACTTCAAAACTGAACAGAAATTTTCAGGATGTTTTCTTGATATAAACAATGCATAATTCTTTTGCTGTAATCATTTTTATTTTTATTTTTAATTAGAAGTTCTTCATCATGAGTGCCTTTCTAGCCCCCATGGCATAGCCAGATTGATTCTTCCGTAATTAATTGCTCATGAAACAGGTATTTATTTTCCTAAACCTTTGTCAAACTAGCATTTATGTCTCATCTGACTCTGTCCTCTGAAGTTCAAAAAAAAGCACATTTTTGTGTGTTTATGTGTGTGCATGTGTGTTCTAGAAAGAATGTTGGATTATGACTATTTTTTGTCTTCCATTTCCTTTGTGAACTTGTGACATAGGTTAATTAAACCATTTTAAAGAGAGGTAAAATTATATATCTTAGTTATGGGAAGTTGCTACTTGCACATATTTTCACATGCTTTTCTGCAGTTACATATTTTCTTTGCAAATGCTTGTGCTGCTTCTGGTGGAATTCAAGGATACTGGCAGCTTATATCGGGAATCTTATTCCCCCTCCCACTTTGTATTTCATTAATATATCAAATTACAGGTAGTCCTTGACTTACAACCACAACAGCCCAAAATTTCTGTTCTTAAGTGAGTTTTTCCCTATTTAATAACCTTTCTTGCCATGTGTTAAATGAATCACTGCAGTTGTTAAGTTAGTCATATGGTTGTTAAGTGAAACTCCATTGAAGTTGCTTATCAAAAGGTTACAAAATGGGATCATATGACCATGGGACACCATGGGATAAGTTTTATCTGGGAGAGGAACAATGGTAGTAGGATTCAGTAACTTTGCTGGTGATGAGTTTCACAAATCTTCTGTTTCATTGCTGAAGATCTTCAACACTCATATACAATGTAATTAATAAAAATAGCAATCTGTGGCCTGTGGCCTCTGATCTATAACGTCTGTACTCTTGGACTATTATATTAACTTTGTCACATGGGACATCAGTAGGAATCAAAAAGGAATTGGATATTTTTAGTAGAACAAAAAAATATAGTGAAGTTTTCTAGTTGTTTGAATTTTTAAATACAGTACAGTTCACATTAGACACACTAAATATCTCAATATCCTAATATGTATTCCTTTGGAAGACATAGATTTCTCTTACTGCAACCATTGTCTGCTGCACTCTGCACAATATAAAAAAATGTGTTATTACATAGCGGGTAATGGGTTTTCAGTTTTACTCCTGTTATTACTTTGTAATTTGGTGGTTACATACATTTCTGACAGTCAACCTCCTTGGTGTGTGTGTGTGTGTGTGTGTGTGTGAGAGAGAGAGAGAGAGAGAGAGAGAGAGAGAGAGAGAGAGAGAGAGAGATGACAGATATGACAGAAACATATATGCAGTTAATTCCTCAACTTACAACCCAAATTGAGCCCAAAATTTGTACTGCTGAGTGAGATAGTTGTTAAGTTGCTTTTGCCCCATTTATGACTTTTCTTGCCATAGTTTTTAAATGGATCACTGCAGCTGTTAAATTAGTAACATAGTTAAGTGAATCTGACTTCCCCATTGATTTTGCTTGTCAGAAGGTTGCAAAAGGGGATCACATCATCCTGCTACACTGCAACCGTCATAAATATGAGTCAATTGCCAAGCATCTGAATTTTGATCACAGGACCACGATGGATGCTGCAACTGTTGTGTGAAAAATGGTTATAAGTCACTTTTTTTCAGTGATGTTGTGACCTTGAACAGTCACTAAGTGAGCTATCTGTACTTATAAAAATTCGAACAAAATATGAAAAGTGAAGGATTCAAACGTATGACCCTGTTAATTAAGTATTTATCATAGATTTCTTTTATTTATGATGTCATAAGAATATGTACTTTCACTGATTGTTCTATGAGTTTCCAGATCATGAACGTATTCTGGAATTAACCAATTAATATATATTTTATTATGTTCCTGTCATGATGACTTAAAATTTTATTTCCAAAATAAGAAATAATGGAAAACTATAATTTCTGAACCATATTGTCCACCCAGTAATCCAGTTGTGTGGATTACTATTTACAAATTAATTATCAGTGCAAGAGAGGTATATTCTACCTGTTCAGAAGTAGATAATGCTAACTTAATATATTCCAAGGATAAACCTCAGCTTATTATTTCTGTCTCAAATTAAACTCTGTGAATTTTACATATAATGTGTAACTCTGAGATAAATATTTATCTGCCATTAACCACTATTATTATTTTAATAGAGACATTAATGCAATCCCAAAGAGAAATATATTCTACCTCTTCATTATAGCTTTTGGCATGCTGTTTTTCTGCATTCATTCAGATTTTGCAGGGTCTTTTTTAATTTACTTTTTTCCCAAGATAAAGAAATAAAAACATGTTAATAATTTGAAAATGCCCATGATGTAGCCTGCTTTATTAACATATATTTGTTTAGGGCAGGGGTCTTCAAACTTGGCCCTTTTATGACTGGTGGACTTCAACTCCCAGAATTCCTCAGCCAGGAATGGACTTCAACTCCCAGAATTCCTCAGCCAGGAATGCTGGCTGAGGAATTCTGGGAATTGAAGTCCACCAGTCATAAAAGGGCCAAGTTTGAAGACCCCTGGTTTAGGGCATTAATTTTCTTCCCTTCTACAATATAGCAGCTAAGCCATTGGAATGTCAGGATTGGAAAATAAATGAAGGACATTCACTGCTATAGAGCAGGGGTGTCAAACTGCCAGCCCGCAAGCCGGATGCGTCATGCTGAAACTGCACCCACCCCATTGCCAGCAATGGAAAAAAGCTGCGATACAATGTGACACATCATGTGACGTTGCGAGTTTGACACCCCTGCTGTAGAGGATCCTATGTCAAGTTTAATTTTCTGCTTCTACACTGGAAGAGAAGGGCTTGTACCATTTGCTATTAAAGATGGGTATCTGGAGCTAGCTTACTGCCGTTATGGGTGCACACAATTTGTTCAAAGGAAGAGAGTCAGAACAAATGATACACCTTTTCATATCCTTTGTAAGACATACTGTATATCCAAAACCAGTTTTGACATTCATGTCGTTTGGGTTTGAAATTTGGTGCCCTCTGAGCTTGATTGCTTTCTTGCAGACATTTCATTGCCCAAACTAGGTAACAACTTCAGTGTTAGAAAGGAATGGGGTTTCCTCTCGATTTAGATTCCAGTGGCTTGCCTTGTCAGTGTTGGTGGGAGTGGTTTTGTTGGTTCTTTGGTTAGGCTGCTTACTGTTAGCTTGTTTGGCAGTTTCTTGATTAGAATATTGTTCATCTGCAAATTGATTGCTGGTAGGGAGGTGTTTTAGTCTTTTTGTTCCTCTTTTGGCTTGTTGGTTGTCTCTTTTACACAGTATGTAGATTTTGTTTATGTCTATGTGTATATTGATGGCCAACTTGTCAGACTGACAGGCTTCCAGGAATTCTCCAGAATTTTTGGACTTGGACTGGTCTAGGATGTCCACACTTTTCCACTTAAAAGTGTAATGTAGTGGGTCCGACGCAAGGAAGAGACGCCAGCCGGAGTACGTGTTCAGCTCTTTATTGTGGGGGGTGCGTACTGAGGAACAAGGGCTACCTGGCCTCCTTATATACCCGACCAGGGAGGCGGCCAGCCAATGGGGTTGGCCCTAAGTTTCCTGCCAAAACCGTCCAGGCCAATGCCCCTTAGTGGCTGTTGCTGTGCAGATGCCTGCAACTGGATACATAACAAAAAGTATGGTTAAGTCTGTTAATATGTTGTGAAATTAAAGACTGCAACAGCCACTATGTAGGCCAAACAGACAGAAGACTAGCAGAATGCATCCATGAATACCAACTAGCAGTCAGAAGACATGATGGATGGAAACTCTTTAATTTCACTACTGAAAGGTACTACTGGTTTGTGAAAGCTGCAGACAGACTGCTACAGTATATTTATTATTAGCATGCTGTAAAAACAGTATCAGATCTAAGACCTAAAATTCAAGCTTATCTTTGCACTTCACTCACCCTGTGACTTGTAGGATGCTTAAATTATCATTCACTTTACCTGTCACTTACAAATTGTGGACATAGGCAGGCAAAAGCCACAGGATAACTATCCAAGCCAAAAAAAATGTCCTGTTTCTTAACCTAGAAAGTTGTTGGCCACACTTAAAGTAAATTTCTGTGTCTATTAAAATAGGGAGAATACAATTCCATCGAAATAGTCACTGTAATGCTCCATCCATACAAAAAAGTAGTCAGGATGATTAACAGAAGCCTTCTAAGGTGAGGAACTAAAAAGAAATTGATATGTTTTCTAACTTCATAGAGTCTGTCAGTTGAGTAAAAGTTGATAGCCATTTTTAATAAATCCTGTTTCTGCTGACACTTGTGCGGTGCATGGCATGCACACTGATGAGATAGTCTTGCCCCTTCACAGTGCTTCTTTTGTAAAAAAAAAAAAAGTGCACACATCATACAACCTGCCTTGCCTACCCTACAAGGTTCCATCCAAAAAAGGTGCCGGAACATTCTGGGTGTTCTATGACAAAAAAAGCCCTGTCCCTTCATCACTACAGAAAATCTATTTCAGTTTTAAAAAACCACCAGAGCAGAGGTCCTTAGATAATCAATGTTGAAAAACTACTATTTGTAAATTCCCCATTTAGTTTGTACTCAGGACACTCCCAGAAAATCCTTAAATTCTTAAACCCAAATCTGAGGAAATACTCACAATAAAATATGTGACAATACTAATTAACAAAATGTGACAAAAGGCAGGGAGAGATGAAGTCATGAACAATAAGCATATATTCATTCTCTCTCAAAAAAAATAAATAAATTCCAGAGCTACTGAAAACAATACTAGAATAATTAGCATGGATGGTCTGAAAGGAAGTATTTGTTGACTATTCTGACCCTGATCAGAATAAAAGAATAACATAGTTTGAAGGGACCTTGGAAGTCTTCTAGTCCAACCCCCTGCTCAAGCAGAAACCTTATACAAGTTTAGACAAATGGTTATCCAATTTCTTCTTAAAAACTTCCAGTGTTGGAGCACCCACAACTTCTGGAGGAAAATTGTTCTACCGATTAATTGTTCTAACATCAGGAAAATTCTCCTTAGTTCTAGGTTGGTTCTGTCCTTATTAGTTTCCATTCCTTGCTTCTTTTCCTTCCTTCAGGTGCTTTGGAGAATAGGTTGACCCCCACTTCTTTGTGGCATCTCCTTAGATATTGGAACATTGCTATCCTGTCCCCCATAGTCCTTCTTTTCATTAAACTAAAAAGGTAAAGGTAAAGGTTCCCCCGCACATGTGTGCTAGTCGTTTTCGACTCTAGGGGCTGGTGCTCATCTCTGTTTCAAAGCCAAAGAGCCAGCACTTGTCCGAGAACGTCTCCGTGGTCATGTGGCCGGCATGACTAGATACCAAAGGCACACGGAACGCTGTTACCTTCCCACCGTAGTGGTCCCTATTTTTCTACTTGCACTTTTACATGCTTTTGAACTGCTAGGTTGGCAGAAGCTGGGACGAGTAACAGGCGCTCACTCTGTTATGCGGCACTCGGGATTCGACCTGCCAAACTGCTGACCTTCTGATCAACAAGCTCAGTGTCCTAACCCACTGAGCCACCGCGTCCCTTTCATTAAACTAGACATACCTAATTCCTGCAACTATTCTTCATATGTTTTTAGCCTTTAGTCCCCTAATCTTCTTTGTTGCTCTTCTTTGCACTCTTTCTAGAGTCTCAACATCTTTTCATACCATGGTGATCAAAAGTGGATGCAATATTCCAAGTGTGGTCTTACCAATTATAAACTGATATTAACACAAGGATGTCAAACTCAATTTCATTGAGGGCCGCATCAGCATTGCGGTTGCCCTCAGGGGGCTGGGTGGGTGTGGCCTGGGTGGGCGTGACCTACTGGATGGGTGTGGTTAAAGTGCATATGGCCTACTGGGTGGGCATGGCCAGCTCTACATCGCTCGCCTCAAAGGTGCCTATGGGGGCCTGGGCAGGAGTGGGACAGATCTGAGGGTCTCTGGCAGGAGGAGGGTCTCTGGACCAGGGCCAAGGCAGTGGGGGCCATTCCCTCACTGTTTCCAGGATGGCTTCATGGGCCGCATGAAACCACTTCACGGGCAGGCTCTGGCCCCGGGCCTTGTGTTTGACATGTCTGTATTAACACTTCATGTGATCTTCATTCTTTCCCTCTGTTAATGCAGCAAAGGACTGTGTTGGCTTTCTTGGTAGCTGCAGCAGACTGCAGACTCATATTTAAGTGATTGACCACTAGGACCCCAAAATCTCTCCCACAGTTACTACTGTTGATTATTATTGTAGTTATTATTATCATTATTATAGTTATTACTATATTATTATTGCCATTACTATTGATTATTGCTAATCTATTTATATATGTAACAGTAGTAGAATAAAGGTAGTAAGTAGGACACTAGATGATCCCTCAAATCAAATGTTTGGTCAACTCTCAATTTCTGTACCTTTATCAAAATAATCTGAAATATAGTTGTCATGTTTCCTACCAGTTTCTTTATAAAATATATGCAAATAAGAAGCAATGATGATGCTCTGGTACCTTTATTTTCACATTTTTAAATGTGATTGCTTGTACACAGTGCAAATTTCTTTTGGATAATTTAAATGTATGAGCTATAATAGTGCAATTTCATTTTGTTTTTAAAGAAAATGCATTTAAAAACAGTATTAGATCCATAAGTAAAGGGTAATTGTTATGGGTGACCACAATTAAAAAGGCATGGAAAGGAAATAAATCCTTAATCTATTCATTAAAAATTGGACTGGTTTCTGACATTGAGATCTTGTTGCCTTTACATATTTTTTTCCAAATTACAGACATAGGAAAATACAATATGTTTTTCATTTAAAAAGATAGAATGACATAGCCTAAAATGATTATCATCAGTTTACAAATGTTCCTGTGTTCTTTTTTCCAAGGAATGAATTAATTTTGGTTGTTTATTTAAATCCTTTTTTTAAAAAAATCTTGAATATCCTATAGAATATAGGATATATATTAAAAACACTATTTTGCAGATAAATAAAGTCTTCTTGCTAATTTAGAACATAATTCACAATTTCAGGTAAAGCAGTCAAGATGATAGATAGATAGATAGATAGATAGATAGATAGATAGATAGATAGATAGATAGATAGATAGATAGATAGAGGCAGGCAGGCAGGCAGGCAGGCAGACAGAGAGGCAGGCAGGCAGGCAGACAGACAGACATGAATGACACCTTTAGGCTACTGTGAAATTAATGGATTTCTGTTTTAATTTACTAATTCTCTTGAAATCAAAGGACATGAAACAGTACATGTTAAGCTATGCTGTGCTGTGGATTAACTGCCCAATAATTTTCAGACTCGTAATTAATAACAAAACAGTATTTCTTTATCGTATGAAACTAATAGCCTATGCTTTGAGGTCAATGACATCATAAATAATCCTGACTTGTTATCAATAATAAATGCAAGAGGTGACCTGTTGTATATTTATAAACCTTTACTGTGGAAGTCAAATAACTTCCCTAAGATTTTTCATTTTTAAAAAAGCCAACATTCATTTTAATCACCTTGAAAAACTACCTGCTACATACAAATGCTCTCACGGTTTTCTGACTCTTTGTATTAATTAAAATGAATCACAGGAAGCTTTGCCTCTGAAGGGAAAAAGTATAATAAGAACAGAGCCATTTTCTTATAGCTGTTTTTTAAAAAAAAAAATCATTCCATTCTTCTAATAATTGACTTCACTGGAGTCTGTTAACTGATTGTTTGGAAGGATAATAATCCACCTTGAATTCCAGAGATTAAATAGATGTGGGAAAAGCCTTCATAAAAAGAACGAGTTGCTTGGCTTACTTTTTCAACCTTCTGCAGTTATAGTATTCCTATATGTGTTTGCCTACTTTTGCTCTTTTCATTCCTTTGCATAAAGTTGGAGGGAGGGAGGAAGGACAAATGACAAAATAAATTGTTAGGATATCTGAGGGTTGCATTTCCATGTCATGAAGCTGCTGTAGAAGTGATGGTGGACCTAGGAATGGAATGGCATGGAAAAGATAGCAGAATGCTTGGGCTTTCATGCTCTAAAACATCTGGGTGTCCCTTAGACAAAATGACCTAAGAAACACTCTTTGCTATCACGGTCAGCCAAGATTTTGCAATCCAGATCTGGTGACAATACTGTGCAGTATTAGATTTGCTACACAGGAATGGGTAGTAAATGTGGAGCTGTACTTGTAAGCCTAGGTAGATATCTCCCTTTTCTTTGCTATAGTTATACCACTGGAAATCAACAATGTGCTTTAATAATGTATGGAACACAGAGGATTAGGTGGTTCAAGATGTCATGGTGGGGGTGGGGTGGGTGAATAATAGAAAAGTTTGATTCATTTCAGGTTTTACCATAGGGAAGTAATGGAAGGAAGGGGAGAATTTTCAGTAAGAAGACAATATTCCTTTTAAAAGATCGAAATGCTCTCTTTCCCTATAGGTCCTCTGTGGTACTCTCAGAAATAGCAACAGAATGAGAAACATATTTGGATTCATTCCCAGATAATTTAAAACAAACTTGCATACTTTCACAATTAGATGGTCATTCCCAAGCAGACTATGTTGCCTGAATATTGGTTCTTTATTTCTGGAAATTATTTTCCTCTTGAAAACAGAAATATCCAGATGAAAGGAAACACTTTAAGCAGACATTTAGTAATCTGGAAGTCAATGCAACCTTAAGATTGTCTTATTTACTCTCTCTCAGCAGCATTCTTAACCCAGAATAACCTCTGACATACACAGTAATGATCACTCAATATCTTGCCGTTTAACTTACATTTCCCACAGGTCTTATAGAAGGGGAATTTACTGTTTGCAGATTAAAAGAGGGTTCCAGGATCTTCACCGCCTTCCTATTCAGTTCCAGACGGATCTGATGTGGCCCTTCTAACCTATAAAAGTCCCAAACAGAATAGGCTCTACAGAAAGCATTATCTCTTTGCAATCATCAGAAGGTCCCCATAGATAGCATGTTAATAATTTGGTTATAAGAACATCTGTGAAAGAAAGAATCAAATGTAAGGAGGAAATATTGGGCTAGGATACAGATTTCCATTAAATAGGGTTACTATTTTTGCAACGCACACACGATAAAAGACAACACACATTTGCAAATGGTAGCATATATGTAAAGGGCGTGTGTTTCAAAGCACTTTCATTTGGAATTTAAAATAATAAATAATTAAAATAAGAAAACAGTACACGTCACCACAGGAAAACCTAGAGCCAAATGCTAAATGTTGGTAGTAAACATCAAGACAATTTGGAGATATCCATTGTAAGGAAACATGCAAAGTTGTAAAAGTTGGTAATGTGCTCTCAGTAGCACTGACTCTTCAGAACCTCATAGTCTGCTCTCTATCAATTGTAAGTCTGGCTCGGGCAAGATTGGGAAAAAAATACTCCTGTTAAAAGTGTTTGTTAACCCTTGTAGAATGATCATGAGCCCCATTTTAGTGTGACGGTTAAGTACCAGGTTAGAAACTGGGAGCCTGTGAGTTCTAGTCCTCCCTTAAGGCACCAAGCCAACTGTGTGAACTTGAGTCGGCATCTCTCTCTCTCTCTCTCTCTCTCTCTCTCTCTCTCTCTCTCTGCCCTACAAAGCAGACAATGGCAAGCCACTTCTGTAAAACCTTGCCAAAAAGGTTTTAGTATTAAAGAATACAATAAGCTTGTGTTTACTTAGTAAAGGTATTTTTCCTTTCTTTAATTTATATCTAGCTTATATCCTCTATTTTTATTGTGGTTGTTTGTTTGTTTAAAAAATCTAAAACAGGGATTGCAGAAACTCTTGACGTCCAATATGGATCTCCTCTACACATTGGGGAGTAGAGCTCTGAGAGAATGGAATACTATTTGAGACTAGAGATGGAAGATACCTTTTCTGGCACATTTCCTTCCATGTAGGAAAAAAAATCCTAATTAAAAAAATAATAGAAGAGTAATACTGAGTTAGAAGCATATCGACATGGTTCCAACAGATGAAACTCTTCAAAAGAACTTCAAGGCATTGTTTACTTTAAAGAATCTTTTATTTGAGAAACAAAGTATCGGCACTACATAGTCAAAACCAAAAACTAAATTCCCCTCCCCTGGATACAAAGTATCAAAGCACAATTCCCTCCTCCAATAAATAGTCATAAATCACATCCCCCAATTAGCTTGAAGCATGGGCTTTCTCCCCAGCTCTCCAGCCCACCAAAACACTATCAGCTCTGGGCCAAAATGACCTTGGATTCCCACGGCTGAGTTATTATTGTTATGACTAGCTGGACTCTCATCCGTATTCCCCCTCCCAACATCATCTAACTCTAAAAGCAATAGAGAAAAATGGTGGCATTTCCATCTGTTGTCAAAGCAAGAACATCCAATGTTAGCAGCATTGACACATATTGTCCTTCCTTCCTTCCTTCCTTCCTTCCTTCCTTCCTTCCTTCCTTCCTTCCTTCCTTCCTTCCTTCCTTCCTTCCTTCCTTTATAGGATTCTTTTAAAAAGGAAACATTTAAAAATACCTGCAGTTTTAAATGACATCCTCCAGTCTATTGACTAAGAAATCTAACACTGCAAGTAAACAGAATTCAATTTTTACTTTTGGTTAGTTATGGATGGGAAATTCATACAATTAATCACATTATTCTGCGTATACGCTTCACACAATAATGAAGCTGAAGAGGAAATCAACTATGCATTTTACTGGTATTGGAACTTGTTCATCAATAGCATTACATTTCATAACAGCTAACCTACATGAGAAAAACAACAGCAAAAAATAATGCAAGTCAACAATGAAAATTGCAGAGTAAAGTCATAAAACTGCAATAAATTAAAGGAACTGAGAAAGTAAGTCTTCAGTGCAGTATTCGATTCCATAGGTATATGCATTGCTCCTTGGTTTCATATAGACCAAGCTTCTAAATGTTTTCTGGCCCATATAGCCACATAGTCAATCTGTGTCTATTCATTATATATATGATAGCACAATTCTTGTGAGGGGTCTTTAGTGTAACACTATTTTTCCCCTATTATTGGCTTTTAAGAAGCTTCAACATTTACTGTCTCATGTTTAAAACCAGTCAGCTTTCTACCATCAGTTCTCAAATAAATTAATCTAATTTGTTCGGCATGGCCTCCTCTTATTTTCAGCTACCACCTTGCAGTTCATAACCTGCTCAAGCTTCCTTTTTTTCACCGAGCTTAATTAAAGACAGAAGAAATGTTTTCTCTCTAATAAAGGTCACACTTAGAAACCTACAGCCTCTTCTGAGCATCCTCACAGTGAGCTGTCTTATAATACACCACGATTATTTCATATTTCTCAACAGTTTCTTCACCAGCTTTTAAAGCACCTGTTTCACCTTTTCCCCTTCATAGAATGCTACTCTTTATAAACAACCCTTTTAATGAATTATAGCTCCCAACATCAGATCACTTGGTATCCTGCTACCTTTCTACCAACATTTATCTCTCCATTCTCTATCTTCAGTAAACATTTTTATCAAGATACAAAATAATTACCTTCTCTCCCCCACCCCCTTCACTCCATTTACCCCATTGAATCCAGTTACATTAGTCTTTGATTAATTTCTTGGCCATTAACATGGGTTCTCTGCCACTGAAATGCCACTGCATTGCATCTGCAATGCAGAAATGGATATTGTAGCATTCCTGATGTCAACAATGGTAACATTGGATGTTTTTGCATTGACAACAGATGGAAATGTAGTGTTGTGATTCAGGGTCAGCCTGTGGGTTCGGCAGTTGGGTCGGACGACTCAGAGGAGGAGGAGGGGGGTGTTGAAGACCTTGCTGAGGGGGTTGAAGATCTTGCTGATGAGAGTCCTCAGCCAGGCCCCTCCCACTTGGTCACCACAGAGACCCAGCTGTGTGAGCCTGACAGCGTGGATGAAGATGACCCACAGCTGGCCCTGTTCAAGGATGCCCGACGCAGGAGGCAGTCAATTAGGAGTAAACAGAGGAAGGCAATGGGGCTTCTCGGAAGGAGGCAGAGAGAAGCCACGCCCTGAACTCTATATAAGGGGAATGTGTGGGAGGGCTGGTTTGCTGAAGGCAACCGCTTGGATAGTTCCTGTTTCTTAAAGCTCCTGTTTCTTGGTTTGTCTTGTTTGTTTTTGTAGTAATAAATTTGGCAGGCGTATTTCCAGCCTCTTGCCTTCTTATAAAAGGGGTTGTCCCTGCCTTTTCTGCAGGGCTGGTAGCAGGCTGGTACAGAACATGTAGCCATTTTCTTCCTTTTACTTTTAGAGTTAGATGATGCTGGGGAGAGGGGATGTGAATGACAGTCCAGCTAGATATAACAACACTGAACCTAGCGTGTGAATCAACGTTGTTGAAATCAGAGCTGATAAAGAATTTGGCCGTTCAAGCTATGTGTGGAATGTGATTTATGACTGTAAATTGGAGGAGAGAATTGTGCTTTGTTACTATGTGTCCAGGGGAGGGGAATTCAGTTTTTGGCTTCGATTATGTAAGTGCCAATATTATGCTACTCGAATAAAAGATTCTTTAAGGTAAACAATGCCTTGAAGTTCTTCTGAAGAGTTTCATCTGTCGGAAACATGACACCCGCTAATATTCAATGTGAGCTAGGATCTCTAATCTACAGACTACCTTGCAAAACAATATACTACTTCCTGCATCTGACTGGTTAGGAAATAAATGCAGTGTAAAGTAAATGCAGTGTACTGACACATATTCAGGATGTACTGATTCATAGAACAAATAAAAAATTATAGTAATTTTTAAAATATAGTAATTGATTCTTCAAAAAGAAACCCTGAACTGATCTGACAGGCAAACAAATAGATGTTATTGATAAAGCATGATGATCTTTTTTTCAGAGAACAATAAAATAAATATTAGCTATTTTCCCATATATATAATCCCATGATATCACAGAATGTCTGAGTTATGTAATCTTTTCTTTCTTAAGCAATAAAACCACAGTGCTTTCACTCAAAAGTAATAAAATGTAGTAAACCACCATATCTTTATATAAAGCAACCTTACAATAGTTAGTAGTTTAGTAGGTTCATCTTGATCCCAGATTCCATATTTCCAGGTTTTCTAGATTCGTGTCAATTTTCACTGACACACCTCATTTGAAATTAATGTAATATAGTTTACAGTATGACAATTAATCAGCATCTTAATCAATTTCTCTGAAATTTACATAGGCTGTTTTAAAAGGATATGTCTTTGACGTTATTGTAATCTTTCATAAATAAAACCAATTTGTATATGTCAATTAGTGCTTTATAATTAACCTTGGATTTATTAATTTTGTGAAAATCTTATTTCTATAGTATACTTGTTAAAGATTAATAAGCAAAGTAACCATTTTTCTATCGGAAGTTGAAATCCCTTTTTGGAACTTATTTATTAAAGGTGATAAATTGGGAATAAAAGATTAATCAGTATCTATTCTTTCTCTTTCTAACATCTTTTTTCATTTATGAGTACCTCTTCTTTTCCTTTCTTTTGTAACATCTTTTCTTTCTCTTCCTTCTTCCCTGCACAGATTATTGTTAATCTGCTATTAATGTGGTTTGGGCGGCAATACATAAAAGTAGGCTCACAAATTGCTGCTACTCAGAGAATTGGCTTTGGTTTGGAGTCATTTGGTGCCTAAATTCAACCAACCAACTAACAGCTCTCCATCTAGTTGGATAGTAATTACTAGCAATGTCCCGCAGGGATCCATCTTGTGACCATTATTATTGAACATGTTTATTAATGATGTGGATAAAGGGATCGATGGGCCTTTTATCACATTTCCAGAGGCTACAAAATGGGATGATCTGGTCCATATAAAACAAGATTGCAATATAATCTAGACACTTTGGAAGATTGACCTGAAAGGAACAACGTATTACATTTAGGGAGGAAAAATAAAGGGTACACAAATTTATTTTGTATTTCTTATCTATAGGACACACTTTAGAATTAGGTTTTCCATGGTGGTTTATTATAGATTAATCTGAGTTGTACAGCAGTTTATTTCAAAAAGCTAGTTAATGTGTACACTGAAATGATATATTAATGTTGATGAAAAATATCCTGGAAGCAAGGGACTAGGAAATATTGTAACATAATATTTGTAACAGAAAGCAAATCATAGGTACCAATGGATGTTGTCAAAAGATAGACTTCTGGCAGTATTGTATACTGTAATAATGAGGGAAAGGGTATGTTATTTTTTTATATACTGTATAGTTCTCAATTGAAGGTTTTTCCCCCACAATACTTAGATATAAAGGTGCTACAAAGTTTTAACAAAATCACTTCATATAATACTATTATTATTATTAAATGGGCCACAACAACGATATTACCTTCCGCCTCCTGAGGTTTAATAATATCTGCTGGCAGGTAATGAGTTTCTGGCTGTAGGAAACCTGTCTACATTCCTGGAATGAGATCAGCCACTCCTAGGAGGTACATGCGTTAAAACCCAGCTTTCAGTGGCAGCAAAGAAGTATCTCTCAAGAAAGAAAAGGAAACAACAAAAAAAAGATTCCTCCAAAATGCATATATTACTTTTGAAACTTGTTCCAAACTACAAAAAAGTTCAGTTTTAACAAGATAGAATACAGAGAAAAACATTAATATACCCAATGTTGATGTCAGGACAGAATGTTCTGGCAAAAGTCCAAGGTCCAAGAAGAACCAAACATTTTGATGAGTTGATGTACAGTTGTCACACTACCATCTGGAGGTGGAATACCTCTTTTCAATTGAATACTTTACATTAACCAATAGCATTACTGGCTCCACATCCACATTCAACTTGGACACCAAACCTTGGGGAGATCAGGGGAAAAGTGAGCATTAAGTCTCAGCTGCACCATTATTTTCCTTCACTATGAGTTGTTTGATTATTAAAAACGTCTTCACCAGTGCTAGTATTTTACTCCAAGTTCCTTGAAGAAAGGACAGGATATAGATTTGTCTGCATTTTACTGTCAAACACCCTATATACCAGGGGTGTCAAACTGCTGGCCCACAAGCCGAATGCGTCATGCCGAAACCACGCCCACCCCATTGCTGGCAATGGGGAAAAAAAGTTGTGATACATCACAACACATCATGTGACATTGCAAGTTTGACACCCCTGCTATATACCAAGACTCAATCATTCTAATATTTTTCATAGTGTTTCCCTAAAAAAAATAATTAGCGTAGATATTACTATTACCATTGTCACTATCCCAATTTATTCCTAGCACCTTAACCAGTATTTTAGTATTGATCCAAACATTTACCTCATAACCTCTCTGAAGTGCTTTTTAGCAAAAATTAGCAAAGCCAAAATGTCATTTCAGGTAGCAATGCATTTTTTTAATTAAGCTGCTTCTCCTCTATATACAGAATCACAAGGTATTGCAGGGAGCCTATAAATGGATCAAGCATTGCAAGTAAGTTAAATGAGCAAATGAAAAACTTTCTCTTCTGATCTATCCCAAATATATCCTCAAAAGTGACAGGTTATTTGCTCCATCTACTGCCAATAGCCAGTAATCACAGCTGAACATTACCATGAAAATTACCAGAGTAGCTGCACAAAAAACCCCAAAAAGATGAGAGGAAAGGCTAAAAAAGAAGGGAGGGGAAGAATGGAAGGACGAAGGAAGCAAGAAGGGCAGGGAAGGGGAAGGGAGAGAAAGGAAGGAAAATCAAATACTAGTCATTTATTGCCCTGTAACAATGTTTAAAAATCAGCATCTAAAACAGGCCAGGTCTACTCATAAGCCATCACCAGCTGGAACAATTGTCTGAAAAGTATGAATCAGGTCATTTTCCAAGGGATGCAGATTTACAGATGCAGATTGTGACACTTCAATCCCTCATAGATCTGAAATGTCAAGGAACATAGTCCCATCAAGGGAAGCAACATTTTTTTCCAAGAAAGCGAAAGTTGGTGTTGTTGGCTCCTTGATTGTGCAATTGGATGGGTTCATCAGAAATTCCTCAGTATAATTAGCATAGCAGTAAATGAATATAATTTTCTTCTCTTTTATTTTTTCTCTTTTGATTAGTGAAATTTTAATCAACCATTTTTAGTTGTTGGAAAATTTATTATATTCAACATTGTTGTTGTTAGTTGCGAAGTCGTGTCCGACCCATCGCGACCCTATGGACAATGTTCCTCCAGGCCTTCCTGTCCTCTGCCATCTTCTGGAGTCCATTTAAGCTCATGCCTACTGCTTCAGTGAGTCCATCCAGCCACCTCATTCTCTGTCGTCCCCTTCTTCTATTGCCCTCAATCTTTCCCAGCATTAGACTCTTCTCCAGTGAGTCCTTCCTTCTCATTAGGTGGCCAAAGTATTTGAGTTTTAGCTTCAGGATCTGGCCTTCTAAAGAGCAGTCAGGGTTGATCTCCTCTAGGACTGACCGGTTTGATCGCCTTGCAGTCCAAGGGACTCGCAGGAGTCTTCTCCAGCACCAGAGTTCAAAGGCCTCAATTCTTTTGCGCTCAGCCTTTCTTATGGTCCAACTTTCACTGCCATACATTGCGACTGGGAAGACCATAGCCTTGACTATACGCACTTTTGTTGACAGGGTGATGTCTCTGTTTTTTAGTGTGCTGTCTAGATTTGCCATGGCTTTCCTCCCGAGGAGCAAGCGTCTTTTAATTTCTTGACTACAGTCCCCATCTGCAGTGATCTTGGAGCCCAGGAAAATAAAATCTGTCACTACCTCCATTTCTTCCCCATCTATTTGCCAGGAATTGAGAGGGCCGGATGCCATGATCTTGGTTTTCTTAATGTTTAGTTTCAACCCAAGTTTTGCACTCTCCTTCTTCACTCGTAACAAGAGACTCTTCAGTTCCTCTTCACTTTCTGCCATTAGAGTGGTATCATCTGCATATCTTAGGTTGTTGATATTCAACATAGTTTAATCATTTATTATGTTTTATGGTCTAGAAAGAAAATCACATAACTGAAAACAAACAAACAAACAAATAAATATTTTTCTCTTTGTTCATTCCTGACAGATGAAAGGCAAACTCTGCATTTTTTGTCAATTACGTGTGGGGAGCACAACATAGGATAGAAAAGGACTTCTACGGTAAATAGGTACTATGCTAATTAAAGGTAAAATGGTTATAAATATATGTGTGTCTGTGTAAAACTCACAAAATAAAATATGCTTAGATCTAACAGATTCTCAAACATTTGGATACTACTATCCTCTGAAATATAAATAAATTTGCATTGCACATGGTTCAAACACAATTTATGAAAAGATGTGCACACTTTGTAATAACTTCTTCATTTAGACTGTATAGCTTTAGCATTTCTTCTACTAGCCAGCCAAATATTTTCTATTCTGCAAGTCTAGAAAATCAAAGCCATGGATAAAAATATGTAATTTTCTAGCATACCCCTTCTATAAACACTCCAGAGACAAAGGGTGAAGGTCATTATCTGTAACCTTAACCTGCACACTGCAGGCTTAGCCATCTCCTAACATGCACTGTACAAAATGTGCCACCTGCCCAGTGGTGGGATTCAAATATGTGAACAACCGGTTCTCTGTGTAGATGCTGCTTCCGGAAGTCTATTCTGGGCCTGGGCAACAAAAAATTAGCTACCAGTTCTGCCGAAGTGGTGCAAACTGGCTGAATCCCACCACTGCACCTGCCACAATGTGAGAATCCCTGGCTTAGATAAACTTTTGTCTAACTCAGGAGTCCTCAATCTGTGGTCTGCGGCCCACTACCGGGTCGTGGCCTATTGGCCACCGGGCCATGGAACAGGGTGGCCAGTGTATGCACATGTGCTAGCGGTGCCGCTGCTATGCAAACAGGATGCTGCGCTGTGAAAACAGGGTGCCACCGCTATGCAAACAGGGTGGCACACAATGTGAAAACCGGGTGCCGTATGGCACAAAAACTGGGAAAAACCTCTGGTCTAACTCATTTCAAGATCTATTACTTAAAGTTTCATGCAAATAAGCAGTATGTAAATGTTGGTTACAAAAAAATAATAACATGCTCAGCTTATCTGCAATCTTTCTTTACTTGAAATCAATCGGACTTGAAGGAGTCCTGTCCCTCATCCAAGCAAGCCATGGTGCAATATTTGTCATGTTCTATCATTCACCTGTTCTGGAAGAGAAGTTAGGCCAAAAGGTTGATCGACCTAAGGCCCAAATTGTCCGGTGATTTCTTATTTCAGAACAGCCTCGGTCTTCAACAGTTTACCTTCAGCTTGATTCTATTCACTCCATTACACTGTTGATAGCCTTAACTTTGCCATGACTCTGATATAAATAAAATGCCTGACCCAATTTCTTCCTTGACAGTACAGCTATTGATAAAAATGAGAACACAAAAATACTGTTTTCCTACGTTTCCTAAAAATCAATTTTTTTAGCAATAACAAGGTTTTATTTCACTTTGTTCTCTGACAGACATTTTAATTCTGTGTATTGCTGAAACATCATGTAGCAGATATTGTTCTGGTTCAAATCCTATAATGTTTATGGCACTTGAACATAATTCCTGAATACCAGGAAGTTGCCAGCTAATGGATTTCAGATTCCTCTCTTTTTCCCATGCTGTTGGTGGATAGCACACGCAGCTAGTGGGAGTTCAGTTTTGAAAATGTTCCTTTGAGTTTAATCCATTCATTCAACCACAGTTCTGGTTACACGTATGCAGAATTTATTTTAAAAAAAATGTTAGCTTACCTTTTAATTTTTACCTCAGGGATGAAAATTCTTACTTGAAATAAAAGTGCTAATTTTGGAATGCAACAAAATGTTTTTTAAAAAATAATAATCAAGCATGCTCATGAAGCAAACGGCCTGGTTGTTTCTCTAAACAGACTTCATTATATCTACATCCTTAAACTGTGCATTAAATTGTATGCAGTATAGTGCTTATAAAGCTCTAGATTGCCAATACTGCCAAATACTTGAAGGATCATCTCCATTCCACAATGTATCTCTGTTGCGATTGATCTGGAGAAGATGGATTGAATATATCCAGAATAAATATGGGACTAAAAAGTATCATTTAGCATTTGAATAAGTAGCGGATTTTTATGACGTATAATTAGTTAATAGTTATTTTATTAATATTTTGATTATGGAGAGTTAAAGTGTGATAGAATTTAATGTTTTATTATTGTTGTTAGCATATTTTAGATTATGCTTGTTTGTATTATTATACCCTGTATTCAGCTCTGGGAAGTCGGGGAGGGGGGAGGGTAGGGTAGGGGGGGTTGGGGAGGGGGAGGCGGAGGAGGGGGTTTTTTTGTATTTAAAATTGTATTGCAAAACTTTTCAATAAAAAAATAAAAATAAAAATAAAAAAGGATCATCTGACTCATCCCTTATGGACATCCCTACATTAAATGTTATTGATGTTTACTTAGGATTAACATGCTCAGTTTTATATCCTTGAGCATTCTATACATTTGATTGGTTCTTGTCAGCCTTGTGAGGTAGTACACAGAGGAAGTGCAACCAAATGGACTATTTGTACTCTATTGCAAAGTCCATTAGCAAGTTCTTATAAATCTGAAAGTATATTTCTCTCCCATCGCCTTTAAAATCCAAGGTACTAGCAAGGGTCACTTCTGAGATGTTTGTCATGTCTGCATTCCTGCTCAGGGCTAAGCTGCCTCTTATCCAACTGTTCCCCTGGCTGCGGCTCTTCCCCCTGTCTCAAGCTCATTCCCTAATTCCATTACAGATCTTAACTGATTGGATCTATAGAAAAGTTATGTCTACATACTTATTTATAGTAGTAAATCACAAATACACTCATGTGAAACAAATAAAATTGGTAAAATGAGGGTGGGGATAGATGATAGATAGATAGATAGATAGATAGATAGATAGATAGATAGATAGATAGATAGATAGATAGATAGATAGAAGATAGATGATATAGATAGATATAGATATAGATATAGATATAGATATAGATATAGATATAGATATAGAGATTGCAAATAGTAAAATAGTAATGAATAACCAAGCAATATCTATCAATAAGAAACTGTCATTTTGTTCTAAATAGCATAATCCAGAGTTAGTTTAAATCTGTTGGCTTTTGAAGGCAATCAGAGTAAAATAGAATTTGGTAACTTAGAAATTTCAGTAGAAGCATTTCCTAGGAAAAAATTGTGCAATCTTGGTCCAACCCATAAGCCCAATAAAAATGGATATAAAGTTTAAAATATAAAAATACAAATTGTTATTGTTGTCGTGTGTGAATTTTAGCTACTGTACAATCCAGAACCATTCTTAATAGCACATGAATCTTTTAATTATATTTATGTGAAAAGGGGAAGTAAAGGATGACTGACAGAAAATGGGAAATGGGAATTATTTTTGAAAAACAGATTTTCAATAAATGTTAGTGACAATCTGCATGAAAAATAAACATGTTTTGGTAGTTTATCATGCAATTATATACAGATAGTCATTGATTTACGATCAAAATTGAGCCCAGAATATTGGCTGTAAGTGCTTAAGGTTGTTAAGTAGGTTACCAGATGATCTAACCATTTTAAGAGGGTCATTAAGTGAAACTCAGGTTAAGCAAATCCAGCATATCTAAGTTTTGCATTTTCTGCCCAAAACAGCAAAGAACATTGCAAATCGTGGTCAGTTGACCATGAATATTGTAACTAATAGTAAACGTAAGCCTGTTGCCAAATGCCTGAAATGTGATTGCATGACCACAATGTGTGTGTGTGGGGGGATTAATAATAACAACTTTGAGAACAGAATGTAAATAGCTTTTTCTAAAATCTGTCATAACTTTGAAAAGCCATTAAGTGACCAGTTGTTAAGTGGGGACTAGTGTATTCTCTCATCTAATTCAATATAATTTTAACTCTTGTATTCCTTTTTTGAATCCAATGATGGAAAATCAGAAAATATTTCACTGTAAATTTCAAATATAAGTTGTCGTTTCATCATAATATGCAGAATTTATTATAAAACTGTCATGAATTTTTGACAACATAAATTCTCAAATGTGTTACCACATTAAAAATATTAATAGCCAGGCAGCATTGAAAAAAGCTGACACCAATTATTTTCCTTTTACAGAGAATTCTGAGAAATAGATATTTTTAGAGCAAAAGAATATTGCCCAAGTATGAAGCTTATCATTTTTTCTTTCAAACCAGCAATTAACTTATCTTTAGGCTTCAATAGTCATAATTGGGATAAATTATTTGGTTTATGTTAAAAAGAAGACTAGGGCAACTATATCTCTATTCCACCAAAGCAAGAATGTGGAAATGGGAGAGGGGAGCTTTCATTGCTCAGATATTTCTTTACAGTGTTTTATATAATATATCCCCAATGAAACTAGCTGGTAAAATTATTGGTAAGAAATATTTTAAAATGAAACTAGCAGGTAAAATTATTGGTAATGAATAAAGTCAGCTGTTAACCATTTCAGAAAAAAATAAAATAAATACTGGGGAATGATCTATCCAAAAAATCATATATTTGCCCTATATATATAGGTGCTGGTAATGCCCTATAAAGCCCTAAATGGTTTGGGTCCGGACCATCTAAGGGAACACCTGCTGCCGGCATCATCTTCCCATCGTCCTGTGCGCCCCCACAGGGAGGGCCTTCTCAGGGTACCGCCGGTTAATAAATGCCGGCGGGTTATTCCCAGGGGAAGGGCGTTCTCTGTGGGTGTGCCTGCCCTATGCAACCAACTACCCACAGAACTTAGGACTGCCCCCAACCTTCGCTCATTTCACCGGGACCTGAAAACCTGGCTCTTTGATCTGTTTGGTCCAGACTGGGGTTGTTAATTTAACTGGGTTTTAGATTTACTCTTGGGGCTTGAATTTAATTTAATTGTTTTAATTGATTTTAATTTTTGTATTTCATGGTTTTAACTGCCCTGTAAACCGCCCTGAGTGTGTGTGTGTGTATACATACATACATACATACATACATATATACATACATATATATATATATACATACATACATACATATATATATATATATATATACATACACACACACACACACACACACACACACACACACACACACACACACACACACACACACATATATATATATATATATATATATATATATATATATATATATATATATATATACATACATACATACATACATATATTCGTAGATTTTCATGGGTACAGGTATGTAGGTCTTGGAGTATTTGGGTCTTTTCCCGTGTAAGATTGATAGTGTCTTGGCGATGTTTTGACGAGGTCCCACTCGTCATCTTCAGGCTGGTGTCTTCAGCTTCGTGCTTGTGCGAGTAAATATAAAGTCTGCTATAAAGCCGGCTATTTCAGCACTCTGCTCATCGAGCACGTCACCAGTCTACATGCCCTGGTCAATCGTATTCTCTCTAGTTACGTTGCATCCGCCTGTGTGCTTTTAGATTCCAGCATCTTCTCTCCTCCCCTTCCTGCTCCGCTCATTTCTGGATGTTTATTGTTGTTGTCAAATTGCCCTCCAGTTTATCTCATCTTGTGGCTCTCATCAGCTGTTGTGTATTTGCGTATGGTAATATTCTTCCCATCATATGCATCACCCTATTGTCACTCAGCTCTTGAGTGAGTTGTGTTGATTTTTCCTTCTTTGCACTTGTTGTAATTCCTTGCTGTCGCATGAGTAGGTAAGTTTGATCTTGTCTATCCCCCTCTTTGTACTTGTTGTGAGTTCTTACATTGTTGCTCATATTTTCTTAGTGCCTGGTAAGCCGGCAGTAAGTCTATGTGGCTGTTGATTGAATGTTTGTTTGATAGCCAGGCCTCTTTGAGTAATTGGCCACCTTTGGAAGTGTCCTGGGCAATGGCCTCCACTCCTGCAAGATCAAATGAGGCCATATTGGTCCATACCTGTGAATGTTGTTCGTGTCGTCCAATGGCCAATTTATGCTCATGGATCCTGGTCTTGAGTCATTTAGTCATCTCCCCAATATAATTATAGTGGCAGTCGTTACATTTAACTCTATAAACCACTGATAATCTTTCCTCATTGGGCAATGGCCCTTTAGGGCACATTACCTTTGTGTGCAGGGTTTGATTTGGCTTATGTGTTATGTTGATATTATACAGTAGCAATATCCATGCCGTCGCCTCTGATATGCCGTTGATGTATGGTAATGTTGTCCAGACTGCAGTTGTTTGTCTATTTTGTGTACAGCGAGGCTCTTGTTGTCTGCTGTATTGTCTGATAAATTCCACTGGATAACCGTTGCACCTGCATATGTGATAGAGGTGATTCCATTCCTCAGTTTTTGCTTTCTTCGTGCTGCAGTGAGTGCCTATGCACTTAAACAATGTTCTAATGCACCCGATCTTATGTGATGTAGAGTGGTTATTCCTGTAATGCAGAATCCTGTCCGTGTGTGTGTGTGTGTGTGTGTGTGTGTGTGTGTGTGAGAGAGAGAGAGAGAGAGAGAGAGAGAGAGAGAGAGAGAGAGAGAGAGAGAGAGAGAGAGAGAGAGAGAGAGAGAGAGAGATGTTGTTGCTCTCTAGCCCGATCTATTGGCAGGGACGGCAATACCAATCTGTATTGTTTGGAAGCTGACCCAGCCCCTTTTTATCCATGAACCCTCACTCTCAGAACACGTGCATCCTGGGAAGCCAGACTCCATTTCCTTTAGCATTTGGAAGGAAGCAGAAGCACCAGGAAGAATCCAGCCTAATCTGTGGCACATGGTCATCTGAAGACAAAACCTCAGATCTATGCACACAGTCTGTTTTATTGGAGGATAGGTGGGTTTAGCTGCATGTCAAGCTGCACACAGAGTAACGTGTAATAAGGAGAGACCAATGGCATATAAAGTAAACAATTTATTTGTTCTTCCAGCTTTTTTGAATTCATTAAAAATTGAAATCCTGCAACACTAACTGATCCACTTGTTCCGACTTTGGGTCTCCAAAAAAAGAAAAAGAAAAAAGAGAAAGAAAGAAAGAAAGAAAGAAAGAAAGAAAGAAAGAAAGAAAGAAAGAAAGAAAGAAAGAAAGAAAGAAAAAGTGATAACTGCAAAGTTATAGCATTATAGTGAAAAAAGCCTTATCAGAAATAGCATTATAGCTGAAGCACTGGATTCCAACTCTGAATCTGATTCTGAAGAACCATTTGGTAAGAAGACTGGAGAGCAGAGCAGAGCCCTTCTATAAAGTTCTGTCACAAGAAAGGGAGTAAATCCCTTGATTAATGGGATGTCAGAGGCAGCTCTAACCCATGATTCTTTGCTGGAAACAACCATATGATATGTTGTGTGACAATCATGTGGATTCTGCTTGTGAAATTCTGATCTCTGGACTGGTTGACAACCCTGACCCAGCTCTTGTAACCTTGGACTGAACTGGACTATTCTTATGCATACTCCTGCATTCAGGTAAGCTTCTGACAGAGTCTATGTTTTTATCTCTTGACCTTAAGTAAACTATGAAGTATCAAAGTTAATATCTTAACTTATTTAACTTTGCAATATTTTAAGGAATGTTTTAGCAGAACAAACCTTTCAATTAAATATATTTCTAAATAGAGTAGGCTCTTCTCAATGAACTCCAAAAATCCTCGATTTATTCCCTACATTTGAACTTTGAAAGTATCTTGGAATCACAATATATAGCACAGTTTCCAGTATAAATGATATGGGAAATTATGGTTAGCTGATGCATTTGTGGCTTATCATGAATGTTAAAAAGGAAAAAGAAAAAACAGAAGAGCTGGGATACAAGGAGACAAGTGATGGTCATTTCTCATTTATGTTTATTGAAAAGAGTGCTACAAGTAGAAAACCCCTTTATTTAAGATAAATGAAATTCAAAGGCAGAAAAGGATAAAAATAATCCAACATTACTTTTCTACTAAATTTGCTCCAATTGTCTAAGCAATTTGAACTTTCAGCACAGGATTGAGCTTCCATTCTCCCTCTTCTATTTGTCGTGTGTTAAAACTTTTTATTAAAACGTTTACAACAACCACCACCCCAAATAGAATATACCAATTACTGCAGGGATAGAAAAATTATAACAGCTGAACTATGAAAGGAAGAAGCAATTTAAGTACACTAAACAACAATAAACTTAGTAAGACTACAAACTGTATAAGGAGAGAAATAAGATACACGCTGCCGGAAAAGCAATACAAGATGTTAGTAAGAACATTAGAGTATTAATCAAGAAAAATCAGTTTGAAATTGAATTTGTTTGCAATGCTATGAAACTGAATCCTCCTGCCAAATACAACTTTGTCAACATTTTTTACCTTTGGGCTTGTTGTTGCTTTCTGCAGGTGAATACAGAGTCTGCAGATCAAATCAGTCTAAGGTTCTATCCAAAAGCAGCACCATCATTTCACACCTCTTTAATTCTCCTAATGTTTTTTTTTATGTTGCAAATAGGATAGGTTACTGAAGAAGTATGTTTCCCCAAGGGGACAATGAATAAAAAAACAGTCGAAATTATTCCATAGGCACAACAGGAAAAAAAAACAACACTTGAGAAACTCTTTTTGTTAGACTCCATCTTTAGTCGGTTGGGAATGCAAAGAGCGGTAAGGGGATGTCCCGCCTCTGGCTTCCTAGAGAAAAACAACAGCATGGTCTGCCTCATGTGGGAAGGGCCACAAGGTCATATCAGAAAGAGAATTGTTATATATAATTGACGACAGTATCCTTAAGCTATAGTTTTATGTCTTAGGCATCCCAAAAGCATCCCTGCTGTGTCCTCTGATATGATGTGAAGCAGTAATAAACCATTTTAGATGTACTAGATGGTCATCACTATCCTATCATTTCATAACTGAACTCTGAGCCCTAAATCTCAAGTTATAAGGGAAGTGAATTTGTACAGAGATTTGATGGAAGCCAATCGCCCCCCCCAATCTCCACATTTTCTTTTGTCTTTAAAGATTTTGCAGAACATCTTAGAGGCCATTGCAGGGCACCTAGGACGAAGCCATGACTGAAATATGTTGAGCGATGTAACTCTAAGTCAGGAAGAGTTTTCTTCAGCTTTGTACTCTTTAGTTCAAAAGAGAAGAATTTTTGGAGTTCTCCTGTTGTGTAACAGGGGTGAGTATTTGTTTCATTTAACAGATACCTTATTTGTGTCAATGTTAAATTCATACCACTCATTTAAATATACAAATTGCCTTATATCAAATTCAGAGCTCTGCACCAATCTGGAAAATAATAGAAAGAAACTAACTAATGATCTACTGGTGGAGAAGGTAGAGATTTATTTTCTAGCTTCTAAATATAACTGGTTGCTCTCCTATGCCTCAGTCATAATGGAAGATAAAGAAGCTAGAGTTTATTACTGTCTAATTAAAAATACAAATGTGTTCAGCTCGTAATGCTAATTTGCAAATCAAGTACCATTTGCCCTAGACATTCTTTCTCTGTAGGATATAATGAAATTCTACACATGTGCAATCAGTGCTTAAGCTGACCAGATTACTTTAAAAGTATGTGTACAAAGCTTGTTTAATAATAATAGCTTCTTGTTCAGCAAGAATCCTAATGAAACTCTCATTGATCACAATCTATTACTGTACACCAACTGTGATGCTGATGTCTCTTAGATTAATTTAATTCATGATAAGACACTTGAACATTCAGACAGGCCATCCAAATAAGGAGTCTTTGATTTACTCAATCAACTTTTATATCTTGCATTTTAGTATTTTCTGAATTTTAATTATATCAAAAATTTACTTATATTTTGATGTTTTCTTGACTTTCACTGGTGTTATATAATTTCTCATGCTACTTTTTCATGGCTGTGTTTGCTGTTAGCTGTTAGATAAATGATTACAATACATTTTCTGACCATATTAAAACAAATGAAAAAACAATGCAAATAAAACAATGGGATATATTCATAATAAATTATCATGCCTGCACTCAACACCAACCTCTATCCTCTTCAGAATCAAAAGACTTTGGTATGAAAATTGCAATCTTCCTAGAAATATGCAAGCTCTGCAAGAAATACAAAATTTATCCCGGTTGTCTCAAATGGATTATAGAATGTAATCAAGTAGGATATATGTATAATATCTTCAACAGCTGGTGCAACACATATGCAATCCATCTTTGAATGGAACTCTAAGATATTAAAATGGATCAAGTTTTTTTTCCACCTTCGATAGCAAAATTCAAGAGCCTTTCTTTGAAACTTATCTTGACATTCAGATCTTATTGGATTCGGATTTGGACAGTGAATCCATATTGTGAGATAGTATTTGTAAGTTGAACAAAATGAGCAGACATATTAAGTGGCTGCTCTTTGAAACAAAGCTTGAGCAATCTATCCAGGGCCATAAATAGGATCTTCAGCCAAAAACTGCTTTAATTGTTAGGTAGAGAGGGTATACCCAACTTTGCTGTTACTGCTGGAGTTGACATGGATTTGTCAACCTCAAAGATGTATTTCAGAAAGCAGATTATATGTGTTCCAATAACAAGGTATTTATGTATCCCCATTGTTGGGTACCATAAGTAACTATTGGAAATATTCTAGTATTGTTTATATTGTTGGTTCAAATTAGGAAACCAGGGTAGCTATGTTTAGTGAGCTGCCTTATGGCATGTACACTAGCTGTAGTTCTTAAAGATCTCCTCTTGAAGTATAGGAGCCAGGAACCCATTTCAATGAAAAGAATTCCTAAATATAGAGAGGACTTTCCATGGTCTGTATGTTTTCTGACCAGGCTATGGTTATACTTAGTTCATCTTTTCTCAAAGTCAACACATTGTTTCTTGGACTTATTTATGTTCAGTTAAGTACACAGTATGAGCTGAACTTGACAAAAATCTTCCCACCCCCACCCAAATCTGAGATATCAATACCCATGTCTTCAGCATAAAGTTGCATGTTAAATGTTCATTTATAACTTTAGGCATATGCATGTTTATTAATTGAAGGAAATTTGGGGGCATCACTTTTTGCTTAGATTCAACAGAATGGGAGCCAGTATGACCCCTTGTCTGCTGTTACTTTTGGGAAAACATGCAGTCCTGTGTGTATCCTTAACCAGAAATGGGAATCTAATTAGTGCAACAGATGGCTGCTCTTCACAAGGAGATCCAGATGAGTGGTTGACCCATGAGTTTGTGATGAGTGAAGCCATCTTGCTCTCAAATGCTTCAGAATCTTTAAGGACACTAGATTGGTTCAAAGTCATTTCCTAAACTCTTTTGGATTTATAATTATTTTAATGTTTTAAAAAGGACTTCCAAGCAACAAGTTTTTTTTTTTAAAAAAAACAACAACTAATAGGTAAAATTTCATCCCAAAATGGAGGAAAAACAAAGTAACATCTTAAAGAATTCAAGAAATGTAAAATAGATGACAAAAAGCAAGATAAGAATTCAATTCAAGAAAGAAAGATTTAAATGAAATGAGGGACCAGAAGAATTTGGAATATTGGAACTCTTGCTAAAACTTTTGAAACGACTAAATAAATAAAACAATACCTTCATGGGAACGTGAACAGTTAAGTCTGCAATACTGACAAATATCTGCAGGTTGGGTGTAGGATGAGAATGAAGACTCGTTCTCTGAGCTTGTGGGTTGGTTTCCAAGTGTTTTCCTACCAGGCTAGGTAACACCTTCGGTGGAGTTTAGGGGATGTCAGTGTTCTTCTGTTTATCAGGGCTTTAGGTGTAGGTAGGTGTGTCAAGTGAGGGTCTTCTGATGCGTCAGGTATGAGTAGAACTTTTATTTAAACTGACAGCAATAATTACCACACCTGCTAATGCATTTTTAAAGGCAGATTAGAAATGAAATATTGGAAAGTCTAACAGGCTGAAGAGATGAAGCACATTCTGGTTGATGTAGAAACATTGTAAAATAAAGAAAGTGGGGATTATAAAACAGCCAAAGTGGAATTACATTTGATAAGACAAAAGGGGGAAAAAAATGACCCGACAATGATTTATCATTGAATTTACAAAATAGGGCTTTTAAACCCTTTAAGAAGTCTTTGAGACAGGAGAAAGAAAATTTGAATGGAAATTCCATTCTACAACAGTAAATTAATAAATTAAAGAACAAGAAGCAAAAGAAAGGGAACATAAATTCAACTGGTTTGATCCGAGTTAAAATAAGAACTACTTCTATAAAATTTGGGAAACCTTTTATGGACTTTTTGCCACTTCTTGGACAGAAAAGTTTTGGATTTTAGATTTCATATGGGGGAAGGTTATGGGAAGAAATGAATTTTGTATTTAATCTTTTTTTTATTAAAGAGTTTTACAGAAACAAAATTTTACAATATATCCCCAAATCCCTCCCACCCCAAACCACCCCACTCCCCCCCCACTTCCCAGAGCTAAATACAGGATTATAGTTATAATAATCATATTCTAAATAAGAATTATCCATAATATACAATTAACCAAATTCATAATGTGCTTTAACTCCCCTTTAACATAGATACATACAAAGTACTAACACTAAAATAACAATATCCCTCTAAAATCTACTCATAAGCTAAATGGAACTTTTTAGTCCCCTATTTATTCTGAATATAATCTATAATTGGATAGAATTTTGTATTTAATCTTATAGCAAGTGGGAAAATATTAAATTTGCCTATGCATCTTGCAAGGAAGATAGGGAGCCACTTCTTCAAATATATATATTTTTTCTATTTCCTATTTCTCTTCTCTTCTCTTTCTGTTCCTTCTCTTTCTGTTCGTCTTCTGCTTTCTTTTTGCACTTTGTAATTGTTTTCTTTCTGTTTCATTTTCTCTATTTTTCCTTCTCATTTCATTTTCTATTTTCGTTTACTATTGCTAAACTCTTTTTAAAAATATTTTTTATTGAAACTTTTCCATCGAAAATCCTGTACATTCAATAGATCAATGGTCATAACTGGATGCAAAATCCAGTTCTGAATGCAACTTAGTGAAAAATCCAGCTCATAACCAGATGCAAAATCATCTCTCTTTGAGACCAAGGAATAGACTCTTATTTTACGGGGATTGACTTAGAAATACCATGAACATCCTAGATCAGCCATGTCAAACACAAGGCCCGGGGGCCGGATCCGGCCCGCGAAGTGGTTTCATGCGGCCCGCGAAGCCATCCTGGAAACAGTGAGGGAACGGCCCCCACTGCCTTGGCCCTGGCCCAGAGACCCTCAGATCTGTCCCACTCCTGCCCAGGCCCCCATAGGCACCCTTGATGCAAACGATGTAGAGCTGGCTATGAGGGAACGGCCCCCACTGCCTTGGCCCTGGCCCAGAGACCCTCCTTCTGCCAGAGAGCCTCAGATCTGCCCCACTCCTGCCCAGGCCCCCACAGGCACCCTTGATGCGAACGATGTAGAGCTGGCCACGCCCACCCAGTAGGCCATACGCACTCTAGCCACGCCCACCCTGGCCATACCCACCCGGCCCCCTGAGGGCAACCGCAATGCTGATGCGGCCCTCAATGAAATTGAGTTTAGATAGGCTATGAAGATACTTCTAGGCTTCCAATCCTCTGTGGTAATCTCCTTTTACGTTCTTAATCAAACATTATTTTTATATTGCTGTTAATGTATTTCATTGTTAAATTTTTATTGAGATATTTGTTTTGTTACATAAACATCTGGACACTGAATAAGGTAAAGAATGTGATTTAATTAAATAACTTAATATTTACTGTTTCCATAATGTTAACATTTTGGAGTGCTTATTCACTATTTTAAATGTGCTTCATTACATTTACGTTCACGCTAAAATTTAGAATGCAAACAAATGATGGCTATTTCTTTCCGTGTAACTTCCATTATTTCTGAACAAATGCCATTAACCAAGCAGGCAAATAGAAAACTGCAGGTGCTTGTGTCTGTGTTTCATTATCTTAATGAATATTAATGAGGGAGCTTTATCATTTTGTAAGAGGAAATGTTTAGAAATTGTTAGCTTTCCCCTTCCAACTGTTAAAAATGCTTAGTACAAGTCTTTTATTTATTTCTGAAATGCAGCCACCACAGATAGCTCCCTACTTTCCCCCTGTAAATATGAATTATAAAATGTTTGATGTCCTAATTGCTTGCTTCAGTATTATATGCCATGGACAATCAAGCACATCTATGGTTTATACAAGTATTGCACTGTTTGACAACTAGTTTTATGTATTGGTTAAGGCTGCCAGCATTTTCAGAACACTATATGTCAAGAAAAATTCAGAATCATTTATAGGACAATGTTGTTTATAACTCTAAGCATTGCATGTGCAGATATGCTGGACCGAATAACTGCTTTATGTATTCCCTATGAACAATTCATGTGGAAGATGGTTCTTGAACCTATAATATATACAATTTTAATGGACATGCTTTTCATTTAGTGATAGCCTGAAGATGACATGAATGCATAATCAGAGATGATATAAAAAGCAGTTGGAAATTATAATCCCAAATCAAATTGGTCAGGCTTCCTTTATGTAACTTCTCTGGGGCCATCAGTAGTTATTACAGCTGTTTTGGTAATTCTGAATATAACAGATCCCAAGTTGCCTTGAGGGCAAACAGGTGTAGATAGTACTAATCCCAGAAGCTATCATTTAAAATCCTGGCTCTATCTTTGAGTCATTTGGTGGTCAGGACCCTGTCTTCCTATAAATTCCTTAATTTAACAAACAAACAAACATGAACACTTCCCTCCCTCCTTGAGACTACCAAAAAAAATGAAGAAATAAAATTTTTCAAATGATATATTTGTGTGATCACAAAATAGCATCTTGAGCAGAAGGAGAATGATACACTGAATTTATTCTATGAAGTGAGATTGTGGCAATTATTAAAAAAAGACAAGAAATACAGGAAATGTGTGCACCCATGAAATGTATTCTTTTCAGAGGATGTTAGTTTTGCATGCCATAAACGGTGTTCCCCAACCTTCACCATGACAAATGTTAGATTTAAATAGGCAATTTCATACAAAGACTATTAACATCTTTGACAGCTTGTCATAAATGTGACAAGCTGTTATTTCCAAACTCTTGGGTCAATAGCAGATGTTCCGGGGACCAAATATTTTCAGGAAAACTATGGAACTATGCTTCACATATAAAGAGCACCATGAGCCCTAGTGGCACAGTGGTTAGAATGCATTATGCCAGGCAAACTCTGTCCATCGCCTGGAGTTCAATCCTGACAGGGCTCAAGATTGACTCAGCTTCCATCCTTCTAAGGTTAGTAAAATGAGGACCCAAATTGTTGGGGGCAATATGCAAATAATGTTTGATATTGTAAACTACCAAAAGAGTACTGTAAAGCACTATGAGGCAGTATAGTAGCCTAAATGTGCGCAAGGAGCACACTTCTGGTTGTTTTTTTTTAAACTGTTGCATAAAGAGTGTTCCTAACTTTAGAACCAGTGCCATATTCAACAATGCATATGAGCACAGGGAACTGCTTCAGCATGAGACATACTATTGCAGGGGTGTCAAACTCAATTTCATTGAGGGCCGCATCAGCATTACAGTTGCCCTCAAGGGGGCCAGGTGGGTGTGGCCTGGGTGGGCGTGGCCTACTGGGTGGGCGTGGCTAGAGTGTGTGTGGCCTGCTGGGTGGACGTGGCCAGCTCTACATCGTTCGCATCAAGGGTGCCTATGGGGGCCTGGGCAGGAGTGGGACAGATCTGAGGGTCTCTGGCAGGAGGAGGGTCTCTGGGCCAGGGCCAAGGCAGTGGGGGCCGTTCCCTCACTGTTTCCAGGATGGCTTCGCAGGCTACATGAAACCACTTCGCGGGCCGGATCTGGCCCCCGGGCCTTGTGTTTGACATGTCTGTACTATTGGCTTTGAGGGGTCCTTGGTGCTCTCTGAGCTTGCTTGTTTTCTTGCAGACATTTCATTACCCTAAGTAGGTAACATCATCAGTGCTATTGGCTTTCTTAGTTCAGTTTAGTTCAGTATTGTCTATTCTGATCAGCAGCAATCTGGGGTTCCTTTGTGTGCTTTGACATTCCACCTGATATTTTTAACTGGAGAGATTAGGGATTGTAATTGGGATTTTCTGCAGACAAAGGAGCCCTGTTCCAAAAACTTTGATGTATTGTGGTTTGGCCATTTATGGGAAAATGTGAATGAAAATAAATAAATAAATCACACACCATAACAGAGGAGGCAGGGAAAGGGGAGAGGGTGATAACTTAGCAAAACCAGAAGGAGGTTATAGAGTCAAATTCATTTATGTTAGAAAATAACTGAAGGATGTTCTTCTTTGTTATTTTAAATAAATTCAGCTTATAGCTGTTCTGCCTAACTGACACACTTCCTGGAATGCTTATAATGTCTGTGAAAATACATCTTAATAAAAGAAAGAAGGGAGAATATGTAGTGGTCTAGATCAGGGCTGTTCAACCTTTTCACCCATTGTACCACTTTTAGGATATGGCAACATCCGAGTACCACCAGTCGCCTAGCAAGGTGTCAAAAACTTGATGACCCCCCCAAAAAAGGAAAAAAGTGATGAAGTACAGGTAGTCCTCGACTTACAACAATTCGCTTAGTGACTGCTCAAAGTTACAATGGCACTGAAAAAGTGCCCCCCAAGCCACAGCCAAGCAAGACACCTGCCTGCCCGCCCGGCAACGCTCTTCCTCCTGTCTGAGGTTTTCATTGTTGTGAGCATTTCTGTTGAGGATTGGCAGCGGGGGTGGGGTTGGGTGGGTGTTTGGTTTTTATTCCCCCTGTCTTCTGTGTGGTTGCAGCAGGTTTTAGTCACTTCACATAACCCTGGGACACTGTGACCATCATAAATATGAATCAGTTGCCAAGCATCAGAATGTAAATCACAAGACCCTGGAGATGCTGCAACATTCCAGCTGATTGGCACTTCTTCTGGGCTCACATGCATCAGGATCAGCGCCAAGCTCCATCTGGAGCCTTGCGCTGATCCTGGCACTTTCACTGAGCCCTGACAGCCCCGAAGAAGCGCTGATCCTGGTGCTTCCGCTGAGCCCTGACAGCCCTGCAGCTCCAGCCATCTCTCGCTTAGGCTTGTACGGTGCTGCCAGCAGTTCAGCTCATTCCTCTCCACCGCTACCACTTTTCTAGGATGGTCGCGTACCACCTGCCAGGTGCCAATGTACCACAGGTAGTACCTGTACCACTGGTTGAAAAGCCCTGGTCTAGATGTTGCTGAATTATATTTTCCAGCAACTGAAACGATCATAATCAGTGATCTGGGACTTAATTGTTCAGTAACTTCTATAGATCCACATGTTCTCCATAGATATAAAAAAATCACAAAGCACAAAATTAGGCTAAAAGTGAAGGGCAAACGTTGATATTAACTAGTATAGTCTACTGCCCTGTAAAACCTAATTGTGAGTTTGCTGGTTTAGGGTTATATTTATACGTTTCCTATTCTGACTTTCTGAAAAACCTCAACTTTTAACAGCCTGCATCTTCTCTGAAGTTGTAACATAGCTTCAGGTTTTTTTAGGCTGGTCAGTCAGCCACTGCAAAGTAAAACAGGAAAGAAGTAATGAAAATGAAAGAAAAATTACTATAGTAAGGGACAATATGCAGCATAGAGCAAATACATTACTCACACAATTGTTAGCTTCAACTGTGGGTTTTATATCAGTCATATTTCATCACAACCATCTCTCTCAGTGCATGACTTTTTCATATTACTCTCTGCCTTTTCTGTATGAAGGCAGAAGATTCCTTAAAACAGCCAGTATGACAAGAATAACCAAGTCTTAGACTGCGATTCTCTTATAAATCTTTTTTTTTTCAGTCATCAGCTGATACATACCAAACCCCCAGGAGCCCTCAAACATCTTGGGGAAACCCTGACCCGGCAGCCGTTGACAGTTGACAGCTGTCAAAAGGCTGCCGGAAGAAACAACGCATGCGCGCAAACTCGCAGGCAGCCATTGACAGTGACAGCTGTCAAAAGAACTGCCGAGAGCAAGCACACACGCGCTAAGCCCGATCCAGCTGACAGCCGCCGGAGATGTCAGCACAGCAGTCCCCAATCAGGTCCTCCAGCTGAGCCGGCCACTCAGCTGAGAGGATTTCCCTAGCAGCCGACAACAGCCCCAGAGCTGTCAGACTGCCACAAGACGATTGGCCGCTGCCATAGCAGCGGGAAAGCACGGTTCACTGATTGGTTGTTACATTTGATAGTTCTCTATAAAAGCCAGTTTGTGTTGCTTGTCAGCTGTCCGGAGCTGAACTAAATAAACGCCTGAACTTTGCCTATGGTCTCCCTCTCGTCCTTGTGAGATAATCCATCAGCCTTTCGTTTTGGTGATTTTTTTTAATATTAGATGAAATATTATCATTTTTCTTCATTTCTTTCTTTCTCTTTCTTTCCTTTTTTAAAAAAGAAATTGTTTTCTGATAAAGGGAAGAAGCCATATTATCCTGATTTCTATTAGCTAGAAAATGTAAAGTCTGACAAAAAAAAAGGATGAACAAACTACAGTTGTCAAGGAGAAGGCATAAGGGAAATAAATCAACTCTCAAGTGGTAGCTGTCATTTATTTTGTTTATTTCTCTTTCCAAAAGCATTGTGGAGGTTTATTTCTTAATATGTTTTTAAAAAGCAACTGATTGGGATGTGAACACATGCTGTTTTGTAGCTGCTGCCTCAGCTGAAATATTTATTTATTTATTTATTTGGCTTCTTGCATTGCCAATTGCCACAGTGTCTTGGCATCTGACAATAAAAATGCAATGAAAATCCACAAACTACATGTCTAATAGAGACTTCTTTTAAAAGAAGAATGAAAGTTGCAAGAGAGAAAAATCCACCAAATGTATATTTTCGGTACCCAGTACATTTAACAGGACAGTCCCACAAAATATTATTTATACCTCTTATTGCAATAATTCCCAAGCTCTTATGGAAAAGAGAAGCTTAATGTGAAGTATGAATTCATCACTGTGAATTATGTGTGCAGAAAAGACTAGTTACTGTAATTAAATCAAGTCATGATAAACAGACCTAATAGTCATGGGCTGGCAAGCAGAACATTTTTTTTATCACAATATATTTCACATTTTTAGAACTGATATTCCCATTCTGCTATTTATACTTTTAAGATGGATCTTGAACTTCTATTCCCAGATTTTGCCCCAAACTCAAGGTATCTCAACACTGAATTATTTTCCATTGAAGAAAATGTAATTCTTCTTTGTGTGCATTCTGGGACATCTGCTAGTTATAGTTACTAAGCTGCAGTACAACTGCATGAATTTCCAAAGATAAGATAGGGTAAGGTAAGGTGAGGTGAGGTGAGGTGAGGTGAGATGAGATGAGATAAGATAGCCTTTATTGTCTTTTTTTTTTACTGTGGGCACAATGGCACACATGAAAAAGGAAATTTAGTTGCCCACTGCCAAAGTGGAACACATACATGACACACAGCTAACCATACTATATACAGATATGTATAGACCCATACCCCTACATATACATAACAATGAAATATTAAATACTGTCCATCTTGAATATATAACGGAAGGAGGAAGCCTGAGAGTTCACAAGGTTAATGCTGTATGGAATGAAACTATGGCTAAATCTGGATGTTCTGCTGCGGATACCACAAAGCCTCCTCCCAGAAGGTAACAAGGAAAACAGGTCGTGAAGAGGATGAGTAGTGTCCCAGATAATCTTACGGACCCTGTTCAAACAACACTTCTGTGCTATGTCCTGAATGGGAGGGAGAGAACTGCCAATGATCTTTTCGGCCATCCTCACCAGATTTGGAAAAAAAAACTATCTTCCATTAATATCAATAGCTGAATTTTATGTTTAAATGTCATACACACCGACAGATTTTCTGGAAGGTCATGACTTAATGGCTGAATCTCCCTATTCTTTCCAAGTCATGATTTTGAACAGCATTGAGTCTTTTAAAAGACTCTATTCATTATCATGGAAGCTTAATAAAACACAATGCAATGGATGGGGGGAAGGAGGGCAGGAGAGAACAGGAAGTCAATGGGAGAGGACAAACCCCTCAAAACATTTCCCTAACAGAAAAAGCTTCCATAACCCTTTTCACTTAGTTAATAATGATTGGGTTTCAGCTGTCAAAACTGGTCTCTGAAATGTAGCAGCTTCTTTCTTGAGATAGAGTCACTTTTCCAGTTAACCAATTTTTCCAGATGATATTCATTTTTGTATAGAGAAGCTAGGATGAAAAATTACACGGTCAAATTATACCTGCATTATATATATTTCCAGAGTTGGCAATATATAGTGTGACATTTCTGATGGACTAAAAAATTAAAACATTACAGTGAAAAAATAGATAATCAGCAACCATTCTCCTTAGCCTATTGCTTTCTAGATATACAGTTAATTGTGCTTTGTGATATCAAAAAGGATTTAATTCTCCTCCATCCCATGCTTCTCTTATATCATACAGAATCTTAATAACATAGAATTAGAAGGTTTTAGAAATCAACATGTCTTTCTACATGCAAAATCTATAATCCAGAATGAGCCTGCATCATCCTCGAAAGATGGCCACACAATTTTTGTTTTTTATCACCAATGAATGAGAGTTCAATGCTTCCAAACTCAATGTTTTCTCCTGTTGAACACTTCTTGAACATTCAGGATGAAGGCATGTTGCATTACAGTTTGTTTCTCTTTCTCAATGAAACGCATAAAAAAAATCTATCTGAACTACTTATTCAAAATAAGCATCACAAATATTAATTAAACCATTTCACTACTTTGGAATTTTGGTAAGATGCTACATCTCATAGATGCTTCTTAGTTCACTCACTGGGACATTTCAGATGGAGACTGAAAAACCCTTACCAACTTCTTATCTGATCCTTAGAGCTTGGCTCCATCAGAAGAGACAATTGTTTTGGTTAATATACATTGAGTAATATTAACCCCCCAAGCTGCCAACTGGAGTGGAGCCAAGAGAACAATTGTAAGCTGCTTGTCATTATATAATTTATAAATTCTTGAAATAAATGTTGACAGTTGATATACTTGAATGAACATTTGTTTCTATGCAGGAGACTTGTCAGACACTTATGAGAAAGAATCCAGCATTAGGAGCAAATGTAGAATATAAGCAAGGGTGTTAAGTCCTCCCCACATCTACTAGGGGTTGTTTTACAGAGATATGAATTGGGGAACTATTTAATCTGTAAGAAGGTGTCTACTTTAGAACAGAGGTCCCCAACCTTTTGGGCACCAGGGACCAGTTCTGTGGAGAAAGGTTTTTTCACAGACCAGAGAATGTGTGGTTTTGTCTGCTGCCTGCATCCCACGGATGGGGCTTTGCTTGTTTGTGTGGACCAGTTGCTGGCATCTCGTGGCCCAGTACTGGTCCACAGACCGGGGGTTGGGGACCCCTGCTTTAGAAGACAGCACACTCTATCAGGCTTTTTAAACTTACTGTAGCCAGAATTTCTTTGTATCAAAGAGTGAGAAAAGTTTATGATCCTGATATTGCTTCCAATTATTCAAAAACACAGTTTGGAACTCATGTTGATGTTGAAATATAGAAGCAGTTCTCACAGTAATCAATAAGTCGCAAAACCTTAGATGTGGATAATATTTTCATAAAGCTCTTCAAATTTCTGGATTGACAACACACCAGACAAAGTTAAAATTTTCAGTAGTTCATCAAGTTGCTATGGAGAAAACTGTAAGAAAAACTGGACTTTTGTGTTGACTGTTCAACATTTTGAAATAATTATTCCTAGAAAAAATATATTTCTGGGTGGACTTGAATATTTCAAATTGCATAATGCATACAGGTTTTCTTCTACTACCTATATGTGCTATCCCTAAGTAAGAGAGATTTATGCAAGTTGAAAGAATAAATTTCTGTTCATTCACTAAATCAGTCTTATTAGTGAAATGAGTGTCTTATTACTAGCAATATTACACTGGACAAATCAAATGTAACTGAATTATGGTGTCAATGGTTTGGAAAATTTGATCATAATTTTTCATTCCCTGACACTGTCAAGCCCAATAAAAAAGAACCATCACTTCTATTTAGCAAAAGAAATACATTTGATAAAAATCTCTGGGAAAACACAGAAGATACTAAATGAGCATAAGTCAATGTTGAAAAAAAATTCTGAAATATTTTGTGTTCAGCTCCATTAATAATATATTATTCACTATTTTCAATGGATTACATCTATGTTATACTTAAGAGAAAAGTGTATGTCACTTTATTCGGCTTGTGATTATATGTTCTGCTAGTAATTTTGTCCAACTGTAAGAAGTATTATTAGCAAAACCAATAGCTAATGTACCTAACATAATGACATTATCCATCGTGACAGTATGTGTGCAATGGTTTACATAACTAGAACTATAATCTCGAAACCCACCCATGCACAAAATGGCATGTCTGGATACAAATCACTGCTTCTTATAAAACCATCTAAGAGAGATGCATTAAAAATGATAGAGCTACCTTTTTGATCATTGCCCAGACTAGGCTGTTATCTTCATATTAATTAAAAATGGATATTATTTTGTAGTTTAATGGAGACCAAGCATTTTCATTGGGCATAATATTAAAAATAGCTTTATCAGAAGAAATACAAAATTGGAATGCAATAGAATTGCCTGAAAAAGGGTAGGATTAACAAAACATCCCAATGTACAGAGATGCTTTTTAAAAAAACTTGTTTTAATGAAAATATTCATGACTACACTTTGGGGGGAAATGCCTATCATCCAATAAGTTTATTTTTTTTGGAATGTGCAAGAAATCTTTTTAAAAATAGGTTTTTGGTTTGCAAAATATAACATCAAGAGAGGCACTGTGAGCAACATATTGAAACCATCTGGATTACATTTGATGATAAAAGGGGAAAAGAACACTACTTCTGTTCAGATGAAGCAAAATTAATCTTAATTGAATTCCTTTGTCACTTGATAGACTCCATATGGTTTTAGCAATATGCATTCATTAATTCTTAAGGCTTTTTTTTATTTGCCTAAACATCATGGCACTCCTATTCCTTGTAATTCAATAGTGCTTTTCACTAGAAATTGGCTTAAGTGTTAATTTTCTTTATATAGTTAAATTCAGTAAGACATATATCTAGTAAAGATATATGTATACACACATACATACACACATGCATACACTGACATTGGTTCATACTGTACATATAAATATATGATGAATTGAATTAAGTCCAAGATTAATAAATAGCAGATAACCATTAATGTCCACTGATCCACCACACAGGAATACCTCTCTGGGCTTGCCACATTAGTACCCTGTGCTCTTGCAATATCTTTGCTCTCCAAGCCTTTTTTAAAATCAAATTAACCCCCAAAATTTTAGAAATGACTATGGAAATCCCTTTAGGAAATCTAACCTTGAATTTTTGGGAAGAGATCTTTACCAAATCTAAGTGCAGGATACTCACAAATTACCTGTGGTAATTTGATTTCAATATTCCATTCTATTACATATCAACACTTGAGACCTGTCTCTTCAAGTCCTTTGGATAAAGTCTACAGGAGGTGAAACTCAGACTAGGTTTAGGCTTTTTAAAGGCTTTTTTCCTCCCTGAAAGTTCAATAAATAGCTTATAAAATTAAGAACCTAACATTTGGAAAACGTTTGGGTTTATCCATGAATATATATGGTAATACTTTTCAGAAGAACCCATATTTCCCTTATATACTCATGGAGATGAAAAATACAGAAGTGTTGATTGCAAAGCTCTGCTCTTGAAGACTTCCCAGGTTGGGTAAGAAAGAGAGCCAAACCTTCTCCAATCTAACCCTGTGAAGATATTGGATTATGGTCACCAGAAAATCTTAGGATTATTGCCTAGACTACAGAAGATGATGATTCTTATTTATTCAAACTTGTTATAGCCATCCAATTCCAAATTGTTGTGATTCCTCACAGCTGAGTCTGAGGAATCAGATGAGGAGGAGAGGCCTGGAGTGACATTAGAGTCAGAGGAAGGCTATGAGGAGCTCCAAGGTTTACAGTCAGACGAGGAGCCTGGCCTGTCTACTCGCGCTCAGGCTGAGACATAGCTGTGCTGGGAGCCTGAGTTGGACAGTAATGAAAAACAGTTGGGACAAATCACGGATGAACGAATGCACAGGAAAGAGAAATGAGTAGGACAGAGGAATGCAATGGGGTGGCTCCAAAGGCAAAGGAGAAGGCATTAGGAAGCTACGCCTTGGCTGAATTATAAAAGGGAAGGGGTGGGAGGTGCTGGTTGCTGAAGGCAACCATTCATGTTGAGGATTGAGTTTCTGTGGACTGTGTTTGTTTGCCTTGGACATTGACTCAGGTCTGTGAGAATAAAAGGGGTTGGTTTTTTCTTGGGTTTCCTGCCTGTTTCTTGGAAGAGGGGTTTCTCCTTATGAGCATAACAAGGACTCATGTAGGCTAAGACAGAACACAAATGGGCAATGAGAATGGGGATGAAGAAGAGGATGAGGAGATGACTGAAGAAGTCAATGACAAAGCATTTCTATATTGCTGCCAAGAAAACTATCTGGGCATTGTATTTAATCCTTATCTTAATTTCAGAATTAATCTGTACATTCTACACACTCTGCCTAGATCTGAGGCAGAATTGCTTTTAGAAACACAAAGCACTTGTTTTCTTTGGATGTAATTTTTTTGAAATTGAGCTAGTAACAATGAAAGCACCAAGGTAACTCTAACAACAACATACAAGATGCTTCCAAGGATGCAGGAATAGATGCAAGGTGAATTAGAGCTATCATATTTTGGTGGTATGCAGGAAAGCAGATGCTAAAATTAATTTGGTTCTTGAAGCAGACTGTAATTAAGATGTACCTGATCTGTGCGCACTTAAAAAATACTTCAAAGAAAAAAGCTATAAAAATGCAGTGAAGTTTATTTTTCTAATTTATCTCAATCTGGGTTTTTGTTTTGTTTGGGTTTAGCTATAAATATTTCTGCTAACAATTTGCATTATTTTTTTCTCTGACTGTTTGTCCTGGTACCTTAAATTATGTTCACATTCTGGCTTCCGCAGCTCACAAAAATAGTTCTTTGAACTTCTTTTGCTCTGTTTTAGGCATGGTTAATGCTGGATGCACCTTCAGTGTTTGTAGTATTTATGACATTCAGGCAGATTTCAAAGAAGGAAGAAAAATTCTTCAGCAATATTTAAAGCCAACTATAGGAGAGACTCAATGTTTTAAATTAAAAAAAATCTAAATAAAGTTGTATGTGCTCATTTGAAATTATTTTTATTTAAAAATGTGTTGAGGATGATAGGGACTCAGGGTGGCTGTGCTCCAATCCTCTGTTAACAGGGATGGTCTTCAGGAAGATTGCAACTAAATATGGTTACATCCTCTCTATTAATTTTCTTGATGTTGTAGACCAGGGGTTCCCAACTGGGGGTGTCCCAGGGGTACGAGATGATATTCCAGTGGGTACAAAAACTTGGATCTTCAAAATTATAGTGTATATGCATAATTCGTTGCCGTTATTTTGAACTTTTGTAAGGAGTGTGAGAATATATCAGAAGCATTCTAGGGGTGTGGGGTTATAGAAAAGGTTGGAAGCCGCTGTTGTAGACAGTTGAAGAAGGATGATCCACTGCATGCATCTAATTTCATTCTTCATATATCCTTTGGGTGTGGATTGGGGGATGGGAGGATTAAGGATAAAAATTACTGTATTGTTTATATTTTGTTTATCATTGCTCCTCATTATAGGGAACCTGTTTAATCCAATATAAAATGGCCTTGAATAATAAACAAAGTGGTCTGAAGCAAATCTCATCTGCCCAGAATAAAGCAATAAAGCTCCCTACCTTCCCTGAAGAGACCCAATAGTGGGTTGATATCACAAAAGCAGGCAGAGGTCAAAAGCAGGCAGAGGGAGGGAGTAAATTACAAAGGATCCAACACCAGCTGGTTCATGTTAGCTAGAATGAAAGCAAATCAAGACATTTGGTTCTTCCCTTCCCAGTTCCTACATGTGGATCTTTCCAATCAATTTCAGTGCAGAGAAGGAATGTGTTACATCAGCTGCATGGTACAATTCATGGGAAAAGAGCCTTGGTGGAGCAGTGGGCTAATGCCTCCTTAAGTAACACCAGCTGCCTGCAATTATTGCAGGTTCACATCCCACCAGGCTCAAGGTTGACTCAGCCTTCCATTCTTCTGAGGTAGGTAAAATGAGGACCCAGATTGTTGGGGGCAATAAGCTGACTTTGTAATAATGCTGCTTGGCGGGGGCCGAAAGCCCTAATAAGCAGGCATATACATAGAATGAAGGCTATTGCTAAGCACATTGGTTTGTGCTTAAATTGTAAGCTGCCCTGAGTCTTCGGAGAAGGGTGGGATATAAATGGGATTAAAAATAAAAAAGGGATAATTCACAAGTCTTTTAAGCAGTTCTTTTTTTTTGTCACAGAACACACCAGAATGGAGTTCCGGCACCTTTTTTTCAACAGATTTTTCAAGTTTTAAAAGTAACTTTTGAAAATTTGATGTTTGGTCCACGTGGACTTGAATTGCCCTGTCGAGCATAGCTAGTTGGTGGCAAAATTATTAAAATGGTGCATGCGGGCTGCTTGCGTGTCAAGTCCGATGCCTGAGTACTTCATCCGTGCTGGTTGTGATGGCGCTGCTCAGCTTGTGGCACTGCTCGGCTTGTGATTGGTTGTGTGGTCGTGCACTGAGTGCTTACTGTGGGTGGCGACCGTTATGTTTCGTTACACAACTGACATGTGTGGGTGTGTGTATAGTGATTGATTACGTGCAAGAGGTAAATAATTTCTTTATTTTAAAAAACTTTGGTGAATTGAAAATCATTTTTTAGTTTTTAGTATAAAAGTGTGAAAAGGGACGTGGTGGCTCAGTGGGTTAGGACGCTGAGCCTGTCGATCAGAAGGTCGGCAGTTTGGCGGGTCGAATCCTGAGTGCCACGTAACAGAGTAACCGCCTGTTACTCGTCCCAGCTTCTGCCAACCTAGCAGTTCTAAAGCACGTAAAAATGCAAGTAGAAAAATAGGGACCACTATGGTGGGAAGGTAACAGGGTTCCGTGCGCCTTTGGCATCTAGTCATGCCGACCACATGACCACGGAGACGTCCTCGGACAAGCGCTGGCTCTTCGGCTTTGAAACGGAGATGAGCACTGGCCCCTAGAGTTGGAAACGACTAGCACGCATGTGCGGGGGAACCTTTACCTATAAAAGTGTGACCCCAAATTTAAAAATAAAAAATACTAATTACTTCTCAGCCACCGGTCCTGCTAAGAACTGAATATATATTTTTTTAAATAAAACATCAACAAGATGTGAGTTCCGGCATCTTTTTTCTTACAAAAAAAGCACTGCTTTTTAGTAACTAAAAAAAGCTTTCCGGGTCCTAGTGCCACTTCCATCAATCACCCTTCATGGATCTAGTGAGTCTCAGCTTCTATACGGGTATCTTGTTCCATTGATAATGCTCTTTTGTTCTGGCAAAGAAATATATTTGTATCACTTTAACACTGGGTGTTCTTATCCAATCAATCAGAATAGAGCTGAAAGGGTCTTTGGAGGTCTTCTAGTTCAACCCCCTGCTCAAGCAAGAGACTCTATACCATTTCAGACAGGTGGCTGTCCAATCACTTCTTTAAAATTTCCAGTGATGAAGCACCCACAACTTCTGAAGGCAAGCTGTTCCACTGGCTAATTGACCTCACTATTAGGAAGTTTCTCCCTAGTTCTAGGTTGGTTCTCTCCAGAAAAAGGTGCTGGAACTCACACATGTCATACAACCTGCCTTGCCTACCTTACAAGGTTCCATCCAAAAAAGGTGCCAGAACTCCGTTCTGAGCGTTCTATGAGAAAAGAAGCCCTGGTTCTCTCCTTGATTAGTTTCCATCCATTATTTCTTGTACTGCCTTCTAGGGCTTTGGAATAAATTACTTGATTGATTAATTCATTAATTAAATCTATTTTGAATGCTAAGACTGGAGAAGAAAACTAGAAGATTATTCAACCAATAGATGTTGAGAACCTATTCCCCATCTTCCTTCAAAATCCTTTCTTTCTCTTTCTTTCTTTCTTTCTTTCTTTCTTTCTTTCTTTCTTTCTTTCTTTCTTTCTTTCTTTCTTTCTTTCTTTCTTTTTCAAAAGTACTTTTTTACAGGGGATGAAGAGAGGGAAGATAATGTCTTCACTGTTTTAATAGAAATTTAAACCTTTAAATTGTATTTTAGTGTTGATCACAAAAATGTTCTTTTTCAAAATGGTTATTATCATATTAATATGGAGAATAAGAAACAAATGATCCCTTCTGTCACTTTGAGATATGGATAAACTCACACTTTATTTGACCTTCTCCTTCTGAACATATATTAGGGAAATTGTTTAATAAAATGAATTTAAATTAGAGTTGATTTTAATCTCACAGACATGAAGCATTAAATGCATACGGATAAATATTTAATTAACATCCTACTGTATTTTATAATGATTTTAGTACTTAGAAGTTGGAAGGTAAACCTGAAGTAAAATATATGCATAAGTATTATTATTGCTGCCAACAGTACTCTATTTTCAGAGATAAATAAATAAAGCAGCAATAAATATGGGTATTATATAGATTTACATATAATTATTACTGAATGCTAACCATAATTCATTTTGCGTTCGGTTCCTGGTAAATAGAAAACTCACTTAACTCATTACTTTTATACTGAAATATGTGATCTAGCCACTATAAGCTATTTAGGAATATGGAAAAGCAAAATCCCCTCCCTAGATTATTGTAAAACAGTGAGTCATTTTCAAGTATAAGCATCTCATCATGCATCTCTCATTATGTTGACCATAGAGATCAATATTCAGGAACTAAGCTTAAGTCTTTAGTTTGAATTATTTGGGAAATAATTCCAACACAGATGTTGTAAACCTGAGGAGCTAGCAAAGTTCCCCTTTTCCCTCCATCTGCTCTAAATTCATGTTTGTTTGTTTTCCTGAAATATATAACCTCTCAGTTCCCTCTACATTGTTCTTATCTTAACCATAGAGTACCCTTTCCATAAAAATCATGGTTGAGGGCTGGCTAGAGAAAGGACATTAAAAGATTATGTGGAGAAAGGGATGCTCTCTTTCAGTATAATGACTTTTCATTCTAAATTCTCTCAGGAGAGATACAGTCAGTTTTATGTTCTGGGATCTGCCAATCAGAAGAGATAGCTTTGAAACTGCTTTCTGATTTGAGAGGCTAGGGCCTTCCTCTCATGAAAACTAAAAGACACAGAATGTAAGGACCCTACAGGGGATTACACTAATTGCATTAAAGGTACAGACTACTTATATAATCCTTTGATTGGCTTTATTTTAAATTTAGATTTTAGATTTTATTAGATTTATATACCGCCCTTTCCCGAAGGACTCAGGGTGGTTTACAGGGCATTTTAAAATCATACCAATACAAAATACAAAGTTAAAAGACAAATAAAAGATTAAATTATCCCTGAAAATAAAACCCAGTTAAAATTCTCAGCCTGGGTCAGAGAGTTCAAAGAGCCAAGTCTTCAGGTCTCGGCGGAATGAACGTAGGTCAGGGGTAGTCCTGAGCTCCATGGGCAGCTGGTTCCAGAGGGCAGGCGCACCCACAGAAAAGGCCCTCCCCCTGGGTGTTATGCGCCGGCAATCTTTTACCGGCGGCACCCTGAGAAGACCCTCTCTCTGCGAGCGCACTAGACGAAGGGAGCTTGATGCTGGCAGCAGGTGTTCCCTCAAATATCCCAGACCCAAGCCATTTAGGGCTTCATAGGTCATTACCAGCACCTTGAATCTCACCCGGAGGGCAACCGGAAGCCAATGCAGCTCACAGAGTAGAGGTGTTACATGGGAGTATCGGGAAACTCCCATCACAACTCATGCGGCCGCATTCTGCACCAGTTGAAGCCTCCAAGTGGTCCTCAAGGGCAGCCCCATGTAGAGAGCATTGCAGTAGTCTAAACGGGAGGTCACGAGCGCATGAGTGACTGTGCGTAGGGCATCTTGGTCCAGGTAGGGTCGCAACTGGCGCACCAGGCCAACCTTGGCAAAAGCTCCCCTGGTTACGGCTCCTATATGATCTTCAAAGTTGAGCCGTGAGTCCAGGAGGACGCCCAAGTTGCGAGCCCTATCAATGGGGGATAACACCTCACCCCCATCATTAAAGGTGGAATAGTTTGGTTAGCCCGAGATGCCGATATGTAAAGCCACTCAGTCTTGGCAGGATTGAGACGAAGCCTGTTTCTCCCCATCCAGACCTGGACCGCCTCCAGGCAATGGGACATCACAGCGAGGGCATCGCTGGGTTGGTTTGGGGTGGAGAGAAAAAGTTGGGTATCATCAGTATACTGATGATACCCCACCCCGAAACCACGAATGACCTCGCCCAGCGGCTTCATATAGATGTTGAACAGGAGGGGCAAGAGAACTGACCCCTGAGGGACTCCACAAGTGAGAGGCCTCGGGGTGGATCTCTGCCTTCCTGTCAACACCGACTGCGAGCAGCCCAAGAGATAGGAGGAGAACCACCATAAAACGGTGCCTCCCACTCCCAACCCCCTGAGCCGTCACAGTAGGATACCATGGTCGATGGTATCGAAAGCCACTGAGAGATCTAATAGGACTAGGACAGAGGAGCAACCCCTGTCCCAAGCCCGCGAGAGATCATTCACCAGCGCGACCAGTGCCATCTCCGTGCTGTGACCGGGCCTGAAACCCGATTGGTACGGGTCCATTTTGCCATCTCATTACTGTTTCAGTCAGAATAAATTCAGCCAGCAAAGTTCTTTAAAAGCTACATGTAGTCCCTGCTTAATGACCAAGCGCTTAGCAACCATTTCAGGTTGCAATGGACTGCCCCAGAGCTACTTATAACCAGTTTGAAAACAGCAACAAAACATACATTTACATATAATAGGCACACTCTGTACTTGGACAAATCTCTATATACTAGGGAAAACTGAAAAAGAAAATGTAGATTTTTCATTTTTAAAAAATTATTTATAAAAACAATAATGCATAAAATCCTTGGATACCAACATGGAATGAATCTTCAAAGTCCAAAATTTCAATTCTTGTTTTTCTGGAATTGAGAAATGTACTAATGGGGCAATGATATTATTCAACAATATGCAATTGTTGTGTGGTAGATTGTTGTTTTCTATAGTGAGTGTCACAGGGAAAAGGTCCCTATTCTGATGGTGAGGGAAAAATTCTCCATGTTTTCCAGTCCAAAGAAATATATAATAAAATAATTGGGGTGAATAAATTTCAGAAGTCCAGATTCCAAACTCTGTTTGGAATAAAGCTTTCCAGCTGTGACTTTTCACATCAGCCCCAATCAAATTCAACTACACCAAAAATATTGATACATGAATATTGATAAATATGCCAAGGATATTGATCAGCTAATATTAGACATTTTTCCTTGTCAGGAAACAACAAGATATAGAGGGCACGCTTTCTCAGCTGAAATTTAGAGATCAATCCAAAACTGAAACCAAGTTATTTGCAGCCTGAAAGGATGCTTTAACTATCAACTGAAATAAGAGGGATGGGATATGAGTCCTCTTTAATTCTCTCTATTCTCCCCTCTGCCATATTTTCTAGGAAAATTACCAAGGACAGTTAATTGTCATGATATCAGGTAAACAATGCAAATTGCAATATTGATTTCATTTACCCAATGACATTATGATATATGTGATAGCATCATAGCTTGTACCAGATGCCTACAACTGCAACTCCTGTTATTCCCCACTATTTGCTGAAGTTGAACTAAGGCTGATGAGAACTGGAGTATGACAATTGGTCCTGCATTAAGCACATTAGAATAATATTGGCATTTGGTTGACTGACATTTAACTGTTTGGGAAAATCATGGGCATGCTATCAGATGGGCAGCCATATAAATTGGATAAATACACAAACATTAGAAAGACTTTTAAAATTTTTCTTCAAGTACCATGAGTAACGTGGTGAGTAGCTGCTATTGCTGAAGTTACTGAAGAAAAGACTATAGAATTTATTTGGCAATTTTAAAATGACAGTCCAATGATATATAGCATAAGATTAAACTTCCTCCCTCCCTCTCTTCTCTAAGCCCTATATTGGTTATAAAACAAATTTGTCTCACTTTTTTCTTCTGGGTCCCTTGTTGCTTCTTTCACTATCTGCAATCTTTCCTCAACAGCTGTTGTCTTTCATTTTTCTCCTATCATTTTTTCCCAGAGCAACGATGTACCATTTCACCTCCTTCTTGTAAACTGAATTAGACATAAAGATATCATTTTTTCAATACTGTAACATCTGCAACATCTTGTTCCTATCAGAGTGCACTTTCTGGCTAACTGACACATGGTGAGTCATCCCATAGTTATAAATCTTTGCATTATAGGAAAGCAAAACAGTTATAGATCTCCATTTTATGTACATAATAACAGTGATATTTATATAGATTTTTATGGGTAGCTGTAAAGAACTAAAAACACTAACGGTAGTTTTAATTTTTTGTAGAACAATTTTGGAAGCACCTTCTACAACAAGTATGCAGTATACAGCTCAGGCTGGCAATCTTTCAGCAGCCATTAAGTTTGGGGGCAAAGGAATAGGCAAAACAGCTACCATATTTTTCCATGTATAAGATGCTATTTTTTCCTGCAAACACCCTGTTCAAAAATCAGGTGTGTATTATACAAGTGCAGCATCTTATACACAGAAAAATAATGATAACCTCCACAGCCCAGGGCATGCCTGTGTGGGTTGCCATGCCGCCTGGTGCAGGTGTCAAGCCCCTGTAGGCTTGCCACCAATGGGAGGGGGAAAGGGGCAAGATCGCCAGCCAGCTGAATAGCTGAACAGATGATTGGCGGGGAGAAACTCACATGCCAGAGCATCTTATACATGGGTGTGTCTTATAGATGGAAAAATACAGTATATTTCAATAACATGCAAGTAGGCTGACTACGATTTCTAAGGGTTGTTATATGTGATGTGTTATGAGCTAAGTGGCTCTATCTAGGAAGATCACAAGAATTCTGAGGGCTGTGGGCTAAACTATGAAGTTAAAACAGCATCCTAGAGAAAAGCAGTTGCAATGCATTTCCATGACAGTGTCATAAAAACCATATGGTGGGGTCCATGCTACCTTTTTTATGGCTTATATATCATTTCTGTTTTCTATCCCCTGAGAGACTAAAAATGACTTTGTCATTCATCAGTGACTTATTGTTGAATTTCAGGGGGGACCCATGATGCAAAAATGGAGCATGGAGACCATGTAAAAGTCACAGACAGGGCTGCTCACTTTGATTCCATGTGTATCTTGCACTTATTAGGAAATCAGCAAACACCACTCTCAGTTTGTAGTTCTTCTCATCAACAGACATACAAAGTTCCAACCCATTGATGATGACACAAGATTTCTTATGGTGACTTTCTTTTGGGGCTTTTTGATCAACTGCTTTCGATAAAAACTGAAACCAGGGAGCTTTATTTCAAGACTTGACTTGACTTGGAGCAAATGAATCAAAACTAAAGCCAAGGAGAGCAATCCAAGAAACAAAACTTCTTCACACTAAATGTGCTGAGATATTACATTTTATGCCACCAGCATTCCATGGCTACTGAAAGTGCAAGACTCAATAAAGCTATTCAAAGGCAGATTATTAAAAAAGCAAGAGAAAGATTACCTACAGGGTATGCACATCATCCTAAACTGATCTGTTCTTGGATTTCCAGACTCTATTCTAAATGGTATTCCTCTGCGTTATTTCTACAACTATGGCAGAAAATTAATTAAATATTATTTTTTTTCCTGGAACAAAGAGCATTGGGAAGAAAATGTCCAAATGCAATCTTCTACATCAAGTAACTAAATACTCCTGGCCAGTGTGAATAATTCAGAGCAATCTACTTTTAAAGAAAGTTAGCTCAATATACGTAGAACACTAATTGGAAAAAAACAGCAGATGAGATATACACATTCAGAAGCAGCATCATGTGGTTGAATCAGAAGATTCCACCAATCATCAATGGGATCACATTTTAAAAATTCTTCACTAGGGACATTATGCTCATTTCCTCCTCCTCCTCCTCCTCCTCCTCCTCCTCATCATCATCATCATCATCATCATCATCATCATCATTATCATCTTCATCATCATCATCATCATCATCATCATCATCATCATCATTTTGCACAGAGAAGAATAAATCCCCTATCTGCAGTCAGATTTATCATGTTAAGTGATGTGATCATGTTGCATATGTAGCTCAATAAACTGAAATAAATAAAGAATAAATGTTACTTTCTCATAAAAAATAATAGTGTATCTTAATATTTAATACATGTGTGTGTGTGTGGGGGTGTTAAAAATTCTTATAACTAACTATGATCTTCACAGCAAATAACAATTACAACAGTGAAGGCAGGGGGTTTTTTTTCTCATAGAACACTCAGAACGGCGTTCCGGCACCTTTTTTGAGGGGGGGAAAAAGCTTCCTCTATTGGCTTTCCTAAGCCTATTGCAGGGCTAGGCAATCTTGGCTCTTTTTTATGACTCGTGGACTTCAACTCCCAGAAATCCTGAGCCAGCCATGCTGAGGGGAAAGGGAGAGGTTTCCAAGCTGAGCCATGCTGGTTCCGGAATTCTGAAAGTTGAAGTCCAGGAGTCATAAAAGAGCCAAGTTTGCCTACCCTGAACTAGAGGAGGACATTAAAATTATTTACAGGGTTACTTCTTTAGGAACTAAACTTTTGGAATCTAAAACAGCTAATTCAAAAAAGCCAACAGGAAAGAACCTCACATTTTTCATCTGCTTCTGTCTTTTGGAAGGTAAAATTAGATAACAAAATAATCTATTTCCTATGTTAACCTCTGCAATGAAATCAATAAAGATAACAGGAAAGAAATGAGAAACATTTTTCTCAATGTAATACGGTATGTCTAATTTAGCTGATGCAAGAAAAAAATATTATCTTTTGTACATACTCTTGAAAACTATTTTGAATTTAATCATCTATTACACCTAACCACTTTAAATTAAACAATTCTTAAGAATGAAATATTCTTAATTTGGACTTTACTTTTACTGTTTGGACTGTTGTGTGTTTTGAAAAATAGATTATTTAGAATCTAGTTATGTTGCACTTCAGTCTTTAAATAATTAACCTAGTATGTACATAACAATATATGATGTTTTCCCTGGTGAGCTTAACATCAGTAACAACATTTATTAAAAAGGCTAAAATAATTTCTGGTGGTTTTATCTGTATATTAAAATTTTGGACAAGCAGTGATCATGTATCCTAGCAAAAGATGTTACATATGTGCATAAGCGTAGTCAGTAGCATATGCCTTTTTAAAAATATCAAACATGCAAAGAAACAAAAATAAGTCCAAAATATCTGTATTACATCCAGAAATGCCAACTTTGCAACCAATATTTCTCATCCATAACTATGGCACCCTAAGGATACCTGCATACATGCAAATGCTTCTCTGGGATCAGTAACGCAGCAGGGATTGCTTCTTCCTTCCAGTAACATATACCTAAAACCAGTTTATTGCATTTGGCAATTGTACTAAAAAAATCATTGTCAACCAATATAATTCATTTAATTTGAAATCAAGTGAAAAATTGATTTAAATTACTTTATTAAAACAAACTAATGGCAATTCTTTTATAAGAAGTTGCCTCAAACAAAATGAGTTTGACATGCCTGCTCTAGATAGTTGAATGCTCCAAAATAAATTCTAGACAAGGCCTGTACATGCAGCCTACCAAGCACCCTTGGACAGAGCACAGACTTTTTTTAAAAAAGTAATAAAATCACCACCACTGCCCTGAAAGTCATGTTGCCTAGTGCCTCCCATGGCTTACCATGACTACGAGCTCCAACACTGTAGATGCTCCTCTAGTCACCAAATCATTGATTAGCCCACCAGCATTCCTTTGCAGACCACAAAGATTTTTAATTTATCAGTGTGGGCCTTTCCCTTCTACAAGTTGCACAGATCTCTTCTAGATTTTCCTCTTGCCTTTCCAAGTTATCTCCTTGGTCTGTCACTGAGCAAGAATTGACTTTGTAGGGAAGCATATTATCATTTGATGTATATTTAACATATGTTCTACCTTTATTTACTGATTATATAATATTTGCATGCAATCCACATGGTGAGGTTTGGGGCAACTTACAATAGAAAAAATATATTTTTAAAATCATAAGATTAAAACATAAAAGCAGGGCTTTTTTTCTCATAGAACGCTCAGAATGGTGTTCTGGCACCTTTTTTTGCACACACACAAAAAAAGCTTTTGCACAAGCTATGCTACTCCCTCTATTGGCTTTCAAAAGCCTATTGGCTTTCAAAAGCCAATAGGAATTGCTGCTGAGCGCGCCAAAAGACCTGGCTGGCAAACGTTGCACCGGCAAGTTGTCTGCAACGAAGGCGAGTAGGCAGGAACTTTGCATCCCTCCTGCTGCCCAACTACACAATCTCAATGTTCTAAACCAGCCCTCTTCTCGCACCCCTAATCAAAGGAAGAGTCTGGAAAGCGTCCAAGATCAAAAGGCTTCTGCCAAGTTTTAATTACACTGTTACAAAAATACAAGAGCTTGACTTCTCAAAGAAAAAGTTGCTTTCAGCAACTAGCCCCTCCCCAAACACTTCTTTTATAGAGAGCTCAGGGCGTGGTCTCCCTGTGCCTCCTCCCGAGGAGTCCCATAGCCTTCCTTTGTTTGTCCCTGCTCGTCTGCCTCCTGCGTCGGGCGTCCTTGAACAGGGCCAGCTGTGGGTCATCATCCTCCGCACTCTCGGGCTCACACAGCTGAGAAGAGGTTCCCGGCTGAGGACTCTGCAAAGTCTCCAAATCATCATCAGCCGGTTCGTTTCCCTCCTCCCCCACATCTGAGTCCTCCGATACATCGGACCCGGCTGTCGGGCCCACAGGCTGGCCCTGAGTCACAACACTATCCCGCACCGCAGGGCCCTTCCCCCGGGTCTGCCGATCCGGATGCGGTCGGGATGGGAACTGTTCGTGAAAAGCAGTCACCAACGCAGGGGCATGAACGGCGGTCGCGTCTTCCCATGTGAAGTCCTCCGGCCCGTACCCTTTCCACTCGATCAGGTACTGGAAGCGACCTTTCAGCCAGCGGGAATCCCTGATGCTGGCGACCTCGTACTCGGGGGTGCTGTCGCCATCACGAGGTCCTGATGGGGGAGGTTCCGCTTGGCGAAGTGGACAAGCCGGTTGTTCGGGGACCAACAAGGACCGATGGAAGACGGGGTGCACGCGCAGGGAACGTGGCAGAGTTAAACGATAGGCGACCGGGTTGATGACGGCCTCGACTGGGAACGGTCCAAGGTAACGGTGGTCCAGCTTCCTCGCCGGCCGAGTGGATGGTAGGTTCCTGGTGGACAGCCAGACCCGATCCCCCACCGATAATGGAGGCGTATCCCTTCTCGACCGATCGGCGAACCTCTTGTAGTCGGCCTTGGCCTTCTCCAGCTGCCGTCGCACCAACCGATGGATCGCCTGTAACTCCGCCATGAATTCGTTCGCTGCCGGCTCCGGTGAGTCCACGGGAGAAAGGGGGAAAAACCGAGGGTGATAACCCACATTGGCCAAGAACGGTGTCATCTGCGTGGAGGTGTGCTGCGAGTTGTTAAAGGCAAACTCGGCTATGGCCAAATAGTCCACCCAATTGTCCTGCTGCAGGTTAACGTAGCAGCGCAGATACTGCTCCAAAATGCCGATGACCTTCTCGGTACCCCCGTCGGTCTGAGGATGATGCGCGGACGAGAGGCAAACCTTAATGTCCAACGCCCGCATCAACTCCTGCCAGAAGCGGGCTGTAAACTGGGCCCCCCTATCGGAGACGACTCTATCGGGAAGGCCGTGCAGCCGGAACACCTGTTGGATGAACATGCGACTAGTGGCGCGAGCTGACGGTAAGCCGCGACAGGGGATGAAGTGCGCCATCTTGGTCAACATGTCCACCACCACAAACACTGTCGTGAAGCCGGAGGATGGGGGTAGATCCGTCAGAAAGTCCATGGACACAGCCCCCCAGGGTCTCTTGGGCGTTGGCAAAGGCTGCAGTAAACCAGGCGGGGCCCCTGTCGCTGACTTGGCCTGCCTGCATGGGACGCAGGAGGTGACATAAGACTGGACATCGTGTCGGACTCGGGGCCACCAGAATGTACGGGAGACCAGGTTCAGAGTCTTGAACAGGCCAAAATGCCCCGCAGCCGGGTTATCATGACATTGGCTGAGGACGAGTCCCCTGAGTGGCCCTCCTGGAACATAGAGCCGGTCACGATAATACAGGAGTCCATCCGTGACCGACCAAGGCGAATCTGGCCCCACCTCTTCCTTCCGCTGAGCCACCCACGCCTCCTGCTGCTGCGCCTCCCGGATCCGAGCCCGTATATCCACCGGCTCCCGCACCGCAGCAAAAGACTCGACGGGGATCACGGTCCTGGGCGGAAGCTTGTCTTCCACTCGGGTGTACTCGGGCTTCCTGGACAGAGCATCCGCTCTCTGGTTGTGCCCGCTTGGTATGTACCGCACCCGGAAGTCAAACCTCGCAAAGAAGAGGGACCACCGGATCTGGCGTTGGTTCAAATTCCGAGCGGTCTGCAGGCTTTCCAGATTCTTGTGGTCCGTCCGGACCTCGATTTGATGCCGCGCCCCCTCCAGATGATGCCTCCAAGCCTCGAACGCCGCCTTGATGGCCAGCAGCTCCTTCTCCCAGATGGTATAGTTGCGCTCCGAGGGATTCAATTTCCGTGAGTGATACGCGCAAGGGAAAAGGGTACCGTTGGGCGTCGCTGCCTGAAGTAACACGGCCCCAATGGCAATGTCGGAGGCGTCCGCCTCCACGACAAATGGCCGTTGCGGGTCAGGATGCTTCAAGATGGGCTCCTTCATGAAGGCGTCCTTCAGAGCTTGGAACGCCTGTTGTTCGGGGGCGTTCCACTGGAACCGAGTCTTCTTCTGCAGGAGCCGGGTGAGGGGGGCTGTCAAGGCAGCAAAGCCAGGGATGAATGTCCGATAGTAGTTGGCAAATCCAAGAAGTCGCTGAATATCCTTCACGCGACGCGGGGGTTGCCAACTCTGCAATGACTCAACTTTACTCGGTTCCATGGCGATGCCCTCAGGAGAAATGCGGTGACCCAGGAAATCAATGGTCACCTGGTAGAACTGGCACTTCTCCAACTTGGCAAACAGCCGATGATTCCGGAGGCGCTGCAGGACCTGACGGAGATGCTGATGATGCGCTTCACGCGACGGGGAGTAAATCAGGATGTCGTCCAGGTAAATCACAACAAACTGGTCCAACAGATCCCGAAAGACGTCATTCATAAAATGCTGAAACACAGCGGGGGCGTTGGTCAGGCCAAACGGCATCACCGTGTACTCGAAATGTCCATAGCGAGTACCAAACGCCGTCTTCCACTCATCACCCGGCCGAACCCTGACGAGGTTGTAAGCTCCACGCAGGTCCAGTTTCGTGAAGATCTTAGCCTCCCGGAGTCGGTCCAAGAGCTCGGGGATGAGGGGCAGCGGGTAGCGGTTACGCACCGTGATAGCGTTGAGTTTCCGGTAGTCACAGCAAAGCCGTAACTCGCCCGACTTCTTTTTGACGAAGAGCACGGGCGCAGACACTGGCGAGGACGAGGGCCGGATGAAACCACGAGCCAAGTTCTTCGTCAGGAAGTCCCGCAATGCAGCCAACTCGGGCTCCGACATGGAGTACAAACGCCCCACTGGGAGAGGCGCATCAGGGACTAGGTCAATGGAGCAGTCGTAGGGCCTGTGCGGGGGTAATTGGTCCGCCTCTGACTCGCTGAACACGTCAGCAAAGTCGGACAGTTCGGGAGGCAAGGAAACCCCTGAGGAACCCTCCACCTGGCCGGCACAGATATGGCGGGTGTGGTCCACGCACTGCAAACTTGGGGAGGTGACCAAGTTCTGAGACCAATAGATCTGTGGATCATGCGCCCGGAGCCACGCCAGTCCCAAGACCACGGGGAAGTGCAGATCCGAAGTGACGTAGAACTGAATGGCCTCCACATGGGTACTGATGGCCATACACACGGGTTGCGTGGCGGCCGTGATAGGCCCGGACAGGAGCACTCGACCATCGATGGTCTCCACAAGCATGGGCGGATCCACTGGACACTGGGGAACAGCCCATTTGGCCACAAAGGCCGAATCCATAAAGTTAGTGGTAGCCCCAGAGTCAATTAAGGCATGGACTGGAATCCCCTCTGACTTGCCAGGGAGGATCAGACGTGCCTCCAAAATCAAATGCCGTGGAGGTTCACAGGCACCGTTGGAACGGCGTCGCTCGGAGTGGATGTTGTGGGTCGCCCGATCTTTCACACCGTCTAGATCGGGCTCGGGCCGTTTCCCGATAACAAAGCAGGGGACTTTCTCAGGGCAGGCTTGGTCACTGACGCCCGCTGACGCTTCTTCGGGCAAGAAGCAGCCAAATGTCCAGGGTCCCCACAGTAAAAACACAACCCCTCCGATCGTCGTCTGTCCATTTCCGTCACCGATAGACGGGACCTGGCGGCACCCAGCTCCATTGGCTCCTCCCTCTGGACCGGGGGCTCACGCACAACAGGGGCGGCAGGGGTCTGTGGGGTGGCACGGCGACTCTTACGCTGCTGCAGCCGGGCATCGATCCGCAGACAAAGATGGATCAGCCCATTCAGGTCTGAGGGAATGTCCACGCGGGCCAGCTCATCCAACATCTCCTCTGACAAGCCATCCTGAAAGGCATCCACGAGCGCAGCCTCATTCCAGGCGGAATCCTGGCTAAGCAGCCGGAAATCGCTGATATAGGCCTGTAGAGGGCGCTGACCCTGCCTCAAAGCTTTCAGGCGTCGGGTGGCCGTCTGTGCCTTAATCGGGTCCTCGTACATGAGGCGCATATGGTCACAAAACCCCCCAAAGTTATCCAACAAAGGGCTAGGCTGTGCCAACAGAGGCGTGCCCCAACGAGCTGCATCTCCCGACAGAAGGCTCAACACGAATCCCACCTTATCTCGGTCAGTGGGGAAATCAGCTGCTTTCACGCTGATATAAAGCTGGCATTGTCCCAGGAAGGCAGGAAACAGTTCTGGATTACCAGCGAATTTATCCGGCATAGCTATCTGACATTTCCTCCTGGGTGGGGGGGCAGCATGTACCTGAGCCTGCAGTTGTGCCACCTGAGTGGCCAGCAAGGTGAGTTGCTGGTTGAGCTGGACATTCTCGGCAAGAAGCTGCTCCATCGTAGTATTAAGGGGTGGGTGGCTGAAAGCAAACTGTTCTAAACCAGCCCTCTTCTCGCACCCCTAATCAAAGGAAGAGTCTGGAAAGCGTCCAAGATCAAAAGGCTTCTGCCAAGTTTTAATTACACTGTTACAAAAATACAAGAGCTTGACTTCTCAAAGAAAAAGTTGCTTTCAGCAACTAGCCCCTCCCCAAACACTTCTTTTATAGAGAGCTCAGGGCGTGGTCTCCCTGTGCCTCCTCCCGAGGAGTCCCATAGCCTTCCTTTGTTTGTCCCTGCTCGTCTGCCTCCTGCGTCGGGCGTCCTTGAACAGGGCCAGCTGTGGGTCATCATCCTCCGCACTCTCGGGCTCACACAGCTGAGAAGAGGTTCCCGGCTGAGGACTCTGCAAAGTCTCCAAATCATCATCAGCCGGTTCGTTTCCCTCCTCCCCCACATCTGAGTCCTCCGATACATCGGACCCGGCTGTCGGGCCCACAGGCTGGCCCTGAGTCACAACACTCAACTAGGTAAGTAAGAGAGGACAAGGAGTGGAAGGTGGGTTCTGCGGAGTCCATGTGCACTCCTTTCTTGTGCTCACCCGTGTCAGTCAGGCTGCTGGCCTACCTGGTGCTGGACCTGTGCCACCGTCGCCTCACCCTGCGTGCCTAAGTGGCCACCCTACATCGTCTGGCCCGCACCACTTCCGCCGCCCACCCCGTGCAGGCCTGCTATATAGAGCGGGCCCTGCTGCTCCCACAGCACCAGCCGTGCTGGCTCTGGCCCCGGGGGGGCAGCCCGCCACCAACACCCCTCGCACCCATGGCCGCAGCAGTGCCGCCAGCCCCCCACCTCCTGCGCTTGCCAAGATGAGAGTTCCGGCACTTTTTTTTTAGAAAAAAAAAACACTGAGTGAAGGTATGTGATTAATAACAGATTACTGATGTTTAATAAATAATTAAATAAATAACCCTCCTTAAGTCTCTAGTTTTTCCAATCAAAGCATGCCAGAGAGAAAGAAGTTACTACTAAGAGCAACATCTTTTTTTAACTAGTCCCAGAAACTAATATCTCAATGTGTGTACCATAATTGAAGCTAAACATGTATGCATAAAACACTAACATGTTGGCAGGTATCCCGTAATGTTCTTCCACATTTGAAATGTAGATAAAATAGTACTGTCCCATAGGTTCTGAAATGCACAGTGCATTACATTTTCTATCAAATTTCTACAAATAGTTGTAAGACCATAAAGAAAGAATTCCCTATGGAGTAAAAACCAAAAACAAAAACCAAACACCAATGACTAATTAGAAGAATAGTCCTGAGGTCAATGATTAAGAAGTCACACCTCATTTGACCTCATTATAGAATGCCCATATAGAAATTCCATGTTGATTTTAAGTTTCATTTGAGAACTCTGTGCACATAACAAGAGAGACCAATCTATTGCACCGAGAATAGCTGTATGCAATCAAAAAGAGAGAAAAAGCCATGCAGCCAAAAGAAAAAAATAATTCCTCAGAATTATTGTTCAGTGCAGACAAGGAAGTTGCCCCTTGGCCTTATTTCTTCTAAGAAAGTAGACTCTGACAGTGATAAATGCAAATGTTCATTCTGTTGCCCCTACAAACTGATGTGTCAAATCAATTTAACATTTCTTTGGGATAGGAAAATGTAGCTTGGAGATAAAGTTCTGACATTGTGGTAGGAACATCATTCTTTGCATCACTCTGTAGATTGTCAGACGCCACAATGAAGGTCCTAGACCAGGGGGGATCAAACTGCCAGCCCGCAGGATGGTTGCATCATACGGAGGCTGCGCCACCCCAGCTCTGGAAATGCAAAAAAAGTCGCAATACATTGTGACACGTCACGTGATGCAGTAAGTTTGACACCTATGTCCTAGAAAAATTATTTTCACTAGAGGGTGAATTTTGGGGGGCCTCCATTACTATTAAGTTACTGCTTTGATTTTGGTAATTGCTGTTCTCTTATGGATTCTTTCCAAGAATACAAAAGCTCACTTAATAGCATACAGTATTATCAATAATCAATTTACTTTTACATAGCACAATGAATTTCTTCCAACAAATTTATCTGATAGATCTGATAACACACAAGGGTCTTCCTAGACTAAAGCAATGGAATGGAGACATGAAGTGACAGCCAAGAGCACTGCTGTTTTAAGATGAGAGTATAACTGAACACAAAATTATTGCCCACAATAATTAGGACATAGCTACAAAACTCTTCTACTTCAGTGCAATAATTTTATGTGGTGACCTAACAGCTGCATTGTCTGAGGAAACACCTCTTTGTGGGAGAAGTGAGTGACACAAGATATCAGAGATTTAAAACCTCAAATGTCATCAATGATTTTACTATCCACCTCAAATTTCAAATTATTTTTTTTCATCTATTCTACTGCATTGATTGAAGACAAGCAGGCAGGCAGATGTACAGATTTAATGGAAGGGTGGAATATGGTGAAGAAATATGCATTGACCATGATTGCTATGAGCAATTGCCCTGCCTGTATATCCAGTGTTTCTAGACAATTTTAACTCTTACAGAATGCAGCAAGGATTCTACAAATGCTTGCCTCATGTTTTTATTTTTGAAGTATGCTAACAATCTCTCTCTCTCTCTCTGCAGGAAGGAAGAGGCAAACTATTTGTTTTAAAAATAATCCATCTTTTCTTAATTTATTTTCAGCTGCTTTTTCCCAACTTCTAAGACATAGAAATTTATATTTTGCAAGTCCTTGATATGTTAGTGCTCATTTGTGGGGGGAGTACATTTCAATATAACTAATATACACATTTTATTTCCCAAGTTGTGAAATCCATGAAACAAGAATTGCATGTGATACCCCTGACAAATATAATATACCTCACCTTATCGAGCAGGATGTTAAAGGAGGTGGAAGTAAACATCAAATGGATGCTATCTGAGATTACAAAGCCATTTTAGAAAATGTTTAACTTAGGAAGAAGAAAATGGATGCCAGAAGTCAGAGAGATTACTTTAAACATAAGCCTGTCATTCTATATGATAGAAATCCTGTAATGCACTCCATCTTCCCAATATATTTGTAACATTCCAGCTGTCAAGCCACAAATGGATATCAAGGCCATTACTACTTCCTGTATATCAAAAAAAGGCTAATATTCTGAAATTTCAATATATAGCAGCCATCCTATCACACCAGCAAAGTTCTTTATTCCTTCAATATTTAATGTCAAGGATTCAATATGGCTCCTACAGTTCCTGTTCTGATAGCTTCTGGCATGTACACTAACTGTCTTAGACAGCTGTAAAGTGTTCTATTGCCAGAGAACCATCTAAAAGAACAAGAGGAGTCATAAATATTTATATAATCTCATATTCAGTTGATGTGTATTTAACACACTGTGTATTTATCACAATAATAGCAGGTGAAACTTTGAAACCAATACACAATATAAAGGACAGAAATAAAGGCAACATAAGCTGGAGCCAGAAGCATCAAACAGTGGTTTAGCTTACCATTCTTCTGAGTCCCAATAAAGAAAAATAAAACTTAGTAAATCCAGAATTAGTCCTACCACTGTGCAAAAAGAGACAAACCATTGTAGGTAGTAAATTTAAGGCATTATTCAAAGGCTGCAAATTATTGAAAATTCAGACTATAGTTTTCTTTTTATTTGGAAAATAGTCTTGAGGTTTCAATTATCAGCATGAGAAAAATCAGTCTGAATGATTTTGTGTTGAGCCATCAACTTAACTTTTCCTCAATAGGCTGAAGATAAACACCTATGGTACACTAATAAGAACTAAATCTCTAGAGTTAACATACTGAAAATTCTGGTGAATTCTCTAAAATCATTTTAGAATGGCTTCTTCAAAATGAGGAAAAGCTAAACCCTTCTGAGTTTGCATTATAAATGGTTGGCACAATGGGAGATGGATTTAAAGAAACAAACTTGTAAAGAACAAGGGAATCATTCTCACAAAGACTTAAGCTCTAATTTGAGTTGTGGCTCAATCACATATACAAATAGGCATAAAAGTTCTCCCCCCAAAAATGTGAGGAGAAAGTGTCTTTTTTGCTCAGTTTCCCTCAATATTTCCCTCCAAGAATTCTTAAATGTTGAATTTTTTACTCAAAGACTAACCCTGAAGCACTGGGTTGGGATCAGCTGATTTATGCAGGGGAAGACAATTTGACTTCCCTTCAACATCAATCCCATTTCTGCTTAATTACAGATTTTAGATTAAAGGTTCTTCCCTGTTTTAGAACTAGCCTTCCTCTATTGTAAGATTCAGAATAAAAAGAGGCATGGAAAAGTATGCATAGGGGAAGGGAAAGTTTTTTTGGGCCATGTCCTTAAAATGGACTTCAGGTGAATGCATGAACAAGACTTTAGTCAGAGGGATTTTTCAAACTGTGATTCTCAAGGAAAATAAAGGTACGGTTTGCAAGTATTTAGACCAGCAGAAGTCAAATAAATATGGCCGAGTGATGTGATTACACCACATACCTTGAAAGACAATTTGTTAACTTTCCTTTTGCAGCATCGACAATGCAGAGCACCTAATGCCCTACTGCTTTTGTGGAATCAAATCTTTCCTTAAAAAAAAAAAAACCCACCTGTCTCATTTATTGAATCATACCAGTGCTTAAAAAAAAATAATGATAAGGTTGAAATGGCTGTCAAAAAGCTAACAATAGCTCTAAAACTGTGCTTGATAAATTCTTCATCAAACAAACAAACAAACAAACAAAAAGTTGAGGTATTAAGTTGAATCCCATGTGGGCCACACTCCTGTACCTAGTTCTCTTCAATGCTTATGTAAATAACTTGAAGAGACTTTTCTTACACTTCTAGACAAAAAGTCTAAAAGTCTAGAAAGCAGAAACAAAATTTATGATTCTGATTAGAAAATTAAAAAAGAATGAAATCTAGCAAAGGGGAAATTTAAATAAAAGAAAGTTATAGGCATAAGATAGAGATAGCTGGTTTGGAAGAGTATGTGTAAAAAGGAGCCATGTTGTGTTGGTTCTCCCCCTTCCTCCAGGATTGGGTGCAGTCAGAGTTGAGAGGAGCGGAGAGATGCAGTCCTTGGCCTCTGCTATGTGGTGTGCTGCAGGGCTTGATGATCTTCTTTCCTGTTTAACAGCAATGGCATTATTAGTACACAGATGATCTCCAGTTATGTATCTCCACCCTCAGCCATCTGAGTGATGGCATGGAAATTCTGTTTTAGTGTCAGGAGCTTGTGGATGCCTGAATGGAGAATAACTATTTTTAGATCAATGCTGGTAAGACTGAGTGGCTTTGAGTTTAGGGATCCCCTAGTTTTGGAAGTCTTGCATCTCTTGTTCTATCTTAGATAGATCCGGTGCACAATTTGTGGGTCCTCCTGGATTTGTGGTGGCTACTGAATGGGCAAGCAACATCTGTGGCTAGGAAAGATTTAGCGTAGCTTCATGTTGTGCCCATTCCTGGCCTAGGAGACACTGCTTACAATCACTTACACTAGGGAGTCCTGCTGCTCTCTAACCTTGGTTGTTTGCTTGCAGTTGTTTCATTACCAGACTAGGTAACATCTTCAATGCTAGAAAGGAGTGGAGTTTGTTCTCTGTTAATATACATGATTGCTTATCTGATGTAATCCTAGTGTTAATCCCTGTTTGCCTGGGTGTTGATTGCTAGCAAGGAGATCTTTTTGTTTACTTTTTAGCTTTTTTATTGTCTCCTTTGAATGGCATGTAATTGTTGTTTATCTCTATGTGCCTGTTGATGGTTGATTTATCTTCTGGGAATTGCATAGGGTTTGTTGGAGTTAACTTGGTTTTTAGGATGCTTACAGTTTCTTAACTGAAAAAAATCAAGGAATAACCAGCCTAGTCAAAGAGCTACCAAGGAGAAAGCAACCACCCACCAACACTGACACGGCAAGCTGCTGTATATAAACAGAGAAGAAACCTTATTTATAGAAACATCTCTCCCCAATGGCATTTATCATCCTGTTAAATCTGGTAGAAGAATGTTCCATGTACCATCTGTAAGGAAATGTCCCTATTGGCACCCAAGGGGAAAAACTTTCTGTCATGGTGCCCACCATCTGAAACTACCTACCCAGAAATCAAAATTACTCCAGCTTTACTGGCCCTTTGCAAGGCACTAAAAACATGGGTTTGCCTTCAATTCTGTGGCCCTAATAGTATGTTTTTATGGTCAACCTGGGTGTTTATGAGTGTTCCCAGCTGGTATTTTTATGTTACTTCTGTTGTCTTTAATTTTGGTTGTTTTATTGCTTTTACTCTCTTTTAATTGTTAACCACTCAGAGTCATGTGTATGAAGTGAGAGACATATAAATTTATTAAATAAATACATTTTAAAAAACCTTGGACCTATAGTAGATTACAAACTGAATACGCAAAAGTAGTGTGCTGTGGTTGTTTAAACAGCAAATATCCTTTTTAGGCTGCATCATGCATAACATTCTAATTTTATTCTTGCTTTATTTATGGGAAGAAACAATTCCAATTTTGTGATATTTGCTGGAATCCTGCAAATTAACTATCTGTCTCTTCAACTAGGCCTCAGAGAAAGGAGCCACAGGCATTGCCTCTCACCTTAAGATATATGAGTTTGCACTGGCATCCATCTGAGATTCTGCCAGCTGTTTTAATTTCCGATGGAATACACCTCCTTGATTGTAACTCACCTGATTATTATTATTTGGGGGGGGGGTCACAGAGGGAATGGTTGCAGCAGAGTTATTCATTTCTCAGAAGCACTATGGCTCCAAAGAAAAAAGAAAAAATTCCTGCTGGAGGCTTAGGAAAAACATATTTCTGTTATATATTGCAGACATTTTCCTCCTACTGTTTTAATTCCTCTGTTATTTTTGAAGATTCACATCTCCTTGCAAACATTAAAAATACAGACTGAATAACAAAACATAAAAGATACCTAATTCAAATTAAATTAGCATTTTAAAAAGTGTCTGATCACTAAAAAAACTTTTTCTGGAATATAGAACTATTGTCTAAAAGCAAGAACGTATGAAATAATGACCCTGTGTCTCAAACTCCCTAAGAATATTAGTTTCCAGCAGGAGCCTTCCTTTTTTTTAGAGTTCTGTTTTGCTAGTAATATCTACAAGTCTGATCCATTGTTAGATTTCAGTATTTCTTCCTCCTAGGATTAGTTAATTGTTGCCCTTGCTAGTTCTTTCCAATTCCTAGTCATGCATTTATTTATTTTTGCCATGCTGAAATTCATATTGCTAGAAAAAAAAATCAACCAGGCATACAGAACTGCATTTTAGTAACCCTTCATTGGAATGACACACTATAAACAACTTTCCCCAAACTCACCAACTGGAAGTTACAGAGAAACTATCCAGAACCAAAGACAACATATAGAAGGATAAAAGAAAGAATGTAATCTACAAAATCAACTCTAACAATTGCAACCAATTCTATGTGGGAAAAAACATCACATCAATTAAAAACCAGGATCCATGAACACCATCTTGCAGTCAAATGCAAACAATCTCAAATCCTTAATCTCTACCCACACTGACACCAAACAGCACCAGCTTGATTGGAGCAACACAAAAGTCATTGGCCATGCTACCAGCCGCCACATTCGTGAGTCCATCGAAGCCTGGCATTCTGCAAGCAATTCCATCAACAGACACACTGACCTACAACCAGCCTACGAACCCCACAGAATTCAAATCAACCTCACAGCCAACCAGAGACAGCAATGAGCTTCAACCAACCCACAGCACAGTTCTTTTGCAACTCTGTTAGGATATTCCATGTCCCACTTAACCATCTGGAAGCAACTTATTCACTGATGAACATTGGCTAGAAGAAATTTATTCTCCAAACTAATACAGGATTTTGGGGAGTAGCCCAGTTGTTGCCCTGTAGGATTACAAGTGGAAGAAAATGTGCACATGCCTTGCACTTCAGTTCATAATACAAACATCAATTAAGGAGAATCCAGCTGTGTTTGATTCTTTAAAACAAAAGAAAAAGATGTTGCAATATTTCTACATCTTCTAAAATAACCCTAAATTTGAGGCACAAAGGTTGTATGTGTGGCCATATTGTCTGTAATGGTTGTCTTTCACAAGCAGATTAGGATGACAAATATTGACATTTTCTGTCAAAACTGCCTGAGATTTTTCTCTATATTGCCTCTAAAAAACAACCACGTTATTACATATCATCTGAGCAGAACTATAAAGACTATAAAGTAATTAACTTTTCAGAGAATGCTGCCTAAATTGTCTTTGGATATTATGCATGGATACATTCAGTAGCCTCATTTTTTGCAAAGGAAGATGTAAATGTAAAAGAGACCTTTTATGGTTTTGTTGAGGTAATAAGATAGAAGGTGTTTCTAAAATGTTCCAGTCCATATACTCTGCTAAAGAACTTGCCCAGGTTTTGGTGGGTCCACAGACCACATTCTTTTCATCTGAATTGTTCAGCCAGTTTTACTCTTTACAAAATGCCTCCACCAAGGAATACCAATCCACATTTATCAGGGCACATAATAGCACAGTGTTATGGCATTGCTATCCTGCAATTAGAAAGCAAGTAATAATTTCCATCTGTGTCAGATAGCTGGTCTACAGATAAAATTCCAGGAATGGGTAGGATCTAGTAATGGACCATTTACATCCTGGAAAGTGCTCACAGATAACATTCCTGACACTTATTTTATGTCATTTCTTTCCCAAGGGGGCATTTAGCAAGTAGCTACCCATACAAACTACTGCCATTACAAGCCACTGCCCCTTAGATGGTATTTCAGCCTGGTTATTTATCCTGTGATATGGAGTTTGAGTTTTTCAAAGCTGATTTTATGTTTACCATTCTGTCATTTGCATGTCAGCTTTTATTTTTCCATTTATTTTGTTTCCTTAAATTGCGAGCTCCTAACACAGCAGCTAAATCACTCTGAGCCCATTGTATACCATGAAATATAAATCAAATAAATAAATCTCATTATAACAACTACCGCAACATTGATTTCATCACCTTGGTAGGGAAAATAAACTGCTGTGCTGTTACCATAGAAATTGGCAAGACGTCAGAGTTGAAAAAACAAGTAGTGCATACAAACCTGACTATAAATATATAAACTTAGTAAAATGTCATTAAGAACGCAAGAATAGAGTGCAACAGGAGAGCTAGGAAAGATATACTAAATGTCAAGATAAAATATTTTTCTATCTGCTATAGAGAGACAAAGCATTTGATGGAGACAGTATCAATGAGTCCGATTAAGAAAGACCCTTAGTCCCATGTATAATTTTCTAGGGTCAAAATAATTTAGCTTTTTGTTGTTTAGTAGTTCATATTCTTTAAATTCATAATGTTTTAATTAAAGTTTTGATTCATTCAGAATTAAAGGCAGACTTTTCAAACTTGTCATTTGGAAGTTTGAAATAGCTTAGAAGTAATTAATGAGAATTTCTGAAAGTCATTAAAATATGAAGTTGTGAACTTGAAAGTTACCATGGTTATGAGCAAGATGGCTAATTCCAGTGGTGGAATTCAGCCTGCTTGCACCGGCTACCTTCCAGAAGTCCAGTTTAGGCCTCGGAGGCCTGGAGGAGGCCTCCCAGGCCTAGAACAGCCCACCGGAAGTGCATGGATGCCACTTCCAAAAGTTTGTTCTAGGCCTCGGAGGCCTGGAGGAAGCCTCCCAGGCCTAGAACAGGCCACAGGATGTGTGTGGATACCACTTCTGGAAGTCCATTCTAGGCCTCAGAGGTCCAGGCCTGCATCGAATAAGGGAACGGTTGTTCAGGTATTTGAATTCCACCACTGGCTAATTCTGTTATCTCAAGGTGCTCCAACCCATAGAAAACTGCTGTCCTGCAGTCTCCTTCTGGGGAGGCGCCATCTGTAGTATATGTGGGCAATCTCCTATCCTCTCCTTATCAGGATAGATTCCAAATAATTGGTCTACTCCAGACATGTCAAACACAAGGCCCGGGGGCCGGATGCGGCCCGCAAAGTGGTTTCATGTGGCCCACGAACCCATCCTGGAAACAGTGAGGAAATGGCCCCCACTGCCTTGGCCCTAGCCCAGGCTGGCCGGGAGCCAACGTACAATTTCACGGTGGCCATCTATGCTGAAAACGCATTCAGTCTTAGCTCCACAAGGCCGTCTGGAAACATCAAGGTACCAGCCCCTGCCGCATCAATCCCGCCCCCTGGGCACGCTCTGGGGAGGTATCACCCTTTGTGAGGAATGAAGAAATGCACCATTGCCTAGAAGTGGCCAGCACATGGCCCTGCCTACTTCGGGCAGGCTAGGGGCTGGGCAGCATTGCACTTCTCTTTAGATTCATGCCACCCAGCTCAGCCTCTCCGCACTGTGAGGAGAGCACCCCGCTGCCTGCCAAAACCAGGCAGGCTAGGGGCTGGGAAGCATTGTGCAAGTAACATTGACTTTCATGCTGCTCATGGCATCCCCTCCCCCAGAGCCCACCAAGCCAGATATGTGAAGTAGGCGAGGGCCATGTGCTGGCCACTTCCAGGCGATGGTGCATTTCTTCATTCCTCATGAAGGATGACATTTCCCCAGCTGTGTTTCTTGCTTGTTTTTCTCCCTCCCTCATCTCAAATATTTTCCCACACAGGAAGGAAGGAAGGAAGGATGGAAGGAAGGAAGGAAGGAAGGAAGGAAGGAAGGAAGGAAGGAAGGAAGGAAGGAAGAAAGAAAGGAAGGTAGGTAGGTCTGAGGGAAGTCCTGCCTTAGTCCTTCCCTGCTGCCCTTTCACCATCCCCTTGCACCCTCCTCCTGGCATATCCTGGGGGGGTCTCCCATCCTATTGCTAAGGAAGCTTTGGATACAAAGCCAGGTCTCCTCACATGGAGAGGGAATGGGCCTCCCTCTTGACTTTGCTCTCATACCCATCATAAGCAACCTGGCTAAGGAGAGCAAGCACAGCAGCAGCAGCCTTGAGGAGGTAAGTGCAGCTGGGTGCCCCCTTGGGGAAGTGGGGCTGGGCTTAGTGCCACAGGTGCTTGAGGCCTGGGCTGGGCATTTGACCTCCGTGCCACAGTCCAGCCCCCCCCACCCACATGGCCTGAGTGGAACAGTGAGGCTCCTCCAGTGGACCATACCTTGGCACTTGCTCTGGTCCCATCTCCTTCTGCCAGAGACCCTCAGATCTGCCCCATTCATGCCCAGGTCCCCATAGGTACCCTTGACACAAATGATGTAGAGCTGGCCATGCCCACCCAGTAGGCCACATGCACTCCAGCCATGCACACCCAGTAGGCTGCGCCCACCCTGGCCACACCCACCCGGCCCCCTGAGGGCAACCACAATGCTGATGTGGCCCTCATTGAAATTGAGTTTGACATCCCTGGTCTACTCAATGGTTCTTTGGTCTTTGCTGTGGTCATTGGTTCTGCTTTTGCAGAGCCATCTTCAGTTTGCTGTACCTCCCCCAGAAACCTATCAGTTTCTTTCAAACTGATGCAAAAAGTATTTACTTTCAAACATTTGCTCCAAAGGAGGATTTGGGGTTTAAAATTTAAATCCCAAATGTAAAATATGGCATTGGCATATCTATTTAACAATGACATCCAGTATTTATTTATTTATTTATTTATTTATTTCAATTTATATACCGCCCTTTTCCCGAGGGACTCAGGGCGGTTAATGCTTTTTTCAACCTTTTCACAGATTGTACCACTTTTAGAGCATGACAATATTCGAGTACCACCAGTGTTTAGTAAGGTGTCAAAAACTTGGTGATCAAAAAAAAAAAAAAAAAAAAGGAAAAAGGACCGGTTTTAATTTCTTTGGTGGTGGTTCCTTTGCTGAATCACTTTCCCTTTGCACTAATGAACATATTTATTATTCTCCCTCTCACTTTCTCCTCACTGCTTCTCTCACAGAAGCTGCTCTTCTTCTCCTCACTCTCCTCACTGCTTTTCTCACAGAAGCCTTTCCTTTTCTGCCTCTCTCTATCTCTGTCCCTTTCTTTTTCCCCATTGTCTTTTTTTCTCTCCCTCTCCTGCCAAAACCTTCTCCTTTTATATGCTCTCCTTTCTCCTGCCTCTTCCTCCTTTTCTCTTCTGGGTGCACCACTCTTTCGGGCTCAGAGAGCTCTTCAGTGTCAGCTGCTACCCCAGTTTTATTCCCCCATGCAGTCACCCACTCCCTGGCTGGCTGTTGTATACAGCACTGATCAGCTGGAGCTGTGCCGATCCTGGGGCCTCTGCAGTTCCAGCTGACTCTCTCACCCCAAGGTCTGTTTGCTGCTCCTGGTGATACCAGAGGCTCCCAGAAGCACCAATCAGCTGGAGCTGCACGTGCTGAATCAGGCCCTTAGCAGAGCCCCAGGAACACCACAGCTCCAGTTGACTCTGCCGCCACTTCAACTCATTGGCAGTGCTTCCGCTTCAGCTCATCCCCTCCACTATACTTGCCTACTGTAAGTTGCATGCTGTTCTCTTCCAGCCTACTACCGGCCCTGCAGAAAAGCCAGGGACAACCCCTTTACAAAAGGCAACAGGCTGGAAGTACACCCACCAAATTTATTTACACAAAACAGATCCAAAACAGAGCAATACTGAGCAAAACAAAATACGAACCACTAAAACAGAAGCTGCTCAAACGGTTGCCTTCAGCAACCAGCCCTCCCACACATTCCCCTTTTAAACAGTTCAAGGCATGGCTTCTCTCTACCTCCTTCTGAGGTGCCCCATTGCCTTCCTCTGTTTACTCCTGATTGACTGCCTCCTGTGTCAGGCGTCCTTGAACAGGGCCAGCTGTGGGTCATCTTCATCCACGCTGTCAGGCTCACACAGCTGGGTCTGAGTAGTAACCAGATGGGAGGGGCCTGGCTGAGAGCTCTGCGAAGCCTCAGAACTGTCCTCTGCAGGCTCTCCAAACCCCTCCTCCTCCTCTGAATCATCCGACCCAACTGCCGAACCCACAGGCTGACCCTGAATCACAACACATGCCACCTGCCAGCTGCTGAAGTACCACCAGTTGAAAAGACCTGCAGTATCCTGTACTTTATTTTAAAACCATTTCTCCAGTGAACTGCAGCCTTTTGGATTCTGCAATCCCGATCAATCCCAAAGGTTGTTCTGTACCAGCCTGCTACCGGCCCTGCAGAAAAGGCAGGGACAACCCCTTTTACAAGAAGGGAAGAGGCTGGAACTAAGCCTGCCAAATTTATGGACACAAAAGCAAACAGAACAAGACATGAACCATGAAACAGGAGCTATTCAAGTGGTTGCCTTCAGCAAACCAGCCCTCCCACACATTCCCCTTTTATACAGTTCAAGGTATGGCTTCTCTCTGCCTCCTTCCGAGGTGCCCCATTGCCTTCCTCTGTTGACCGCCTCCTGCGTCGGGTGTCCTTGAACAGGGCCAGCTGTGGGTCATCTTCATCCACGCTGTCAGGCTCACACAGCTGGGTCTGCGTCGTGACCAGGTGGGAGGGGCCTGGCTGAGGGCTCTCATCAGCAAGCTCTCCAACCCCCTCAGCAACCTCTCCAAACCCCTCCTCCTCCTCCTCCTCTGAATCGTCCGACCCAACTGCCGAACCCACAGGCTGACCCTGAATCACAACAAAGGTCAACATCCTGACAGAACGCTGAACTTTATCACATCAGTCTGTGGATTCAGCTAAGCTTCAGGGTGGTGGAAGATATGTCAGCCTTACAACACCAGAATCAACAGTGCTACTTGCAAGCAAACAAGCTAAAAATATCACCAGAAGAAATCCTCAAGCACCCATCCCAATGGTGGAAAAGAGAAGCCTCCAAAGAAAACCTTTTAGAAATTTGCAGAATAATTTTCTACGCACCATTTGTCTAAACACAAAAATAGATCGGGGGTACCATGACTTTATCACAGAAAGTAAATTCTTCTCAGAAGTTACTGGGTGAGCGGATAAGTAATGGCTGTCATCACTTGCATGTGTTTATCAACAATACAGGTAGTTCTCGACTAACAACAATTTGTTTAGTGACCATTCAAAGTTACAACGGCACTGAAGAAAGCAACTTATGACTGTTTTACATACTTATGATTGTTGCAGCATTCCCCATGATCAAGTAATCAACATTTCAATATTTGGCAACTGATTCATACTTATGATGGTTGCGGTGTCCCAGGATCATGTGAACAGCTTTTCTGACTTTCTCCCAAGCAAAGTCAGTAGGAAAGCCAAAATCCCTTAACAATCATGTTACTAACTTAACAACTGCAATGATTCATTTAACAACTGTGGCAAGAAAAGTCATAAAATGGGGCAAAACTCATTTAACAAATGTCTCACTTAGCAACATGAATTCTGGGCTCAGTAATGGTCGTAAGTTGAGGACTACCTGTACTATCTTTATGTATATACTAGATATATCCCCTACTTTTGTCAAGATAAAATTCAAAGGTCTGTATATTAACTTTCTTAATACTTTCCCATCCAATGCTCACCAGAACAAACCCTGGTGAGTTCCAACCAGGGCATTCTTTTAAAAACATCTCAAGATGAAATAGTAGCATGTTGTGATTAAGAAAACCTTGAAATTAACTGACAGGGATTTGTTGCCCAGTATGTCTTAAGGTCTCATGAGAAAACAAAAGAAAGCTAAGAAAAAGGCAGAATTGACTGGAAGTCTCTTGAGAAAAACATGCTAAACTATAAAATCGGATATATTTATTGTACTGGGTGCCTAAGACTAACGTGATTGCACTCTGGTACTCCAGAGAGATAGCAAGAAATGGCTGAGAATATATATGAAAGAACAGAATTACCAAGAGACTACAGATAACCACAATCTTAGAAAAGAAAAAAGACCTGTGAGGAAAGACAGGAAATTATGATCATAACCTTTGCTATGCAGGTTCTCCAGCATGTTTCTGAAGGATGAGATAATAAAATATCTGAAGAAATATGAGCAGGGTTTCATAAAGAGTAAATCTTGTGTGAGAAATCTAATGCAATTTTAGATGAGATATTGCTGATATTAAGTTGTGGGCAGACATACAAGGTCAAATGCAACATCACAATTTCTCTACAGAGCCTTCTAAATATTTTCCATCGGCATATAGTTTTACGCTTGTAAATAAAATTCAGTTGCACTAACATATGAGCTGGTATATTGAATAAAGAGCAGCTTGCGATTATCTCTCTCCAGGGAACAATAGCAAGGAGATGCATGCCATCATGGCAAATATCATAAATGAAATTAACCTTAAAAATTGAAATTGTAATAGAAACAGCACAATATTGCAATGGATAATTCACTTTTTACACTTCTTATTTGGAACAGGCAAATCCATATCAGCTTTTCTTCGTTTGCATTTCTCCAGTCTTAAAACTCATTTGTTTTGATTCTTTATCTTTAAGAGTTTCTTTGGTGCTCCTGTGTGTATTGCTCCATTACATTTTTGTATGCAATTTATCTGAATACACACACTAAGCAATGTTCCCTAGCATAATACATTTGATAAATTATTTACCTTAATATGCATTCTTGTCTGTACCTTCTCTGAAATGGTGAAATTTGCACAGTTTTGATTGAGAAATTAATTCACAAACTTAGGAATAATTGTGTTTTTATTCATACATTGTTTGAGATGCATGAAGTAAGATGAGCCGAACTTAAATTAACAAGTAAATCCATTCTCTCCACCTACTTGCCAGTTCTGTTGCTAGATCATCTTTTTTAACATTTCGTATTTGAGGAGATATCATGCATATTGCCAATATTCCAAATCCACCTCAAACCCAAATGTGAAATTTACTTGGATAAAACCTACTCATATAGATTTCCATGGAAGCTGATACCCATATACATTTGGGCATACATTTCACGGTTCCTGCACAATACATTTCCATCTCTAATACTAAAAATGAAAACTGATAAACAATGAAATGAGTCATGTTTATACTATGTTAAAAGCATTGTATTATTTTATGGCTCTTATTATTATGGCTCTTATTATTATGGCTCTGGGTGAGATTCAAGGTGCTGGTAATGACCTACAAAGCCCTTCATGGCATGGGTCCGGAATACCTCAGGGAGCACCTGTGGCCGGCATCAACTTCCCTCCGCCCAGTGCGCTCCCACAGAGCTGGGTGCCACCGGTAAAAGAATGTTGACTGGTGGCCCCCAGGGGGAGGGCGTTCACTGTGGGCGCCCCGGAGCTATGGAACCATCTTCCAGTTGAGCTCCGGATGGCGCCCAACCTTCGCTCCTTCCGGCGTGATCTAAAGACCTACCTGTTCGAACAAGCTGGCCTGGCCTTATGGGTGATGGGTTTGGGTTTTATTGTTTTTTATGTATTTTAACTTATTGTTATAGTTTCGGGGCATCTTGTTTAATCTCTTTTAACTTTTGTATTCTTGTTTTTTAACATGTATTGCCCTGTTCACCGCCCTGAGTCCTTTGGGAGAAGGGCGGTATACAAATAAAATTATTATTATTATTATTATTATTATTATTATTATTATTATTATTATTATTATTATTATTATTATTATTATTATTATTATTATTATTATTATTTTATTCTGATGAGTCTAATCTATTTAATAAATACTAGCTTAACAATGTAGTCCTATACCTGTCTCTACAGAAATTAGTCTCACTGGTTTCAGGAAGTTACTTACTTTTCATCTCATAATCACTTGGATAATTTAAAAATCAGTTGCAAACTAGATGCATTTTTTATGCTGCTCTTTGTTTCTCTGTGTTTTATCAAAGTGGATGGACTTTTTTTCCCTTCTAAACAATAAATGTAACTTTAAAATTACTTAGAATACACACTGATCGAAACATAGTTCATTTAAGAAAGATTTCTTTCTTCTGAGCTGTTGGCCTTCGTGCATCTACCTCTGAAAGTCTTTGTGATGTAACTTTTTCTTTTCTCCTGATGTGGTTTTAAGGAGACAGATTAGGGATTGTGTTTGCTTAAGAAAAGGGAAAATATGAACAAAAGAGCTTCAAGGCTCAGCCATGTGCTATTAATATTAAGCAGAATGGTCTAATAGAAATGTAATGGGGAAGATGGTTTCTAATTTGCACTTGAAATGTCAGTAAAAATATATCACAGAAAAATAACCCTAGACCCCACTCTTTAAAAACAAAGAAAGTAATATTGATTTTGACTCACATTGCCATCTGTACCTCCTACCTCAACCTCAGAAATCTATAACACCCTTTTTATGTGTGTCACATGATTCATATAAAAAGGGATAGGGTGTCGATCACATAGTCATGTTAGAGTCCAGGCATTTAAAGAATAACAGTTAAAGAAAAAATTGTCTGCTAGGTCTTTATAGAGCTGCTGTTCATTACCAACTAACAGTTAATAAACCTAAGTGAACCCAGTATGATTTACTTCTCAGTTGATATGCCAAGAACTTTTATGTCTTTGTTCAGACTTGAAACCATTCTCTTGGGAAAAGACAATGCAATTTATGAAGTGACTAGAACTCTGCCTTGCTTTTATTTCAGCTAAGCATGGAGCATTGTGGTTAAATAAGCAGCCTAGATTATATAAGTGCACACTGACATTTTTGCCATTTTGAACTGGCATTAAGTTCCTATCAGCGAGAAAGGCCAAATCTTCAGTACATTATGGAAATGTACAGACAGAGCTAGAATCTCAGAAAGAATACTTTTTTTTTTCAATTTGCCTCTTTCTTTCTCATGTTGGGGCACTCATCATTATATGAGTTATTCTAAGTATTTCAAATAAATTAGCTAGACCTAGAATAAATCAGTGATGTTGTTATTAGAAGAAAAATATGAAACTATTTCAAAAGGCTTCGTGAGACCAAAAAATGTTAAAGAATTGCAAACCCATCAGTATCTTATTAAACCTATAATGCTTTATCTTGAGTTAATCTGACATTCTCTCTGTACATCTCCATTTTGTTCTGTCTTTACAGAAGAAGGTTTGGAATTCAAAGTTGTTAACCTAACCATGATACATAGTAAAACAACTAGCAACAAAACATGTTCTTCCATTTATTTTTTATAAAGCTATTGCATTTATCACTCGAAAAGAAAAAAAATAAAATCTTGATAGCTTTTAAACATACTTTGTGTTCCTCAGCAAATAATAAGATTCTGTGTGTTCCTTCACTGGGGATATGAAATCACATTACACATTTCCCATCTATTTTTTTATCATTGATTACCAACAGAGACATGGAATTAACATTATTTCTTCCTTTTGTACACCTACGTACTACGCATCAGTTGCGGATTAAAAACTCAGAGAATCAACTCACGACTTAGTGTATATGTTTAACAATAGCACCTTGCATTATGGGATACAGTGGCTCGGGGTATCAGTTTATGGTTGGGATGAATTATTTTTTTAAAAAAATATAGTATGAGTTAGTACAGGTGGTCCTCGACATACGGCCACATATGCAACAGCAAATTTTTGTTGAGAAATTTGTTAAGTGAGACATTTGTTAAGTGAATTTGTTGTCATAATGGTTAAGTGAATCACTGCAGGTGTTAAGTTAGTAACATGGTTGCTGGGTAAATCTGGCTTCCCCATTGACTTTGCTTGTCAGAAAATTGAGAAAGGGGATGACATAACCCCAGAACACTAACTTACATAAATATGAGAAAATATTGTATACCACAGCTACCAAATGTGGTACATGTTGGTGAATAGGCTTTGAAAAAGGACTTTCAACAGTGAAAGAACCAGCAGACAGGAAAATATGCTGCAGAGTAGCACTTGCTAGAAAAGCAATGAACACTTTGGAAAAGATATTCAAATGCCCGGAAATGTCTATAGGGTTAGGTCACTAGGCACTTGGAGACCAAAATGGACATCGCCAACCATATTGGAGTACTTGGGTATGGTTAGGAAGGCACTGACTTTTCTAGTTTACCCTAACTAAGGGTCCTGGTAAAATACATGGGAAAATCCCATTGGAGGAAAATTCAACCTAGGGTTAAGGTTAGGTCACCCTGAAGTCAGAAAGCAAAATGCACATTGCCAACAAACTCACAGTGCATGGTATGGTTAGGAAGACATTGATTTTCTAACTTGCCCTATCTATGTTTCCTGGTAAAATACATGGGAAAATCCCATTGGATGAAAATTCTACTCAGGGTTACAGTTAGGTCACCATGAACTCGGAGAGCAAAATGGACAGTGCTAATGGACTCAGAGTGCTTGGTTTTGACTATGAGGGCTATTACTTTAATAGTCTACCCAAGCTATATTTCCTGGAAAAATACAAGGAAAAGTCCCATTGGAGGAAAATTCCACAAAGGTTTAGAGCTAGGTCAGCATGAACTCAGAGAGCAAAATGGACAGTGCTAATGGACTCAGAGTAGTTGGTTTTGATTACGAGGGCTCTTACTTCTCTAATCTACCAAATCTATGTTTCCTGGAAAAATACCTGGGAAAATCCCATTGTAGGAAAATTTCAATTAGGGTTAGGGTTACCTCATCATGAACTCGGAGAGCAAAATAGTTGGTTGGCGATGTCCATTTTACTCTCTGAGTTCATGTTCAGCTAACCCTAACCCTAAGTGGAATTTTCCTTCAAAGGGATTTTTCCATGTATTTTAGCAGGAAACGTAGATAGGGCAGACTAGAAAAGTCACTGCCCTCCTAACCATACTGCAGCACACCGAGTTGGTTGCCAATGTCCATTTTGGTCTCTGAATTTATGGTGAGCTAACGCTAACCCTAAGTAGAATTTTCGTCCAGTGGTATTTTCCCATGTATTTTACCAGGAAACATAGATAAGGCAGACTAGAAAAGTCAGTGCCCTCATAACGATACTGCAGCACACCACGTTTGTTGGCAATGTCTATTTTGCTCTCCGAATTCATGGTGAGCTAATCCTAACCCTAAGTAGAATTTTCGTCCAATGGGATTTTCCCATCTATTTTACCAGGAAACATAGATAGGGCAGACCAAAAAGGTCAGTGCCCTCCTAACCATACCCAAACACTCTTGAGTTTGTTGGCAATGACCATTTTGCTCTCTGAATTCATATTAAGCAGTGGGCTAATGCCTCCTTAAGTAACACCAGCTGCCTGCAATTATTGCATGTTCGCATCCCACCAGGCTCAAGGTTGACTCAGCCTTCCATCCTTCCGAGGTAGGTAAAATGAGGACCCAGATTGTTGGGGGCAATTAAGCTGACTTTGTAATAATGCCGCTTGGGGGTGTGTGTGAAAGTCCTAACAAGCAGGCATATACATAGAATGAAGGCTACTGCTAAGCTTGTAAGCCGCCCTGAGTCTTTGGAGAAGGGCGGGATATAAATGTAATAAAAATAAAAATAAATAAAATAAAATAAATAAGTGCAATTTTCCTCCAATGGGATTTTCCCATGTATTTTACCAGGAAACCTAGATAGGGCAGCCTAGAAAAGTAAGTGCCCTCCTAACCATACTCAAGCACTCCGAATTTGTTGGTGATGTCCATTTTGCTCTATAAGTTCATGGTGACCTAACCCTAACCCTAAGTGGAATTGTAGGTGCATTAGAGAAGTGTGACTATAGCAGCAGTTGTTTCCATTTTTAATTTTATTGCATATATATTTGTGTAAATTTTTTGGCTTGCTAACAAAGAATAAAGGGAGACAGATATGATCATTTCAAACTTATTTGTTCTCATCAGTCAGCCATACCCTTCTGAGATTCGAACCTGGGCCGACTGCATCTTAAGCAGTTGTTTTCACCCCTAGGCCACAGGCTCTCTCTCTCTCTCTTTGTTAGCTGAGAAGCAAGGGAGATATGTGTTAAATGTTTGTTAAGTATTTAGAATACACTTGCTTAGTCCCAAGCACGGGACAAATCTTATTTCCTTTTTTCAGCCTAGCCCAAGGCCATCAAAACACATCCCCACCCAATCAGAACACAGCTAAGCCCCCACCCAATCAGAGCACACCTCCACCCCATCAGAACACAGCCAAACCTCCACCCACAGAACACACCCCCTCTGGCAGTTTAAAAAAGAAGAAAAAACAGCTACTATCATACACTTCTCCCAGAAGAACGAAGCTGAAGTCACCAGCCTGAGGATGACGGATGAGATTTCGTCGAAACGTTGCCCTGAGAAAAAAACCTGAATGACCAAAGATTATATATATATATATATATATATATATATATATATATATATATATATATATATATATATATGTTTCAAATGTTAACTATTTAGATTACCTTGCTAGGCCCCAAACATGGGGCAAATCCTTATTTCCTGTTTTCAGCCTATCTTGAAGGCTATCGAACAGGCAGTAGTCACACCGGACAATTCATATATTTGTTAGTAATTTACACAAATATATATATATATATATATATATATATATATATATATATATATATATATATATATGTAGTTATATATATATATATGTAGTTATATATATATGTAGTTATATATATATATATGTAGTTATATATATATATATGTAGTTATATATATATATGTAGTTATATATATATGTAGTTATATATACATGTATATATATATATATATATATATATATATACATACACATACACACACACACACACATTTGTGTATATTGTTTTATACGGTTTTAGGGTTGTAAGCCACTCAGAGTGGTTTTAAGATGGATTATTACAAAATTGATTTAAATAAACAAATAAAAATGAAACCTATGTTTTTTTTATAAAATAGGACAGAAAGAACCTACAACAACCTAGGTATTTAAAGCCAATAAGAGGACCTGAATCATCCAGTGAACTCTAAAAGACTAAATCAACATGCCTGAGGTTTTTAAAATGTTATCTGTACTATGACTTATACCTGGCAAATAGGTTTAATGATTTTACACAGACCAAAAAAGATAGAAAGCTGGGATGCAACAAAACAAAATGCCAACCTCCAGCATTACCTTTACTTTAAAAAACACATCCGGTCTATATGGTTGAAACTCAAAGTTACATTTGAGCATGAACCCCTGGTCAGAATAGGACAAAGATAAGCAATAAAGTAGGCTATATTATAGATATATAATTGATATATATGTGGGGGATAAAGAGAATAACATTATTTTTAGATTGCTACAGTATTTGACAACTGGTTTTATCACAGCTAGGGCAGATTTTGACTGATTTAAAAAAATTAAGCAGAGTTAGACCTGTTAAAATGTGGATGGGAGATGATCAAGAAATGCTGGAGCTATACTGATGACTAGTAAGTTAAAAAAAAAACAAGGAGAAACAGGATCATCCAATGCAGATTAGACCCTACATGGAAAAAAAGGCTAAGGAATGTGAGACATTATTGCTAATGCAAGCTGGATAATTTGAATACTAAAAAGAAGTCAGCATGTGCGTCATTGATTACAGAAAGACCTTTTCTTTGTGTCAATCCTGTCAAGCGGTAAAAAAGGGCCCAGAAAAATGGGAATCCCAAAACATCTCATTGTTTTCAGGAGAAACCTATAGTATGTACAGGTCAGGAAGATATAATACAAACAGAACATGGTGAAACAGACTGGCTTCAGGCTGGCAAAGGACTCCCCTTATTTATTCAACCTATATGGTGAATATATATTAAGAGAAGCTGAATTGAAAGAAGATGAGTGTGGTTTTAAAACTAGAGGAAGACACAGCAATAACCTGCACTATGCTGATGACACTATCCTGATAGCACAGTGAAAAAAATGGGACTATAATTCGATATAAAGAAGACTACACAACTGTAACGACAACAGGTAGAACAATTGGCAATGAAGTTATCAAAGTGGTGGACAGCTTCTGCCTTTTAGGCTCAACTATCTACAGTCAAGAAATATCCCTCAGACAGCACTTGATGAAACAGCAGTGAAAAGATATTCAATTGCCATGATATTTCTATATACAGTACGAGGGCAATTCGGAAATAAACCTCTGCTTGGTTATCAATGACAGACACTCACAGATACAGAACTTTTATTATACACATTAGAAAACTACAATATTACTTTTTTTTACATAATCACCATTCAGATTGACGCACTTGTCATAACATCTTACAAGATTTGAAATTCCTTAGTAGTAGTCGCTCAGCGCCAAATCTGGGCTACGGGGTGTGTGTGATCAAAAGTATCCCAACGGGATAATTTTTATCAATGGCTAGAAAAATGAGTTAGAGAGAAAGGAATGTGATAGGTAATTTTGAATATATATTAGCAAGAAGAAGACCATCAAGCAATTAATTAACATATTATTTATGATAATTAACTATTACTCATTTTTTTAACACATGAACCCAGATATTATGCTGTTTGCTATATATTGAGAATGTTATTTGAAAAAACCCTAACCTCAACCCCAACCCTAACCCTAACCCAAATCCCAACCTCAATCCTGACCTCACCTTATTCCTAATCCTATAAAAATAATAAAATTATATTTAAAAAAATCCCAATGAAACTGCTTCCAAAGTTCTTGGGTGCGTCTAGCAGTGTGCGGGCAAGCATTATCGTGAACCAACACCACACCAAAAATCAGCATGCCCCGACACTTGTTATGAATGGCTCATTGAGTTTTTGTAATGTTTCACAGTAGATGTCTGAATTGATGGTTGAACCATGCTCCATGAATTTCACTAGTAGTACTCCTTTGGCATCTTCACATTTGGTGGGATTTTCTACGGCACCACTGGTGTGATGTTGGTTCATGATAATGCTTGCCCGCATACTGCTAGATGCACCCAAGAAGTTTTGAAACAGTTCTGTTGGGATGTTTCCGATTACCCCCCCATACCCCAGTTTTGGCGCCTAGCCATGGCATTCTTTGGGAACACTCTATGGAAGTGAAAGTTTGACATTTAAAGAAGCAAGATAGAAAGAGTATTGACATCTTTGAACTTTGGTGTTGGAGAAGGCTCCTGAGAATACCATGGACAGCCAAGAAAACAAACCCAGAAACTCATCAAACAAATCAACTCAGAGTTCTCACCTGAGGTACTTATGACCAGGCTCAAATTACAGTACTTCAGACACAGTAAGCAAATATCTAGCTTTCTAGAAAAAGGCTCTAATGTTGGGAAAAGAGGAGAAGGTAAGGAACATCAGGGTGAATGGTCTCAGTTACAGTAATGAGTGCACCATTGAACGACTTGAAAGAACAGGTTAGGAACAGATCATCATGGAGAAACTATATCTATCTGGTCACTAGGAGTTGAAAATGACTTGATGGCACATAATTAATTAAAAGGAGGTAATGGTAAATTACTTCCAAACCAATACAGTCAGGGTCACAATCACTAGGAATCAAGCTTGTCTCGAAACTTTGTTTTTATGTCCCTCTTGGAAACTATTTTATGCATGAGGAAGTGAGAATACCACAGGTTCTCAACATATCAAATATGTTGGAAGCCTCTGCTCTAGGCCATTGTTTCTTTGATGCATTCACTGAGTAAGCTACAACTGGTTTGACACAGCATGCTAACCATATCACAAACTATGCTAATATACTACTTGGTACAGTATCTGAACTCAGCCTGTTTATGTGTTCATAGGAGTCACTGGATGTGAATTGTATAAGAAAATCTTAGACTATCATTTTATATCCAGACACAGTAATTCAAAAATTGCTGGTTTATTATCAAATATTTGCTTTATAGTCAGCCGTAATAGTTATAAAAGCCAACAATGATTCTCTTGAGAAATGCAGGCTGAAATATCAACTTTTAATAAACATAAACCACAGTCTCAATGCATTAACCCCCCATTACATAGTAGGGGGGGGAAAAGAAACATGTCTCTGGAAATAAAGATATAATAGCCATCGAGGAAGGCTATAAACAAGAGGTACAATATGTTACACTTCCATTGGATTATTGTTTACTTTTGCTTTTAAATGTATAAAGACTCTCTCCTCCATTCAATCATGCCTGATTTCTCAGAGACTGCCTAGACAAGTTCCTGCAGTTTTCTTGGCAAGATTTTTTAGGACTCTTTTGCCATCGCTAGGGCTGAGAGGAAATGAATGGCCCAAGGGCACCCAGTCTAAGACAATACTAGAGCAGGAATTCCAATTTTGGAAAGTTAAAAAAAGCACTCCAATTCTGACAATCATAATTGCACAGCTAAGATATGTACTGTGTGTTTTAATTAAAAGAAGAAGATAAAGCAACCCAAGTCCAGAACAGGCCAGTCTTGTAATTTAAAAAATTAAATCCAGAAATAGAAGACAGGGCCATGTGTTTTATACAGCATCTACAGCAGTTTGTCCCTGACTTGCAACAATATCTAAAGAATAGTGTAAATCATGGGTGAAAGTAAATCAGGACTGGTATGAGGGTAGGATTTTAAGTTATCTGGGTCCTTATCCAATAAAGAAGGAATAGGAAGCCTACTTTTATTGAGGTCAGATTCCCTCAGAGATTATCTATCAGGCATTGCACACCAGTGAGGAGGTAGTTGAAAGAAACATATCAAAAGTATATGTCCCCTGTGAGAAACAAATCCAGAAATAAAACTGAATATTGACAGATACTGGCAGGTGCCAGCTCCTGAAAACATTCAGTTCTAGAGAATCAAATGACATCTAGGACACTGCTGGTGAAAGATGTACAATGAACTCAACCAAAGACTTGTAAAATTATTGTAGTCCAAACCTCCCATTTGGACTATTGTAATGTGATCTACATAAGGCTGCAGTTGAAGAATATCCAGAAGTTTCAGTTGGCTCAAAACACAGTGGCCCACATAGCTTTGTACAAGCACAAGCATATATACATATACATATACATATACATATACATATACATATACATATACATATACATATACATATACATATACATATACATATACATATACATATACATATATCACCTGTTTTGAGGGAGCTGCATTGGTTGCTGATTTCTTTCTGGATGCAATTCAAGGTGCTGGTTATCACCTACAAAGCCATACATGGCTTGGAGTAGGTTATTTGAAGGGCTGTTTTCCCCAGTTACATGTACCCATACCCAGCCCAACAGAACAAGAAGGCAGGGTTGTTGCATCTATGAAAGAAATACATCTGGTGAGATCAAGAAAAAGGGGGTTTCATGGTAGTGTCTCCCTCCCTGTGATAAATCATTCCCTTGGAGATAAGATTGGTCTCCATCTTGTTACTTTTCTGAAAGGTCCTAAAGACATGTTTCAGTGGGCTTGGGGACTCCAAGTTGATTTGCAGCTGAGCAAGTGGCTGGTTTGATTGTGTTTGTCACTGTCACGTGGGGAGGGGTGACAATATTGTGGCTTTTTATTACTCTACAGTGCCTGGAATCTCCATGCGTGAGTTGGGTGGATATATAACTTTATTTAACAAACAAATAATTCCACTGAAGACAATGTACCAAGCAACCTAATTATACACTAGTCTTTTGTAATATTCCTCGAAACAACTGTGATTGGATGTTTGCTTTATTAGATTAACTATCTATTTCCTACCATTGATTTTCTGATACAGTAAGGCTGTTTCTTCTTATCTGACAAACTCAGTGCACAGAGGATTTGCAGCATTGCCTGTTTGTCACCAGAATTAATATAAACCCTTACAAACATCACTCTCTATCCTTTGATCAATAGCACCCAACAAAAAGCTTGATTTTATCATTAAGCACTTTGGCAACAACATACAACCACAAAACAAAAACAAAAACAAATGATGCTATGCTGGAATAGATAGGCCTTGCTGTCAGCTTATAAAGAATTATATTTGGGAACTGTAAGCAATAAACATTTTTCTGCATGGAAAGCTCAATAGTAATGCAAAAAGAAAGCTAGCATTAGTTATTAAAGTATTGGCTCACTTTTTCAAAGTGAACACATTCATACAGTATAGCTCAGTACGTAATTATCCATCCCAAAAATGAATGAGAGTGCCGTCACTTTTAGCTTGTTAATGTCTTTGTAGTAAGTGCATATACCGTATGTGAGTGTATACAATAGCAACATGTATGTGAGTGTGTATGCATATATAGGTATATACAAGAAAGGGGGTGTTTCCACTTCTGTAAATGCATAAATATACTGTCAGAATCCATTTATATCATATTCATAAATGTATGTTTAAAACATTATTCCATGGATTCTGCCATCTCCCGAAGAGGAGGAAACGGATGTGTATTGAACCGGTATTAGGCATTTCAAAGGAAAAGAGAAGCCTTTTGAACTGGGGAAACAAAAGGGGGGGCTAGCATCTGGCTTTTGTCACGGAAGGGAGCAATAAACATAAAAGGTCCTAAGTTCCTTTTTCCCACGAGAGGGATGATACGAGGTAAATGATGAGGGACTGACCAAATGGGGTTAAGGGGGGGTTAAACCAGGAACTCTTTATAAGGGTTTAGTTCGTGGAAAATAATAAGTCCTGTCTTGTATTCCTACAACCAAGCATGTCATAGTAAAGATTCTTTTTGGACTAGATTTGACTCCAAGAGTTTTGTCTTCCTAAGACATGGTTTGGGGTGGGTCCTGACATATACTTTCAAATCTCCTGGGATCTCCCTAGTAAGGCAGACACACAGTATAAACTTTCTGATGCCTAATGAATGTATAGTTTTCTGAGTTGATTTCCAGATCCTCTTGTCTATCACCTTTCTTTATGTACAATTTAAATGCAGCCCTTTGGACCAAAAAGAATGTCCACTCTTCATTTACATCATTAGGAAGGTTTTGTAATCCCATACAGATGTCTTTGAAGATCCAGTTTCCACTCAGCATTCCTCAGGCTCAGTTAGTGGGTGACCGAGAAAATTTCTACATGAAATCCTGGTGAGCTGCTGTGCCAGTAAGAATAGGCAATCCTGACTTATCTAGATAGACTTAATAACATTATGCATTCTAAAAATGACTCACCCCAGATGAGTCTTTGAATTCTAAATTTCTGCTCAATATGCTCTAAAACAATTAATAACTGCATTAATTGGTTTTGGCAATAGATTCATGGAAGACAGAATACCAAGGTCAAATGATTATGTAACTAAGATTGTTATGTGTCTGGAGCATAAGGTGCTTCATTATCACAAGTATCTACTAGGAAATGGAAAATTACAGGGATATAGTTGACTTGATCCAAAAACGCAAAGGGCCTTTTAGAAAAGAAATGGCACAATGAACACCAAAGGCCCATTCATCTTTGTTGGCACATGAGATAGAACTTGCTAAATGTCATTTCCCTTAAAATATTATAGCTAAAGATTAACTGTGCAAGTAATTTATTAGGTGATTCAATATGAAATATTGAGATGTTATACATCTTAAATCTAAGATTCATTTTAAAAAAACAAAAAAAAAAACAAAAACAGTTTTATCTCACAACAGACCATGCACTCCTATTTTCAACCTGCTATCAGTTTCATCCATTAAACACCTCCCTCTGGGATTTCGACCTGCCCATCCAGGGTGATCAGGAACTTGTTTTAAGTAATCCTTGGCCTGACTCATGCTGGGAGTCACACACTAGTGATTCTAAGGATGGTGGTTGACCCCATGTGGATAGTTTACTCTAGATGCCTAATGACTTCCAAAAAATCCTGGGGAGTTTCCCAACTCTCTAGTAGGCAATTCTGTTCATGGCCTAGTGCACAATTGACAATAGATCAGACACTGAACAGCTTTGCTCCCTCAGCACCTATTTCCTGATGGTAATCCTATTGGTGTGTTGTTTTATGGGTGACTTTAGAAAAAGAAGCAACAGAAATTATGCAGGAATGGCAGTGGAGAAAAATGAGAAGTGAATCTGACCAAACATGGCTAAATCTTGGTGATAAGGAAGTCAGTGAATGCTTACTTCTCCTCTCTTACTTTGTTGGCATGCTATTATCCAAGGGCTTATTTAAAGTGACTGACTCCCTTTTAGAAAGGGATCTATAGGTGATGTCCCACTTGGCCACTGTGATAAAATCACACAGATTTACTGAAGCCCTGACTCCTTATAATCATAATCCTTGATGGTGATTAAAGTATCCCCTTGTAATGTTATCTTTGATGTTTTGATCTGTGATCCCCAAAGAAGTTGTTAGGATGCTGTCCTCATTACCTGTTCTTTGAACTCCTGCCCATTCTGAGTGTTACAGTGAGCACACGGGTGCCACGACCTTGATAACTTCTCCTCTGGATTACTGCAATAAACTCTACAGGAAATTCCTTGAAGACCACTTAGAGCAGGGGTGTCAAACTGCTGGCCCGCAGGCCAGTTGCATCATGCAGAGGCCGCATCCACCCCATCTCCAGCAATGCAAAAAAAAGTCACGATATGTCGCAACATGTCATGTGATGTGGCGAGTTTGACACCCATGATTTAGAGGCTTCAACTGGCTTAGCAGTAGCCTAGGTACTCATGGGCAACCCTTAAGTACATATGTGCCCTAAAGATTTCAATAGGCATAGTGGAGTCCTACACACCAAAACTGTTTTCCTGTTTTTCAACCCAAAGACTTTCAACTTAGCTTCACCTGTCTTGAGAATGAGGAGTCTCCAGCCTTTTTGGTATGATAAATTTGGAATATATGGGTGCTATCACAAAGCAGCTGCTGAGGAGGCCTGCTCATTCACAGAATAGCTGCTTGGGGTTCATAATCAATTTACTAGAATGCTATTTCTCTTAATTAGAGATACTTTGTCCTACTCCTGCTTATTATTTTCTTTTTTTCTGGGCAAGTGGTTACCTCAAACTTGTGAGGCTAATTTCAGGCCTATAGGCATTCTGAAAAATAAAAATGATGACAGGAGTCTATTTTTCAGCATGCCACATTCCTATCTGTAGTTATTACTATTGTTATTATTATGATGATTAACTTATCAAGAACAGTCATCCTGACATCACACTGAAGCAAGATTGTAAAAAAGTTACTTAAGTTCTCTTCTCAATAAACAGATTTACCGCATGTTCATATAGAAGGACAAGGTGGAAATATTCTTCCAGAACTATTTCTTGTGTTGATACATAGCAAAAGAGGGGGGGAGTGTTTTAAAACAACTCTGCTGAAGAAATGGAAAACAAAGTGTGTAGTAAATGTCATGATACAAAAAACATGTGAGGGGGACGAGAAGCTAGACAGAAAATCATGCAGCCATCTAAAAGCTGACATTTGTAAAAAAAAAATCTACCCAGAAGAGTGGGAGAAAGATAAGATAAATATTTGGGGAAAGTAATTAAAATGGTAATGAGCATTTAGCCTTAGAATTTGCTTCTCAGTCTTTTAAAAGAAAAGTAAAAAAACAGGGGGTGTCTCATCAGTCCCTCATTTATGTGGTGAAAATTATAACTGTTAGTTTAAAATTATTATATATTTTAAACAGGGATTTGCATACCGAGCTGAGTTCTTGAAAGACCAAATTGATTCTGTGCTCCTTTTCCTCCGCAGCTTTTTTCAAACAGCTTCACATTTCATAAAGGGCAGATATTTAAATTATATTTCCTGATGATTGAACAGACTGCATACTAAACACTCAAATTTAGCCTTTTCATGGCTCCACTTTGCCCCTCCCCCTCTCTACAAATCAAGTAAACTATAAAAAAGATAAGGTGCTTGTCGTAAATTTTATGGGTGGTTGAAGTAACAAATAAAGTAGATAAATGGATGGAGCAACCTAAATGAAGAAAAATCTTGTATGAAATGAAGCTGTAAAATGTAACTAGGGACATAGCCTTTATAATTAAGAATAATTTAGAAAGTCACAAAAGATATTTAATCAGTGTGCCAACTAAAAGATACTCATTATTTCTAGAAAACTAAAAGGGATTGTCTCAGTAAAAGCTCTTAATACAATAGCATATAATCAAAGGCCACATTATTATTATTGTTGTTGTTGTTGTTGTTGTTGTTGTTGTTGTTGTTGTTGTTATTATTATTATTATTATTATTATTATTATTATTATTATTATTATTATTATTATTATTATTTCCAAATAAGTGCCAGTAACGTGCCACCCTTGTCATCAAGAAAAGAAAAATAGTGAAAACTGAAGAAATCATGTATGGAAATAACATCAAGATCTGGATGAAGATGAAGATCTGAATCAAGCTGAAAAGCACACTAAAGTCTAGCATGTTAGTGATGAATACATCATGAGAGTGAAGAAGAAAAAAGGAGGAAATATCATCAATGCAATTAATAGCCTCAATTTACAACTTACAATTGTTTCAGCAATCCTGGAGTTGTGTGTTCAAAATATGGGCCCTTGGCAACCAGCATGGATTTATGATGGTTGCAACATTCCGAGGTCATGTAATTGCAATTTTTGACCTTCCCAGAAGGCTTCCAACAAGAAAAGTCAATGGGAAATGCTGCATTCACTTAATGATTGCAGTGATTCACTTAACAACCATGGCAAAAAGGTGATTAAATTGGGTGTGACTTAACAGTTCCCTCACTTAGCAATAGATGTTCTGATCCCCATTGTAGTTGTTAAATCAAAGACTACTTCTAATCTGCTGGTTGAATCCTAAAGCAACTATTTAGTAGCTCATTCTCCCCTTCAGGTCACAAAAAGAATTTATTCAGAATAAACTATCTTGTACAGTGGCATGAAACTTGTCTGCTCCATCAAGTTCAGGACTCCTCCTTCAACTTTGCTCCCAAATTGTCTAGCTGATTTCTCTGAGCAGGTATTATAACATTGTCAGTATTACCCATACTATCCAGACCCCATTATCTTTATTCCCATCAATCTAATATTTACCCCCTCATGTGGGTCTAGGACTGGGATTGAATTGCAAGGACATGGGGTGTGTGTGCAATTTTATGTTAACCATGGTTTATGGATTCTTGTGTGCTAAAATTGTCATATGAACTAAGTAGCCATCAAAGTCCTATAAACAAACTATCAAGAGATCCAGACCTTGTTTATACAGACTGCCCCTTTCATTGTAGTATCTATCTATCTATCGATCGATCGATCTATCAATCTATCGATCTATCGATCGATTGATATCGATAGATATAGATATAGATATAGATATAGATATAGATATAGATATAGATATAGATATAGATATAGATATAGATATAGATATAGATATATAGATATAGATATAGATATAGATATAGATATAGATATATTTATTTGAATCGACAACTCATTAAGTTGCTTTCAATCACTCAGAAAGCAAAAGACGAACTCTAAAGATCTTTTAAAATCTAAGAAATGAGAGGATTAGGAAAAATTAATTGCACCAGCTTGGCTTAAGATTCTTGCCTGGTTCTGTCACCTAGTTAACTGCTCTTTTTATCAGTAGACTCTCAGAATCCATCTGTCAGATATTTGAAAATATTTGGGAGAATTACTTTCAGAGCACTTTCCTCTTAAAACTAACAAATAACCCAGTGGTGGACCTCTATTGTAATGTACCTCCACAATGGTCACCTGTGTTTATAGGTGAAGTTAAGGATCTCAACATACAGTTGAAATCTAGGAAAAATCTCTCAGAGGTAATTTTATTCCTTCTGAGTTACTCTAGGAAAAAATGGTGGGTCTTACTGCTGGCTGCTTAATTTACTTTAATGTACAATTGACAATCTCCACCAGCAATTAGCACCCAGATCAGCATAGATTAACTCCAAGGTTAACATCAGACCAACTATCAAGGAATCAATACTCCAATCAAGAAACTGCCAAAGAAGCAAGCAGTAAGTAGCCCAACCAAAGAATCTCTGAGTCTAAGACACCCCCCCACCAACAGTTTCAGGCAAGCCACTTGAATATAAGCTGACAGCAAACTGCATTCCTTACTAGCACTGATGATGTTACCTAGTTTGCATAATGAAATGTCTGCAAGATAACAAGCAAGCTCAGAGAACAACAAGGACCCCTTACTTAATATAGCACAGTTTCTCTCCAAGTGAAATTAGGCCATTGGCATTTTTTTCTATAAGAACAAAGGATATAGAGTTCACTCTACCAATTACAGACCTATTAGCTTGCTTACTGCAATAAGCAAAATGCCTTTATTTCAAACTATTGGATTGTTAAGGAGCAAGCAGGAGTTAGAGAAACTATTCAACACTGGGCCATGGTTTGGTTCTTCACCATTTAGCTGAAAAATGCTGAAATCTTACTGCCCAAATATACATTTTTTGCAGCTTTTGTGTGTTTTGATTCCAAGGGAGCAGCCATGGGGATCCATAATAGATCGAAGGCACAATGTTCCTTTTTATCCAGATTATTTATTCTAACACCTCAGTTGTCAGTTGTTTCCCTGGCCTCATCTTTTTGGAGCCATTTCCACCCAAAAAGTGGAAAGTCAAGTGTACATTCTAGTCCCTTTACTTTACAATCACTTTAGTAATTAGCTGATTAATTAATTAAGGCACTCATATCTTCTACTTATCACTCTCTAATGTTAAAAATAATACAATTCCAGCTTTGTTATTTGCAAACCATGCAGTAACTTTGCCTGTCACTAATGAATAAGAAAGGCATTGAGTGCACTGGCTTCCTTTTGTCTAAAGCAGGGGTGTCAAACTCGCCACATCATGTGACGTGACGTATCGTGACTTTTTTCCCATTGTCAGCAATGGGGTGTGTGCAGTTTCGCCATGACGCATCCGGCCCATGGGCTGGCAGTTGTCCCCTGGCCTAAGGGAACAACTTGTAATAAATTATTAAATAATTAAAGTGTTAATTTTTGTGTGACACAACTTTAGATTGCATAAACAGCAAATGAGACCTCAGTAGAGCAAATTATAGATATATCGCAGTGCAATTCCAAACCTTCTTAACTTGGAACACATATTTCTGCTCATAGTCTGGTGTTGTTCGACATAGTTCCTTGTCTGACTTGAGATTTTTCCATTCAAAGGGAGTGAATTTTATTCCCACACCTTGAAATGCCTTTCATTCTAAATTATTTCTCAGCTTCTTTATGGTGTTCAGATTTGTAGTTTCATAAAGTTCAGCACCCTGGAAGCTGTCCAGTTCAAATTTATCAAAGCTATTCTTACATTTCCATGATATATCAGAATGTGCTTTATCATTACAGAAAGATTTCTTTCCATGGAAGCCAGAGCCTGGTACTGTCCTATTTATTCCTATGGGTCTGCTCCCCCCCCCAAGTTTTCACATATCATTTTAAATCAAATTAGCTAACAAGATCTCCTAACAGATTCTAGTTTTCAGAGCTCTCTTTAGATCAGTGGTTCCCAACCTTTTCTACACCCCGCACCCTTAGAATGCTTCTGATATATTCTCACACCCCTTGCAAACGTTCAAAATAATGGCAACAAATTATGCATGTACACTATAACTTTGAAATTTCTAAATCCAAGTTTTTGCACCCCCTGGAACATTGTCTTGCACCTCCAGGGGGTGCGAGTACCCCTGGTTTGGAACCCCTGCTTTAGATACTTTCTATTCATTAGGGTTTGAAAGTGCCAAGAAGATATCTGGAATATGCCACTATCCAACCCCACAGTCCATTTATGTTTTTCAACAGACCATGGGCCATTGTCCTCTTTCCTCCATTCCAATTCTGAAATTTTACCAGGCCTTCATCTTGGTCAGACTGGATACTCTCTATAGTGGGGGCACAAACATCCCTCTAAAGCAGTATGTATGTACTTATGGAGAGGATTCCATGGACCCAAATGCTATTCAGTCCCACTGTTCACAGGGAATCTCAAATGATTTCCATCTTTCCTATTTTAAACAAATACTCTGGCAAGGAGTTTGCATAAACAAACTTTGTCACTTTTTCTGTCCAGTCAGCATTCTGACCAATCTTCCCAAATTGCTTGATTCAATTATTCTGTTCTTCCCACCAAGATTTTGCTTTCTGAACACTTTTGGGTGTATTTTATAGATTTTTGGTTGCTAATCATAAAAATAACCTGCAATTAAACCTATCACATATCATTTTATAGAAACCTTCTGTTTTTGTACAATGGCAATGTACACCTTTCAGTACCTGTTGGCTATGCTACACACATAAAAGAAACATACAAAAACATGAAACTGTTGCTGAAGCAAATTCAGTACACCAAGTACAACTGGAAGATCTGTGGAGATCTAAAAGTAGTGACTCTGCTGCCGAAAATGCAGCTCAGATATACCAAGTGTCATTGTTACATATGTGAATGGGACAGCTGTGCAAGAGAATCACCATACATTACAAAGAAATGGCCTGTCCAAAAGAATTTAGTTCTAGGACAGAAAATCTGGCCCATGAACCACTTGTTGACTTCTCATAAAACATGGACTAATGAAAATTTTTGGGAAAGCGATGAACGAGGAAGGTGAAGGTTTTCGTCATTTGAGATAGATGTTTGCAAGAGTAACTGATGCCAGGATTAAGAAAGGTATTTTTGTTGGTCCACAGATCAGATACATCATCAAGTTGTTCAAAGATCTGTTAGCGGGACCAGAGAAAATCATCCAGAAAGTGATCAAGGATGTTGTTGAGAATTTTCTTGGCAGCTACAGAGCACCAAATTACATTCAGTTGGTTGACAAACCTCTTATAGTATACAAGACCATGAAGTGCAACTTGTCACTGAAGATTTATTTTTAGGATTGGACTTCTTTCCTGAAAATTTAGGTGTAGTCAGTGATGAACATCATGAAAGCTTTCACCAGGACATTGCCACAATGGAAGAAGAGTATCAGGTCAACTGGAATCTATCAATGCTAGCTAATTATTGAAAGACACTGCAGCGGGATGCATGGGACACTGAGTACAAATGAAAGTCAGTAGCAAAACACCTTTGGCCCTGTTGAATTCATGCAGCATGTCAGAAACATTATGAGATTAAATACATTATAGCCATTAAAAGTTAATTTCATATTTCTCAAGATTTCTACCTGAGACAGACTTTCTGAAATTATATTAGTGATCAGTTTGAAGGAGTCTATCATAATCACCAAAATTTCTTCAGGAAGTAACATTTTTGGGGGAAAAATATTGCTAAGTGAGATTACAGCTAATGAAGGTGATTGCCACTATTATTTGTATTACTTTTATTATACTAATATTACTGTTCTTGTATTTCATTTTATGCCTACTTTTTACTCATATCTATGGGGGAGGTCGTAATTTTGTTTCTATGTAGTGCTATCTGCCTTAACATCTTGGAGTGTTTTTTTTTGTTTTCACTAAGTAACCTGATCAATTAAAGACAGGCTTCAGCAGTTGCACGTATGTTACTCATCTTCAGAATGGAGCTAGCAGTAATTTCATTCTCAGTTCATAGTGATGAGAGTAAACAAAATATAATGAGCAATAGTAAATAGTAATAAAAAGACAGTTTCATTTTGTGCTGTCTATAGAACAGCATCTTGAAGAGCAAGAACAGTAACATTTGAAGACATAGTAAATTATGCATCAAGAACTGAAGTAGAAATTGAACATTTATCTTTCTGAAATAAAACATATGGTGCTACCAAGGCAAATTCAGATGATCATTTCCCATTGCCAGGAAGTAATGGGTGGTAACATGTATGATTAGGTGAAAAATTCATTTGTAATACCGTGAAAAAAATATATTGCACTGTGTCTTCAAATATGATTTATGCAAAGTCCAGTTCAGGATCCTTATTAGAGTAGACTATAAACCAAATGTTAAGTTAAATATCAGAGCTCACCGTCATGGTCACCAATGCAAATATTACTATTTATTCTTATTGCCTTTTTATTTCCTTAATGGTTTTAGTTCAATTTTTCATTTCATTTATGTTGATAAGCCCATAATGGAGTCCTAAAATGATATCTTCCATAAACATCTTTAAGAAAACCTATAAACAAATCTCCACAGGGTTCTGCACTATATTACATTTGTACCCCACTTTCTTCTCATGTGCATCAGGCCATTTATTTACTGAACGTCTATTTCACCACCTTTTTTTTAAAAAAAGCATTCAGTGAAGGTAACAATAATATAATAAATATAAAATAGTTGTCTCATTGAAGAAAACTTTATTTTATAAAAGTTTACAATATTCTACTAAAAACCTTGCTAAAACTCTCATCTCTTTATGAGAGCTAGTTTAATAACCTGCCTTGGAGAAGTTTTTGTACTCATTTCAGCCACCCCTCCCCCTTGTCTGCAAGAAATAAGAATTGTACAAATATCAGCTATCCTTAATGTCTCTTCCTAGACAGAATGAAGTTAATAATGGAAAATGTGTTAGCTAACTTGCCAAGATCCCAAATGACACACAAATAAGCCTTGAGTATTTTGTGTATATGTGAGAATATTACATTTTGTTACCTCTAAAACATACGATTTCCTGACATACTTGTGCTAGGTATCTGCATATACTCCATAAACTATATATAAAGAAGTAACTTTCTGCGGTCTTCATTTTAATTCTCCATAGGATGGTAAGAATCTATTTTTATGCTTAATTCATGAAGTCAACCGCATTATTTCCTCTGATTGGTTTATTGGGTTGATGGATTTAACAATAACATAATAAGCCTACAAGAGTATAATGAAAATGTTACCACAGATCAATCAGAAGCCAATGAATACATTGGATATGCAATTACAAATGAATCAATAAAGAGAAACAAAAGCACCCAGGTAAAACTAGGTCATCACAGATACCACTTTTTTCCCCCTGTTTCTTAAGGGAACAGTCACACACTTGAATTAGCCCCATGTATAAAGTAAAGGTAAAAAAGATTCCCCCGCACATGCGTGCTAGTCATTTCCGACTCTGGGGGCTGGTGCTCATCTCTGTTTCAAAGCCGAAGAGCCAGCGCTTGTCCGAGGACATCTCCGTGGTCATGTGGCCGGCATGACTAGACGCCAAAGGCGCACGGAACGCTTTTACCTTCCCACCGTAGTGGTCCCTATTTTTCTACTTGCATTTTTACGTGCTTTCGAACTGCTAGGTTGGCAGAAGCTGGGACGAGTAACATTCGCTCACTCTGCTACGCGGCACTCGGGATTCGACCCGCCAAACTGCTGACCTTCCGATCAACAAGCTCAGCATCCTAACCCACTGAGCCCCATGTATACAGTACATTAATTTTGAAGCAAGTGACACAATCAGGAAATATTTGGTAGATGTTCCATTGCCCAATCTTCCATCTGAAGCAGCTGCAGTTGTTATTTTCATTTGAAGCAACATAATTATCATAAAGTAAATAACCTAATTAGGTGTAACTACCTTCATTTTGGGATCATACCCTGCCTTACAGCAATTTCTAAGGTCAGTGCTTGTTTCCTATGGATTAGAGCTAGAATTAATCACTGTCAATATCTAGCCTTAGCTTTGTATTTACAAAACCTTCTGAAAAAGGAGCTGGTGAAATATGTCATCCACTTTCATTATTCTGAGACTGGGTGTCCCAATAGTTTACTTCCCTCTCATGAAAGGTTTCAGCAATTATTTCCTCTTTCCAAGTTAATCTGTAGTTCCATGTGGGAAAGGATCTTCAAAGGCTCAAACTTTTCACTAAATTGCAGTTGCTAGAATTGTTCCCGATGAAGGCCTTGATAGTTAAACTGATATTAAAACAAACAAATATAAGCAAATATACATGTTTGGGCATGTATGTGTGTGTTATTCAGGACAATTATAGACATAAATGTAATCTTTTAGAATAACACTGTTAATCTAGATAATAAATTACCAAATTTTCATAAATATATGCCTGTTGTCTAATACTTTGCTGCTATTTTTTCTTCCAAAGCAATTTGGAACTTATAAAATGCCACTGATGGAATCAAAGACACATTTTCCTTTTTCAGTTTTTGCAACAAACCTGGCAACTAACAAAGGGAAAATAGACAATCTGTAAAGTACAAGATTTTTATATCATATTGAGCAGATGCTTTGGCTTTTAAATGAATTATATGCACATCAAGCATACAATGTTAATATTGATTGAACTCAGATGTAGATAACCCAAAAGGTCGAGCTCGCTGTGCCCCATTTGCATCTCCCCAAAATTATTATGTCAAAATCCGATGGTAAAACAGTGGCACAACATAGTGCAATTCTTTTGTATTCTGTTTCACAAATTAGGAGTGGCAAGTCCCCACGAAACAATTCGCCCTTCAACTCTGTCCCCTTGAACTATGAAAAACAAATAATCTGCCCCTTAATATTGATCGTGAATCAGAGGTGGATGAAAAGCAAAGGGGATATTCTACTCTCACTAGCATTCCAATTTTTTACTTTAACCCCTCCCAAATCTAAAAAAACCCAAACATTTCTATTCCTGTGCCTTCCAATGACATATCAGTATATCACCAGGGAACTTGCTGCAGTCCTCTAGAAGATCATTAGGCTGAATTATACTCTTTGGTACTATTGCATAGCTCCACCTTATTTGTTGACAAATTTTTCAGTGATTCATCTGAGTCAATTTAAAATCAAGATAAAACTTGTGTCCAACGCTTTTACAAATTATATGCAAGAGGATTTCTGATAATAATTAAGGGTTGCATTTTAGAAAATCCTGTATTTTCCTCTCTCATTTCTGGGAAAAAATTATCCTAGCTTTTAAGATTATGTTTCAAAAGAAATGAGAGGACAAAGTTCAGGACCAAAGCTAATTCCCACTTTTTCCAAAGGTGTCTAAAGGTATAATATCAATGGTAGGATTCAGCTAGTTCACACCACTTTGGCAGAACCGGTAGCTAATTTTTTGTTGCCCAGGCCCAGAATGGACTTCCAGAAGTGGCATCCAGACAGAGAACTGGTTGTTCACATATTTGAACCCCACCACTGTATAATATTTTCTAATGTACTTATCTTCGAAGGAAATGTTTATACCCATCCAAGTGCCAGCTATCCCAATTTTGTGTTCTTTTGACACTGGACACAATACTTAGCTGATTATGAAAGTCTCAAGGGTATTGAAAGATACCATGTGATAGAAGCTGAATTAGACTTAAATAAGCAAAACCTCCGACAGAGAATAAGGTGGCTGGATGGAGTCACTGAAGCAGTAGGCATGAGCTTAAATGGACTCCAGAAGATGGTAGAGAACAGGAAGGCCTGGAGGAACATTGTCCATAGGGTCGCAATGGGTCAGACACAACTTTGCAGCTAACAACAACAAGGAAAACCTCAGTTTCATAATTATTTATTAGTGAGTGCTGACTTTCATTTCTAAAGTAACATGGCAGTTGAGGTATGAATTATATTTATTGTACATATGGGTTGAGTGACAGAAGATTTCCTTTAAGTATAAAACCCCTTCATCTTAAAGCAGATGCGTCAAAAGAACATGTTTAGCTCCCTTTCTGTAGGCACACCCTAAGATCTTACAGGTTTTCATATGTGCTATAGTAGTTTTGATATGGGTTTCTCATTGAAACAAGCTATAACTTGACTCAGGTCAAGTTACAAGTATAGCGGGATGCATATTTTATTTCATTACTCATTGTTTTTAATATATTATTTTATATATGACTCAAGATGCTTTGATCACCTTAAGGATCCTGTATAATTATACGGTACATTTGTATTTTATTTTACTTAAAATCACATTGCTAAATATTGTTGAATTCTGGCCAATGACTATATTAAACAATTATTACTAACACATGGCTCTGTGGCTAGCATCTTTTACCAGTTGTCCTTATAAAATAGGATGTCATACTGGCTGAATTGTATTCATGCTACAGGATTTTTTAGTGCTTGGTTTCCTTTAGATAGGAAATGTGTTGGTTTGGTGGAATTACATCTGTTTAGAAGTAGATATAAACTGCTTTTCATTTCTGGAGCCAGTCTTATAATCAGCACTTTCTAAGCTCCCAGGAGAAAGAGTAGGAAAGTAGTTCCTGAAATTGCTTTCTTTTTTGGCAAAACTAAGATATTTATTTATTTATTTATTTATTTATTTATTTATTTATTTATTTATTTATTTATTTATTTTATCATATTTATATACCGCCCTTTCCCGAAGGACTCAGGGCAGTTTACAGGGTAATTAAAAAACAAAGATACAAAAGTTAAAAACAGATTTAAAAAATTATATTTGTCCCTGCATAAGTAAAACCCCAGTTAAAATTAAGATTAAAGCTAAAATTAGAATTCTCAGCCTGGGCCAGAGAGCTCGAAGAGCCAGGTCTTCAGGTCCCGTCGGAATGAACGGAGGTCGGGGGCAGTCCTAAGCTCCGCTGGCAGCTGGTTCCAAAGGGCAGGTGCACCCACAGAGAAGGCCCTATCCCTGGGTGTCGTCCGCCGGCAATCTCTTACCGGTGGCACCCTGAGAAGACCCTCCCTGTGGGAGCGCACTGGACGAAGGGAGCTTGATGCCGGAGAATTGTCCCTCTCTTTTTATTTTCTATGCTGGGTAGGTAGCTAGGTAGGTAGGTAGGAAAGAGGAAGGAAGGAAGGAAGGAAGGAAGGAAGGAAGGAAGGAAGGAAGGAAGGAAGGAAGGTTAAGTTCCATATGGATATGCTTTAATTGCTACTTGCAAGAAAATACTTTTGATCATGCCATTTCTTCAAGAAGCAAGATCATGTAGATAACTTATTCCAAGTGCGTGCAATAAAATATAATTGTCATTGGCACCACAGTTTTGTCAAGTTCTACTCTAATATAATTACTAAATTGCAGCATTATATGCTGACAATTAACAACAACTGAGTTTTCAGAAGAGAAATAACTTGAAATGATCAACAGTGCCTTCCAATGTTGTAATCCTGTCCATCACAATAACTCTGGCTTCCCTGTACCTTATTTTAGTAATTTCACTTTTTCCCAGGCCAACCATCCCCCTTGAACTCACTTGTATTTATATTACAGGCCCTTCCATTTCATTGTAGGAGCTACTTCATTACCCAACCTTTGCTTTCTTTGAAAGGACTGTTGTGATTCAGGGTCAGCCTGTGGGTTCAGCAGTTGGGTCGGACAACTCAGAGGAGGAGGAGGGGGGTGTTGAAGAGCTTGCTGAGGGGATTGGACAGCTTGATGAGAGCCCCCAGCCAGGCCCCTCTCATCTGGTCACGACGCAGACCCAGCTGTGTGAGCCTGACAGCGTGGATGAAGATGACCCACAGCTGGCCCTGTTCAAGGACGCCCGACGCAGGAGGAAGTCAATCAGGAGTAAACAGAGGAAGGCAATGGGGCACCTCAGAAGGAGGCAGAGAGAGGCCACGCCCTGAACTGTATTTAAGGGGAATGTGTGGGAGGGCTGGTTTGCTGAAGGCAACCGCTTGGATAGTTCCTGTTTCTTAGCTCCTGTTTCATGGTTGGTGTCTTGTCTTGCTCTGTTTTATGTGAATAAATTTGGCAGGCATTATGCCAGCCTCTTGTCGTTTGTAAAGGGGTTGTCCCTGCTTTTGCTGCAGGGCCGGTAGCAGGCTGGTACAGAACAAGAACAGCCCACAGAACTTTCTTTCTTGGGTTTTCCCTGTGGCACCAATGTGACTTTTTCACCATTTATATGTCATTGCCAGTTGTGAGAGAGAGAGAGGAGGGGGAGAGAGAGAAAGAAGGAGAGAGTTACAGACTGACTGACGACTGACAGGAGTTGTCCTCATTCTTTAGAAAAGGGTATACTAATATTCTAGAGCAAGGGATACACAAAAATTCTTCCTCCTGGTGCTAGGTAAAAAAATCCAGCATAAAAAAAATCTAATACAGTACATTTTCATTTAATTACAGTTAAAATTAAAACAACAAAGTTCCTTGACTATTCTCTGTGTATTTGAGAGCCATGGCAGCTCAGTGGTTAGAATGCAGTATTGCAGGCTAATTCTGCTGACTGCCAGCAGTTCAATTCTTATCAGCTCAAGGTTGACTCAGCCCTCCATCCTTCTGAGGTGGGCAAAATGAGGACCCAGATTGTTGGGGGCAATATGCTGACTCTGTAACATGCTTAGAGAGGGATGTAAAGCACTATGAAGTGTTATATACATCTAAGTGCTATTGCTATTTAAGAACCTCTCCATTCTGTTACATTAAACATGACAGTTCAGCAACAACTCTTGGAGGGAAATTACAGAGTATGTTCAATGCTGGAGTGACAGGCTATGCATGCCTGCTCTAGCAATCTGATGAGCCATTCTGTGGTCTAAATGTCACTGCTTTCCATGAATAGTCTCTCACAATTTGCTTATGCAGCACTGAGAAACACCAGAGGGACAGGTCCATCTAGTAGGCAACATCTTTCTGAGAGCTTCTATGCCTGATACACAATAATAATTGTCAGTGTTGTTTCTCACCAGTAATTGGAGTTTCACCATTTCATCTCTCAAAAGTTCAAAGGAAGCTCCACCATATCATCTCCTATTCAAAGCATTTTTTTCTTGTCTTTTCTTCTCCTTTCTTTGAAAAGTAACAGCCAAGTCTGATGGCACACATTCAGTCTGAGAATTACTAGACCCATTCCAAATAGAGTTGGCAGCACTGTCAATTTGGCAATGTCTGTGGCCGTGAAGCGAAAGAGATTGCCTCTGCATTATAGGAAAAAAAAATGTTGGTGATCTGAATTTGTTTGTCCTTTTTTCTGGAAATAAGGCCTTGGTTATCCAGTCACTGCATACTCACCCAGCGAGTTATTAAGACTAATGACATTATCCTTGGCAGTCTTGTGTTCAGAAAGCAGAACTATGGCAGTCTCATTGTTTTCATTTCCTTTTCCCTTCAGTTGACTGGTTTGACAATAATTTAGCCTATCTGAACAGCATTTTATAAACTCCAAGTTAAGACCTAATTACCATATGCCATCAAAAGCAAACATGGTAACAAATTTAAGGCTCTTGAAAGAATGCAGTAGATTGAATTCATATTTAGCCATGCCTAGAGTGCTCCCAGCACTGGAAATCAATTTAGGCATGATGGATTTGGCTGATTGATTTCCATAGATGTCTTAAAAGGATGGCAAGTCTGAATGCACCTGGACAATGTTTGGCACATATTACAAAGAAATGAATGGGATTCCTTTTTGCAAATAATTTCTGGTGATTGTGGCCATTTTTAAAAACTAAGAAGGTAACTCTAATTGTTGCACTATTTATTTCTTATAGAGGGAGATGGCATTAATATTAGCTAATCCTATTATTAATTCAGTGTTAGTTAAGGCTAGATCCTTCCTAAACAGCCACAGTAATTACATTTAATCCTTCATGTGACCTATGGTCTAGCCTGTCATTCATCCTGACAGGCCCTCATCTGGATTTTAAGACCTAATTCCAATATAGTCCTTTTGATACATAGCTTTAATTTCAGTGTTATTAAGTATGTGCTAGGAGCAGGAATAACTTATAAAATGATGGTAATTTACACTATGATCCCCATAAAGCAAGCTACTGAACAAATTCCCACAAAATGTATTTTCAATTGTCATAGGGCAAACTGTTGTACATTGCCACAAACTGACACTGTATTTTTTTAATATGCTGTATATGGCTATCATATTCAGTTTTTGATGGAAAAAAGATTTTACCCTGTAGCTCTGAGAAATATTTATTTGGTACCTATTATGGTATTTGAAAAGGGAAAATTATATATCCAACTACGATTACATACAAGCATTTATAAAGTTATAGAAGTTTAATAAGAAAGATATTCCTAATTACATTCTTATTTAAGACTATTATTTTCCATTAATATGACTCCATTTTGACTTACAATGTCCTTAGGGGTACATAGATCACAATTTCCAATGTGATTCATTCCAACAGATAATGTCCTAAATAATGAGGGTGATGTTGGAAGGGACCTTGGAGGTCATCTAGTCCAATCCCCTGCTGAGGCAGGAAACCCTATACCATTTATTATGGGCATTGTTTAATTACGTTTTAATAATTTTTAATTTTTGTATCTAATTTTTATGTATTGCCCTGTTCACCGCCCTGAGTCCTCCGGGAGAAGGGCGGTATATAAATTAAATTTTTAAAAAAAATTCAGACAAATGGCTGTCCAGTCTCTTCTTAAAAACTTCCAGTGTTGGAGCATTCACAGCTTCTGGAGGCAAGATGTTCCACTGATCAATTGTTCTAACTATCAGGAAACTTCTCCTTAGTTCTAGGTTGCTTTTGGTTAGTTTCCATTCGTTGCTTCTTGTCCTGCTTTCAGGTGCTTTGGAGAATAGCTTAACTCCCTCATCTTTGTGGCAATCCCTGAGATATTGGAATACTTGTATCATATCATCATTCATCCTTTTCTTCATTAAACTAAACATAACCAATTCCAGCAACTGTCCCTTATATGTTTTAGCTTCCAGTCCTCTAATCATCTTTGTTGCTCTTCTCTGAACCCTTTCTAGAGTCTCAACATCTTTTTTACATCATGGTGATCAAAACTGGATGCAGTATTCCTAATGTGGCCTTACCTAGGCATAGTGACCTTCGATTAGCCATTATATAACATAGTAAAACTCAGCATCAGACATTAAAAGATTACTTATGGACAGTGGACATCAAATTTGAAATGTGAAGATGTCGCTGCAGATAGGATTCATTGGAAGAAGCTTGCTGTCCTATGCTCTTTACAAGAAAGGAACCAATGATGATGAAAGTAGCTAGGAATACATTTACAAAAAAATCTCTGCACTATAATTCTCCATGAAGCTTACATTAATGAATGAACTACATGGTATAATAGGTTAGTAGAACAAAGAAAGTTTATGAGGCTTGTCACCATTTCAAATCAGCAAAACCTAAAAATAAATAAATATCTACTTGAATAGGATCACAACTATCCCATTATTGTTGTGGATGTGTGTTTTTCTTTCTTCCTTAATAAAAACCATGTGTGAGAGGAGAGATTGCACTGTACTGCATTAAGAAAAGTATAAGCCCTAACTGGTTGTGGTGGGGAACATAGATACAAATGGATCCTGAAGTAGCCGAAGGACCACTCGGGACGACAGGCTAGTAACAACAGGTTTATTAAGAGCAAGGCAAACATAGAATAACTTGTCCGGCTTTTATAGCCGGCAGCTGGTAGCGAGGACCAATCAGCGGTGTTTAATTTGGCGCCCTGTCAGGCAGGGACCAATCCGCGTCGTCTTTTGTTGACAGCTCCGGCTTCCGCGTGGCTTGGTGTTTTGACAGCCGCGAGCTGTCAGTGGTTGCACCTGCGCTGTGCGGTGGACGCTTGACAGCTCAGGCTTCCTCGTAGTCCGGAGTTTGACAGCCGCGAGCTGTCAGTGGTGGCGCCTGCGCTGTGCGGGGAACTTTGACAGCTGTCAAAGTTCCCGCGTGTTTTTCTGTCAGGAGGCTTTTAGTTTATACACTTTGCTGCTGCCGTATTATTTGAACTGTTAACATATATACATATCTAATTAAAGGATTGTTTACATATATAACACACCCCTTACCCCTCCCCTGGTGCGTTTCCCTCCTCTTGGATGTTTGAACCTGCCCACTGATAGTCTTTTAGGTAGGTGGGTGGTCTCCGATTCCTGGTTGAGCGGCGAAGGGGTGGAGGGTGGTCTGGTCTTGGATCTTCGTTTTGGAGTTCTTCTTCCTGGTTTGGGATAGGCAGCATTTCCGGTGGGGGTTGTATGCTGGCATTGGTTGGTTGCTCAGAATTGTGTGGTGGTTGTCTGGGTCTGAGCTGATCAATATGGCGGCGTATGTTGCCCTGTGCTTGCGTAGCTATAAGGTATGAGATGGGCCCTGTTTGTTTTATTACTGTCCCTTGGACCCACTTGTTTTTATCTGTGTATGATCGTGCCCAAATCAATTGACCTGGGTTGAGTGTGCGGGCGGGGTGGGGGTGCTGTTTTTCTTCTGGATATGTGTCGGGGTGCAGTCTGTCCAGACGTGTTATTAGCCTTCTCCCCCATCTTAATTCCGCCGGTGTTTTGCCGGTTGTGGAGCATGGTGTTGTGTGTTGTGCTAAGAGGAACTGGCTGAGGCGCCTCTGCCAGTTTCCTTTAACGAATTTTTTTAATGCTTCTTTTGTGGATCGTACCATAATTTCAGCCATTCCGTTTGACGATGGGTGGAACGGCGCTGACGTGACCAGCCTAATACAATTCTTCATAGCGAAGATCTGAAATTCACGAGAGGTGAATTGAGGTCCGTTGTCAGAAACTATGGTGTCAGGTAGGCCGTGTGTAGCGAATATTTTTCGTAAAGCTTGAATAGTGGCTTGGGACGTTGTTTTTCTAAGGGGTGTGACTTCCAGCCATTTAGAGTGGCTGTCTACTACAATTAAGAAACTTTGGCCTTGGATGGGTCCAGCAAAATCTATATGAATACGTGACCAAGGGTTCCTTGTAGTCTCCCATTTATGGATTGGTGCCTGGGGTGGTTCATTCCTGGTCTCTTGACAGGTATAACACCCACCCACATACTTTTCTATTTGTTTATCTATGCCTGGCCACCACACATAACTTCTAGCCATCGCCTTCATTTTTACAATACCAGGGTGTCCTTCGTGTAAAATTTGTAATGTTTGGTCTATGTTTTTCTCTGGTATGATGACCCTATTTCCGCACAGCAGGCATCCTCTGTGTGTTGAGATCTCATTTTTCCTGTTATAATAAGGTTGGAATTGAGGTTGTGGATTTTGAGCTGGCCATCCTGTTGTGGCCCATTTGAGGATTCTGGCAAGTATTTTATCTTTGGCAGAATTATTAGCTATGATGTTTGCAGTCAGGGGGCATTCTGGCAGTTGGGAGATTGCTAAAATCTGGCTGGCTGGGGCTGGGTCTGCGTCCCTGGCTTGTATGGGCAGTCTGCTGAGGCAGTCAGCATGTCCCAATTCTTTACCTGGTTTATGTATTAGTTGATAGGAATAGGCTGCTAAGAATGTTGACCATCTTAAAATTCTCGGAGAGAGAATTTGTGGAGTAGTTTTGTTCCAAGTGAATATGCCTAGCAGGGGTTTGTGATCCGTAAATATAGTAAATGGTCTTCCATACAGGTAATCGTGAAATTTTTTGACCCCTGCTACTATTGCTAGGGCTTCCCTGTCAATTTGAGCATAGTTTCTTTCAGCTTTGGTCAGAGTGCGTGAATAGAAGGCTATGGGTCTTTGTGTGCCGTCCTTGAATATGTGACTTAAGACAGCCCCGATTCCATAGGGAGAGGCATCGCAAGCGATGCATATTGGGGTGTCCTCTCTGAAAAGGGTGATAGTTGAACTGTGACAGATAATCTTTTTTAACGATTGGAAGCTATTCTCATGTTCTTTGGTCCAGGACCAAGTTGTACCCTTGTCTAGGAGTCTATGCAGAGGCTCTGCAATAGTGGCTTTATGGGGAATGAAGGCGTGGTAAAAGTTTAACAGTCCTAAAAAGGATTGGAGCTCTTGTTTATTCCTAGGGCTGGGTGCGGTCTGAATAGCCTGAAGTTTTTCTGAGGTGGGGTGAATGCCCTGGCTATCTATTTTGTACCCTAGGAATTCAGTGGATGTGACTCCAATAGAGCACTTTTCCCGCTTAAGTTTGAGGCCGGCTTCTCTGAGCTGGCTCAGCACAGCTGACAGCCTGTCAGCTAAGTTCACTTCGTTTTCTCCGGCGATGAGAACATCGTCGAAATAGGGGCAGACCCCGGGTATTCCTTTCAGGGTCTTCTCCATGATACCTTGAAATATACCCGGGGCCGCCGATATGCCAAATTGGAGCCTCTTTACTTTAAAGGCACCGCGGTGGGTGACAATTGTCTGGGCCTCCGCGGTATCCTCAGTGACAGGCAGTTGCAAATACGCCTGTGTGAGATCAAGCTTGGCGAAAAGGGCACCTGAGCGGATGGAAGCAAATACGTCCCTTACCGCTGGCACCGGGTAGGCGTGGGGGCTGAGGGCTAGGTTGACTGTCGCCTTATAATCAGCGCACACTCTCACTTCACCATTAGGTTTGATTGGGGTGACAATAGGGGTCTCCCAGGTTCCCCCTTCTGTTGGTTCCAGCACCCCTAGTCCTACGAGGCGATCCAGTTCGTTTTCGATTTTTTCTTTAAGGGCAAAAGGTACCCTTCTGGCTCTTATCTTTATTGGTTGGATTGCAGGGTTTAGCTGCAAGGAGATGGGGGGACCCCTATATTTTCCTAAAGTGCCATCGAAAACGTCGGCGTACTTATCGCAAACGGCTTCTAGGCTGGGTGTTTGAATGGTGTTAACCCCCGTTAAGGCGATGCCTAGTGGACTGAACCAGTTTAGTCCTCCTATCAGGTTGGTTCGGTTCCCTGGTGTAACTAAAACCTCCAGGGGACCCTTGAACCCCTTGTACTGCACTACGACCTTGGCTTTCCCTTCCAACGGAATGGGGGTTTTCTGGAAGTCAGCTAGGTGTACCTGAGTTTGTTTCAGGGGAATTTGTCCTCGGCCTTTCTGACAGATCTCCTGATAGGTTGTCAGCGAAATTAAGGAGACTGCTGACCCAGAATCTACTTCCATGTGGCAGGGCACCCCCTGAATTCTGACCCAGATCTTAACCTTGGAGCTTATGCTGTTTACCCTGTCAACTGTCTCTACCAGGGGCCCTGGGTGGGGTTCTTTGCTGGCCTGGGCAGCCGGCCTACCTGGGGGGTTTGCCTCCACCTCATTGATGTTGTCCCGGCCCTTGCTGCGGCACACCGGCTTGATGTGGCCAGTCTTCCCGCAATTGTGGCATTTCGCGTTCCTAAAACGGCAGCTTCCTCGGGCATGGTTGCCCCCGCAGCTGGCACAGGCGGCTCGTTGCTCGTAACGCGATGGTGGCGGTGGAGGGTTCCTGGACCCCCGGCGGTCCGACGTTTTGCCCCTTCTCGGCTGCCGGTGCTCCATTCTGCGCTGTAGGGCTTCTCCATCGGTGAAATCTACCGACTCTCCACTGTCGCTGAAGGCTGCGCTTTCCTGGTAGACGGTCGCGGGGGTCTCTGGGGTCGTGTTAGTCGGCTTCTTCTTATGGCTGTGTTCGTATGCCATGATCTCCCTGGTCAGCTCAGCCAGGTTCATGTCGGGTTTGGACGTCAGTTTTTTCTGTAGCTTCTCGTCCCTCAGACCGATCACCACCTGGTCTCTGATGCGGTCTTCCAGGTCGGGGAAGCAGCAGTTCCTTGCGGTGTGTCTGACCCCGGCGATGAACTCGTTGGCGGGCTCGTCTTGCCGTTGTTTCTTTTGTGCAAATTGCACCCGCCAGTACAGTTCTGAACGAGCCGGCATGTAGTATTTGTTCAGCTGGTCCACCAAGTCCGCGTAGGAGACTTCAGTGATTGGCACTGGGCTGAACAACCCGACGGCTGCATCGTACACCGGGGGCCCGCTGATGTACAGCAGAGCGGTGGCCTTTGCTCGGTCGTCAGTGATTTTACTGACGAGGAGGAATCCCTCGACTTGGCCGAGGTGTGATTGCCATCTCTCGGGATGGCGGGTATCAAACTCCCTCACACGGCCGAAGTTTGCCATGTCGTCCGGTCCTGGGTTGCTCCGATGGAAGTTAAAACTTCCGTGACAGCTCTTGCCGGGAACTTTCTTCCTCGGCCGTGACTTCAGCTCCGGAGCGATCCCACCTTCGTCGCCAGTGAAGTAGCCGAAGGACCACTCGGGACGACAGGCTAGTAACAACAGGTTTATTAAGAGCAAGGCAAACATAGAATAACTTGTCCGGCTTTTATAGCCGGCAGCTGGTAGCGAGGACCAATCAGCGGTGTTTAATTTGGCGCCCTGTCAGGCAGGGACCAATCCGCGTCGTCTTTTGTTGACAGCTCCGGCTTCCGCGTGGCTTGGTGTTTTGACAGCCGCGAGCTGTCAGTGGTTGCGCCTGCGCTGTGCGGTGGACGCTTGACAGCTCAGGCTTCCTCGTAGTCCGGAGTTTGACAGCCGCGAGCTGTCAGTGGTGGCGCCTGCGCTGTGCGGGGAACTTTGACAGCTGTCAAAGTTCCCGCGTGTTTTTCTGTCAGGAGGCTTTTAGTTTATACACTTTGCTGCTGCCGTATTATTTGAACTGTTAACATATATACATATCTAATTAAAGGATTGTTTACATATATAACACAGATCCTTCATAAAGATTGCTGCATAATACTTTACAAGATGTATTTCCTCACCTCTGTCTTTCTCTCACAAATTATTTCTTTCAGTTTCTTTCTCAAGAGAAACCATGCATTAAGAATCAAATCCAGATTCTGAAGCTGAGATACCAGTCCTGGAGATGGAATTTATGAGAAAACAGTGACCATAAATTTTCTAATTCCTTAATCTGACGGGTCCCAATATGGTTTAAGGTTATTTTCTAGCAGTGACCTCCAAGATCCCTTCCCACTCTGTTATTCTGATTAAAGTGTACTCATTGAATAGATCATAGAATATCTTTCTTCTTCTTCTTGCTTTTCTCCTTTTTTCTCGTTTATATGGTAAACAAGTGGTTCATTCATGAGATTATTTCTTTTAAAATCACCATTATGCCTTGCCTTCAGATGTTGTGGGTGCTTCATCACTGGAGTTTTTAAGAAGAGACTGGACAGCCACTTGTCTGAAATGGTATAGGGTCTCCTGATTGAGCAGGGGGTTGAACTAGAAGACCTCCAAGGTCCCTTCCAGGGCTATTCTAACACAAACATAGAATGCCCAAAAGTTGAACTATATTAACTTGGGTAGAAGATCTGCATACCTGACTGTGCCAAGCAGTACAGGCTTCCCAACCTCCTCTGCTATACATTTAGAGGTTGTTATGCTACAGCCAATTGTATCATTTACAACAATTTTTAAACCTTGTAAGGAAAACCCAAGAATATGGGCCATGTGTTTTACTTCTAGAGAAGGATATTCCAGGGCTTTCTTTTTTCTCTTCTTAGTAACCAGGTAAATATGCACACCTAGCAATCTGGCCTGTGATTAAGATGCCTTTCAGTGTATCCAAACAGACTAAATCAGATATAGTTTCCAACTCAGAACATTTATTCAAGAGTCCAGCAGAAAAAGCCATAATGGTCTAAACAAAATGAAGCCTTCACCAGATTTGACTTAAATTTATTAAGAACCTTAATCTTTGGTGCTTTTTGCTTTCCTCCACCAGTCACTTGAACACAAAATATGTCTACCCAACATAATGCTTTCTACAGAGGACGGGAGAAGCTTCCAAAGAAGAAAATTTAACTTGACTCATCCATGCTTTGGATGCCTTGATCCATCATCTTCTAAGTGATTCTTATAGTGCCAATTTAGCTTTAGATTCAGTCTAGAGAAAACACTTTGGGGTACATATTTAGGTAAGTTTGCATCTGGGAATGTCCTTTTTGTAGAGCATTAGTATAGCAATGGGAGGAGAATCTGGAAGCATTGCAGGGGTGTCAAACTGCTGGCCCATGGGCTGGATGCATCGCAACGAAACTGCATCTACCCCATTGCTGGCAATGGGGAAAAAGCTCCAATATGTCACACAATGTCATGTGACGTCGCAGGTTTGACATGTCTGCATTCCAGGAATCAGCACTTGATTTGCATGACTTCTTCCCACCCTTCTTATCATCCTTTAATGAAAGAAATCTGTCATGCTTCCATTACCTTCCGTTTAGGCTGCTTTTGGAGTTGCTTCTCAAGCATGAGGAATTATGCCAAACATGACTCTGAAATCTCCTGCAATAGCACAAACACTTCAGTGAACTCCATGTGCCAGAGCCTGATACCCAGCTAATCTAGATTAATGGGATTAATTTACCAGATGGTTACAATGTTATTAAAATGCAAATGATTGGATTCTGTTAATTGTTTCATATCAGATGCAATTAATGAGGACAGTTTTGCAGTTTAAAACAGTCCTGGTACAGTTCATTTGACTTGTTTAGCATCAAGAAAGAGAGAGAGAGAAAAAGAAAAAATAACGAGGAGTAACACATTTTATATACATATCTAACTCTGTTTTTATTTTTATTACATAAGATGTATGGGTAAAAATGAAAGACCATAGCATGCTAAGATAGTACAAATTATGTCAATACATTGTAGAACTAATTATTATGAAGTACTACTCCTTCGTGGATCATAACAAACTCTGGCAAGTCCTTAAAGAGATGGGCATACCAGACCATCTTATTTGTCTCTTGAGAAACCTATATGCAGGCCAAGAAGCAACAGTGAGAACTGGACACGGAACCACTGATTGGTTCAAAATTGGGAAAGGAGTCCGGCAAGGCTGTATACTGTCGCCTTGCCTATTTAACTTATATGCAGAGCACATCATGAGAAAGGCAGGGCTAGATGAATCAAAAGTTGGAATTAAGATTGCTGGAAGAAACATCAACAACCTAAGATATGCAGATGATACCACTCTAATGGCAGAAAGTGAAGAAGAACTGAAGAGCCACTTGTTGCGAGTGAAGAAGGAGAGTGCAAAACTTGGGTTGAAACTAAACATTAAGAAAACCAAGATCATGGCATCTGGCCCTCTCAATTCCTGGCAAATAGATGGGGAAGAAATGGAGGTAGTGACAGATTTTATTTTCCTGGGCTCCAAGATCACTGCAGATGGGGACTGTAGCCAAGAAATTAAAAGACGCTTGCTCCTTGGGAGGAAAGCCATGGCAAATCTAGACAGCACACTAAAAAGCAGAGACATCACCCTGTCAACAAAAGTGCGTATAGTCAAGGCTATGGTCTTCCCAGTTGCAATGTATGGCAGTGAAAGCTGGACCATAAGAAAGGCTGAGCGCCAAAGAATTGAGGCCTTTGAACTATGGTGCTGGAGAAGACTCCTGTGAGTCCCTTGGACTGCAAGGCGATCAAACCGGTCAGTCCTAGAGGAGATCAACCCTGACTGCTCTTTAGAAGGCCAGATCCTGAAGCTAAAACTCAAATACTTTGGCCACCTAATGAGAAGGAAGGACTCACTGGAGAAGAGCCTCATGCTGGGAAAGGTTGAGGGCAAGAGAAGAACGGGACGACAGAGAATGAGGTGGCTGGATGGAGTCACTGAAGCAGTAGGTGTGAGCCTAAATGGACTCCAGAAGATGGTAGAAGACAGGAAGGCCTGGAGGAACATTGTCCATAGGGTCACAATGGGTCGGACATGACTTCGCAGATAACAACAACAAGTGCTTCAGCACTTGGTAACGTTTTCCTAATATTTAAAACAAAAATAAAACCTGACAGAACCAAGGCCAAAGAATAATACTGTAGAACCTAAGTGATCTCTTCTCTGGCTAATTCATAGAACATACAATAATAAAGTTGGAAGGGACCTTGGAAGTCTTCTAGTCCAATTCCCTGCTTAAGCAGGAGACCCTATTCCATTTCAGATAAATGGCTGACCAGCCTGTTTTTGAAAGGCTCCAGTGATGGAGCACCCACAACTTCTAGAGGCAAGCTGTTCCAGTGGTTGATTGCTCTCACCATTAGGAAATTTACCCTTAGTACTAGGTTGCATCTCTCCTAGGTTAGTTTCCATCCATTGTTTCTTGTCTTGCCTCATTCCTTTGGTGAAGATAAATCCTTTGGTGATCTTCAGCTAGAGAATGAAATGTGGGGGACAATTTAAAGAGAAAATGTAGTTGAGAGACTTCAGTTACTTGCATACAGTATTTTAATAAACTCATGATCTAGATACCCTCCGATCTAAAATTTCTTGACACATCTGTGCCCTAATTGGTCAAGGAACAATCAAAGGAGAACAACTTTGGATTTAATCTTAAACCATACTCAGAATTTAATAAGAATCAGTTGGAGACCATGAACAATGCAATCAATCAAAAATGGAATTTATTTCATTACATCTTCTCAAGGAAAAAAATAAGCAATTTAATTTACAATCTTCTCAAGAATGCATTTATTTTATTTATTAAGCAAATAAGTATGGTGTGACATAAATGTGACTCCAGTGGCTTACAACACTTGCAATGAATTTATCTATATCTGTATCCATGCCATCTAAATCTACATCTCTCTATCTCTATCTATCTCTATCTCTATCATCTCTCTATCTATCTCTATATCTCTATATCTCTATCTCTATCTCTATCTCTATTTCTATCTCTATATCTCTCTATCTCTATCTCTATCTCTATCTCTATCTATCTCTATCTATCTATCTATCTATCTATCTATCTATCTATCTATCTATCTATCTATATCTCTATCTCTATCTATCTATCTATCTATCTATCTATCTATCTATCTATCTATCTATATCTATATCTATCTATCTATCTATCTATCTATCTATCTATCTATCTATCTATCTATCTATCTATCTATCTATATCTATATCTCTATCTATCTATCTATCTATCTATCTATCTATCTATCTATCTATCTATCTATATCTATATCTATCTATCTATCTATCTATCTATCTATCTATCTATCTATCTATCTATCTATCTGGAACTTATTTGTGAATAAACATGATTAAGTTTACTTAATAAGGGCAGTTGTTTGCATATTTAATCCTTTATACACAAAAGTAAATTAGAACACTGTTGAAGGTTAAGTGTCACTTTTTTCACTGCAACAGAAACATTCAAGGTCTGAACTAGAAAAAGTAAATTACTTCATACATTTTACCATTTTTTTAATCTCATGTCACAATCAAAATAGTATATTAGCTTCTAGCTTTTACTTTAAAATTTACTTCTAGCTGCTACTTTAAAATAACTAGGACAGGAAGAAGGGAACAGAAAAGAATATTAAAATACATATGTTTTGGTCAGAACTGATGTTCTGGATGTTTTCTCCTTTATTATCCCCAACAACATCACCTGATGGTTTTTCCATCTCAGAATCAAAGTAAACCTTCATTTTCTAAGTAAACTTATCTTTCTCCTGATAGGGAATAGGAAAAAGAATGGTTTTTCAAGAAAGAAGATTAAAATTGTATAGTGATTTTATCTGAAACTGTCCAAAGTGATAACCCTTGTGGGCAAACAGTAGTCAATCAAAGTTTAGTCAGAAATAATAGGAGATATTTGGGATAAGTAATATATATATATTTATATGGAAAGACTATTTTATTTTGAAAGAAATATTTCATTTCAAACACCAAGGATATCTTAACTGACATCCGGCCTGACATCCGGCAGGGGGGGTGGCTCCAGGACCCCTCAGCCCGTCTGCGGCCGCTCCGTCTGGCCCGCCCGGAACGCCCGCAGACTCCTGGCTGTCTCTGGCGGCCGTGTCTGCATTGGCCTGCCTCCGGTCGCCTCCAGCTGCCGCACCTGCACACAAGGGACATGCTTACACCCAGGTGGAACCCCAACCAGCTCTGGACGCCACGCCTGCACACAAGGGGCATGCAGGTGCCAGGACAGGACCCCAACCGGCTCTGAACACCGTGCCTGCACAGGAAAGACCCACAGGCAACGGGACAGGCTACCAGCCATTTCAGGTGGCCGTGCCAGTGCAGGGAAGCCTTGCCAGTGGGGAAACCAACACATGGCTGCTGTTCTGGGCTTCCCTCATTATGTGGTGGACGGGAACCGTGCTGGCCGAAGGGACTGACATTCTGACTGCGGGGGGTTTGATCTTGGGAATGCCTGGCTGGGGAGCTGGGGCAGCTCCAACAGGCGGAGGGGTCCCAGAGCCTGGGGGCCATGAAGGAAACGGTCCCGGGTGGGAAGGGACCAGTGGGGGTGGGGCCTGGGGGTTTGGTGTGGGGGTTCCCAGGGCTACATACCTGCCAGGGATGAGCATGCGGGGCACGGAATAAAGACAGAAGCCAAAAGGCCCTGGAGGGGAGGAGTAGCATTTATATGGGGAGCTGAGCAGATACTGGTTTGTTGAGGGGGGCGTGGTAATTTGTGCCGGATGGCTTTAAACAGTGTTGGATGCGGTGAGCACCCAACGCTGACTTTGTTCCCACCTCGGATTGTTTTGCAAGAGAATAAACGTGTTTCCTTCATGGGTTGTCTTCCGTTCCTGCTGTGGTTTTTCCTGCCGTTCATGGACAGATATTTGACAGATAACCCTTGTGGGCAAACAGTACTCAATCAAAGTTCAGTCAGAAATAATGGGAGATATTTGGGATAAGTAAAAAAAAATATTTATATGGAAAGACTATTTTATTTTGAAAGAAAATATTTCATTTCAAACACCAGGGGTATCTTAACTGATTCTTATGTCTTTGAGCATTTGATATTTAAACTGACACTTCTTTTTTTTTTGCACTGATCAGCATTGGACATCAATTGCATTGGCTGAGATTGTACTGAAGAATTTGAAAGAATTTCAGGATAGTATTTTCTGTTTGTTCCTGAGTTTAGTATGGTAAGGAGTACCTATCTTCTGTATGTCAGTTGTGGATGATTTGATTGCCTTTTTAGGGCCAGTGGATATCATCATTAGACTCACATATTAAAGATTTTTGGCAGATTACTTTATTTCACACTGAGTAGGAGAAGATCATATTTTGAAAATCTCATTATTATTTTCTAGGTTTAGCCCTTCTCCATGACACCAAAATATTTGCTTCTTTATTAGTAAACTTTAATTCAGTACCTTCCTTTAAGACTGAAAGTTTGGGACAGTTGTTTAATATGAAGAATGTTTACCTTTCTCACTCACCCAGCTAGTTAAATCATAATTGCAAATGACAGACTAATGCTTGAAGGCAGTCTGACAAATCAAGAAACAAGAAACTTTTGCACTAATTTATTGAAAAACGTGGATAAATTGAAGATTTGTCTATTTGTCTATCTGGCTTTATGCAGTTCTATTTTACTAGTTTTTGAGAGAAGGTTATACAAATAGAACTATGCAATTCCTATCCATCACTATCCTGTTGTTAACCAGGCTTAAAAACATAACAGTATCAAACTACAGACTAATTGATAATCTATTTCCACTTAGTTTCACTCCTAGTGCTTGACGTGTTTAATACCTGCCTTGTGGTCAACTGCAGTCTTAGAAGTGTAATTGATCACAAGTTAAATATCAGTGCTTCTTAAAAAACATATATGCCATGTTAGATGCACAAAAGTATAATTATTATTATTTGCAATAATAATAGATCCAATAAAGTATGTTAGCTACCCAGAAGGGAAAATGGGTGGCATAACTGTTTATTAAATAATTGCACTATATTCTGCATTGACCAGACCTCATTATGTCCTTCTGATCAACATATATTAAATACAGTTTCAGAGACAATAAAACAATGCTAAAACAAACAAACCCAAGAATAAACTGGATACCAGAAGCTAAATCCTATTAGGATACTTGGAGAGAAATGCAACTATTTACTGTTTAAAAAATGTTTGGATGAGGAATATAACTGTTTCCAAGTATCTAAAGGGAATGACAAGACCTGACATGTAGTATCCCAGATTACAAACTGATTACATTAAATTACAAGATGGTAGATTCTGATTTAATATTAGGAAAACATATTAAAAATAGGTGGAGTTCAACAGTAAAACAGTTAAAAGAAGAAGTTGAGCTGTCTTTGCTGGATATGAACAAATAAAAGTAGACATTCAATTGTCAGTGGTACTTGAATTTGAATTCTTGCATTGAGCAATGGATTGGATTTAACTTAAATATACCTTTCAGTTCTATGCTTCTAAGTTTTCTGCCCATTAATGGTTCTTCTAGGTTCCCATAACAAGTAAAATATTCCAGAGCAGCAATTTCAGATATAAGATCTTTTAAATATTTCTGAGGTCTGCAGTATAGCAAACAATGAAGCATGTGAAATTAATGTTGTTATTTAAAACACATAGTATTTTTCAATAACTGTAATCCAGGAATAGAAATATTTTATTGATATCTAATCTTACACTCTATAAAATAGTATTTTGATACCTCTTCTTCAGCAGCAAGCTTGATAATTAAAATTACAAACTAAGAAAAAAGTGATATCGAAAGTTAGGTAAAGCCATCTGTCTCTGATTTTTTTAGAGAGTTTTCTTCTTCTAAGATAATTATTTAACCTCTTTTAATAATTATCTAACTTGGGTTTAAAAAAAATGAGTGGTGTAGAAAATGGAATATTCATTCCCTGTCATTTTTTTTCTAGCTGGTGATTCCAACTGCTTGTTGGAGAAGCACATTCCTGCTTTTTTTCTGCACAGAAAATGTGTGTCACTTTTCAAAAGAAAACTGTTCTTCAACTTTATGATCATAAATGCATTTGGGGTTGAGCAAGAGCATGTGGGGAGGGAGGGAGGGCAAAGGGAATAGCTCGTATTTGAAATTGCAAAGATGTACATGAGGAGCACAGTTTGCACTACAGGATCATAGCGCACCTTCTGTTATTTTGATGAAATCATTGGAACTTGTAGATCAGGGGTGTCAAACTCAATTTCACTGAGGGATGCATCAGCATTATGATTGCCCTCAAAGGGCCAGTTGCTGTTCCCTTCTCTCCCTCAGGCTTGCCCAACCGACATCTCTCCTCTCCTCCCTATCACCTTCTCTCCCCACTCACTCCTTCTCCTTCCCACAAAACCCATCCTTTTCTATCCTCTCCTCTCCTCCCTCATGTGTTCACTCACTGGCTGGCTGGCCTTTTCACGCAGTGCTCATCAGCTGGAGCTGAATGCGCTGATTCTGGGGTCCCTGCCAAGCCCTGGCAGCCCAACAACTCCAGCTGATTCTTCCCCCAAAGACTGCATGTGCCTGCCAGCCACCCCAGAGTCTGCCAGAAGTCCCGAGTAGCTGGAGCTATGGGTGCTGATCCCAGGGCCTCAGCAGAGCCCCAGCAACACCACTGCTCCAGCTGACTCTCCCCCAGGCTTCTCTGTGCTGCCACCACTTCAGCTCACACTCCCCCCCACTACATACTCAAATACCAGATCTAAACACATTATGGGCTGGATCTGGCCTGAGTTTGACATGTCTGTTGTAGATGGCAATGGAGACAGGCTTTGCACCAGGTCAACCAGTCTGATTACCTGGAGTTACAGGAATATTCTAGGTAACTTCTGTATCCCCTTTAAATCAATGGGGGCTTGATCTTTAAATCCTGAATGTGTTTTATAAGCTCAGCCAGGTAGTTTAAATAAAACATGCTGTCAAACACCATGTCTGCAAGCACTAAGAAGCCAGCATCGGTTTGTCGAGAACAAGTCATGTCAGATTAACCTTATCTCTTTTTCAGGTAGAGTTATTAGTCTGATCAGTCAAAAGGATTGCTGTGGATGCAATGTACCTTGATATCAGTAATGTATTTGAATCAGTCCTGTAGACAAGATTGATAAACATGGGCTAGACAGTTCTGCAACTGTTTGAACAAATATACCTATACATTATTTTGCACTGACTTGGAAGGTCAATAATATCAATTCAAGTGCCCCAAGGTGCTGATCTTGGCCCTGCACTATTTTAATAAGCTTCCTTTCCACTCCACCTGATTAAACAACTTAAAGATAGAATGGGAAGGATGCTTATTTAATTTGCAGATGACATCAAGTTAGGAGAACTTTAGCATTTTACAGAGCAAAATTGAAGTTTGGACCAAATCCAATAGGATGATGATCAATGAAAATGCACGATGGAACAAAATGAAATAATTGAGTTTACTTTGCAGAACTACAATAAACATCAGGCATAAAATGTTATAGAGGAAGTTACCAGAAACAAGCAAGATATCAGATGCAATTAAACAGATAAATTTCCAAAGAAAAAAATAAAAAAACAGAAAAACCTGATGATGTCTATTAGCCTATTTGTTACTTCACACAACTTGTTCTTGCAGCTTTCCGAATTTTATTTAAAGGCTTAGAGACAATTCAACTTTATTCCTTTATTTTTCTGGAAGCTTCTGGGTTCTGATACTGAGTTCACTTCCTCATCTTTGTTTTCTAGAAAAACTGGCTTAACTCTATTTATTACAGATCCAGACAGTTTTATCTTTCCATAGACCATGAGAACTCTCCCCTATTGTTTGAAGCAACATCTTTTTCTCTTGACTTGCTGGACATTTCAGGATCCCAATCTGGATCTATTTTCCTTACCTCCATTCTCTCATTCCATTACACATTTTAGCAATAATTCTCTAATCTCTGTAAGGAATGTGGAGATTATAAAAACTGATAAAGAAATGGTTGAGAAGTTAAGGAAGAAAAAAAATGACAGTTGACTGGGAAAGTAAAAAGCCATGGGAAAGAAATTCAGAATTATCCCTCTTGATATTCTTTGGTATATGAGAGACTTCTCAGGAGGAAATGGTGAATTGAAGTGGAGGTAACAGTGGTGGAGGAATGAAAGGCCATTAAGCAGGCCATCTCTTTTTCTGTGGATAAGGAGAAGGATTGAGATTGCCCACAAGGGCTATATAATTGTTTATTTATTTATTTTATTACATTTATATACCGCCCTTTCCCGAAGGACTCAGGGCGGTAATTAAAAACCAAGATACAAAAGTTAAAAACAAGTTTAAAAAAATTACATTTGTCCCTGTATAAATAAAACCCCAGTTAAAATAAGATTAATCATCAGCCTGGGCCAGAGAGCTCTAAGAGCCAGGTCTTCAGGTCCCGGCAGAATGAACGGAGGCTGGGGGCAGTCCTCAGCTCCACTGGCAGCTGGTTCCAAAGGGCAGGTGCCCCCACTGAGAAGGCCCTATCCCTGGGTGTCGTCCACCGGCAATCTCTTACCGGTGGCACCCTGAGAAGACCCTCCCTGTGGGAGCGCACTGGACGAAGGGAACTTGATGCCGGCAGCAGGTGTTCCCTCAGATATCCCGGACCCAAGCCATGTTCCTCATGAGGAAACCACAAGATAACAGCATCTGGTGGGTTTAGAGCTGAGGGGGAATGTGGGAAAACCACAGCTGGCACATTTCCAAAGGAGGTTGGGTTTGCATACTTTTTTTCTAATTCACTTACAGAAATAGCTTGTTAACTGATTTTTAGTTATCAAGAACCTTGTATCAACAAGTTTTGAAGCACTGGGTGCGTTTCCTTCAATCCTTAGCAAAAAGAAGTTTAAATACAAGTTTAAGGACAGGAAAAAAATGGAATAAACAGCAAAAGGGGATTAGAATTTTAATTTTGGAAAGTTACAAATGGGCTAAGTGTCCAAATGGACTTGAAATAAGATTTTGGAATTAATTATAACAGTCCTCCTCATGGGAAAATGCTTTTGTTTTGAATTCTTGAAAAATCATGATAGGATGAACTTTGCATATTGGACACTAGAGGAAACTAGAAAGAATTAAAGATTAAAATTAAACCGAGAAAAGCATTTAAATTTCACTTAGTAATACAGAATGGAGTAAAATACCTTAACATTAGATATACTGAAGGATATTTTGAAGAAAGAGTCCTACAGCTAATGAGAAATTCCATTGAATTTAATAAGAAAAATAATAAAAGTAAAATGAGTTCTTTGTTAAATATAAAGAGAGAATGTTAAAATGTCAAGCAGAATATATTCTGGGTTTTGGTGTACATTCAGTATAGCTCCTCCCTTTAAGGTTGCAAATGTATGATTTAGTTTCAATTTAATTTAAGCAGTATTTCTAACAATGTTGTATACCTTCATGCAATTTCCTTAAGCACTGGCAGTTCTAAGGCATGATTTCTTGTGTTGATGTGGCAGTCTTTGATTTCTTTCTAAATAGATGTGGTTTTGTTTCATTCTGATATATTTGAAAGTTGCTGACAATGCAAAAACTAATACACATTAGTCATCCATTAATAAATGATCAGTGAATTTAATTTAAGTAAATTCAGATTCAGCTACAAAAGACAGCCTCTGTGATACATACATGCTAAATAGCACAGGGAGATGAAGGTAAAATCCATTATGCTGCATGAAGATTGCTACGAATTTATACATCAGGAATCACACTAGGGATGTAAAAGAAATCCACAATGGAAGTGAAATGTGCCTTGTCAACTCACAAAGAACAGAACAGACCTACTTCACTGTCTAGAAGTAAAGCAATATGATGTTGTGTAAAGCAAGAGAATATTGGAAGGAAAGCTATAGGAGCTTTGGACTTTTGGAAATATATTGCAAAAGCATTAATTACTATAACTATGCCAGGACCAGACCAGAACAAAAACAAGGGTCTCTTGATAATGCAAAAAATCAGCCTTCTGGACACAAGGGGTGGTCATGGGAGGACCGATAATATGAGTCCTCCTATATTTCTACTGCTGCCGTGAGCTTTGTGACCTTGGCAGAGGATCATAATGCTTTAAAAAAAATGAATTATTCATCCTGTCCAGGGCGCTGAATTGGTCAATGCAAAGATTTCCTGTTTAGTTTCAGTAGAATCTTGGACAATGGTAATGACAAATTTCATTATATCACAAGTTAAGTTCTTATTGATTTAATTAATGGGAGAAGGTGTGTGCTAGCTAATTGATTCAGGTTTGTACAGAAACTCAGAGGTAATGGAAACTGAAGCCTCTAGTTCCTGCTAGATGTGAAAACAACCTTTTCCACATAAGACAGAATAAATTAAAAACAAACAAACCCCGGTTTACCTAATAAAGATTATAAAGTCATTAAACATGTGAAAAACATGCAAAAATGTAATGGCTTTCACACTGTTTTCCAGTACTGTGATTCCTCCTCATTTGCTTCATTCTGAAATGCTCATGTCAGTTTGCTACCACATTGTGCCCTTCTACAGGAATTCTAGAAATTGCCAACCCAGGGTAGGCAATCAACTCATATAAAAATCACTTTTCTTTTCTTTTATTGTTTTCATGTCCAATCATAATGACCCCATAACCTAAACGTTTCAATATTTTTAGTAATAGACCAAAAAAGGAGGGGTTTTTTTAAAAAAAATATCTTCCTTTTTATAATGAGTTACATACATGAATTATAGATCAAGCAAGGTCACATGGGTTCCAAGGTTTTTCATCCATTTCTCAGTTTATAGAAACAAAACTGAAAAACAAAATGATGTAAAAGCCGAGCTTTATCAAAGCAGTCAAGCACTTTCACTTTTCCATACTTAACATAGCTTATATTGCTTTGTGTGGATTCTTTATTGGATTCATTTATTTCAAGGGATTTAGAATGTTGCCAGGCTGCCAAACAACACTGGGTAGCTTACATAGTTAAAAAGAAAGAAAAAGACAAAAAAATAGAAGGAAAAAAAGAAAAGCACAAATACATTTGAATAAAAACCCAATCAGTTACTGAAAGAACCTCAGGCTTGCGGGATAAGGCAAGTTTCATACATGTAGGCATTACTGTATTTCAATAAATACTTGGAAAACATTCATTTACCCATTTAAGTTTAAGGAAAGGACTTACAAAAGGGGTAATTTTACCAAAATGAGTATGAGCTTCATAATAATTCTTTGGGGGAAGATCAATAATATCTGAAGAATGGTTGTTAGCTCTTCTACCTCCTTCTATAATCACTTGCACAGCCAAGATTAGTGGGTTTAAGTGGAGTAGGCTTTAGATTAAATTTACTTTTCCATCAAAAAAGACCTCACAACTCTTTCTACTTAGATTAAAATTTATTTAATTACTGATTCCATCAAATATGCTGGTTACTGGATTAGCTCGACTATAAAAAGGTGCTGGTTCTTACCTATAAAGCCCTATATGGCCTAGGCCCAGGATACCTGCAGGACCGTCTGCTGCCAGGAACGACTTCCCATCACCCTGTGCGCTCACACAGAGAGGGCCTCCTCAGGGTGCCGTCGGCCAGACAATGTCGGCCGGCGACCCCCCAGGGGGAGGGCCTTCTCTGTGGGGGCACCTGCCCTGTGGAATCAGCTTCCCCTGGAGCTCCAGATGAGCCCAGACCTCTGGTCCTTTCATCGTGACCTTAAGACATTTCTTTTCTAACAGGCCAACCTGGACTGATGATAAGGGGTTTTTAATATGGTTTTAAGGTTTTATGGGTTGTAGTTGGGGCTATAGATATAGTTTAATTTTTAATATTTGTATTTTTACTTGTATTGTATTGTTAGCTGCCCTGAGTCCTTCGGGAGATAGGGCGGCATATAAGTCCCATTAAATAAATAAATAAAATAAATAAAAATAGTGAAAAAGACAAAGGAGAGAAAGATTAGAAAACAGAATTGAAACTAGGAAAAATGATGATAAATGAAGTGAAACATACAGTAAATTAAAAAAGACATATACATAGCAACATTCAATGTGTAGATTGGCTTAGTGGACTTCCTGCTGTTGGGGAAAAATATTAGAGGCTGATAGAGTTTTATAGGCCTCTTGCTTTTCTTTGGCAAGACGTTTTTACAGAAAGGTTATTGGATTCTCCCAAGACAGTTATTGTCATAGTTTTACAATCAACTGTTAATTTATTTGTGGAAAAGTATGTTTGCACAACCTCTGTCTGGAAAAAATTGCCTTCAGAGAAAAGGTCAATCTTAAGCATAAAGTCATGTAACTTTATTCAGTTACACCACTGACTGCATTAATGGTATAACAAAAAGTTAGGATTCAAGCTGATCATGGTGCTGATGTTCCTTGTCAATAATGGAACAATTTTTTCCCCTGTATCAGGAAATCATCTCCCCTTGTTTATAGGTGCTAATTACATAAATGTTATGTGTCCCCGTTTATGCTAGCAGTTTAAATAATTGCCTCAATGCTGATTGATGCAACATTCCACTGAATCACAAATTCTATATATGAGAAGATCAATTAATTACCAGGCATCTTTCAAGTCCCTATTTATTTGTGGAAATCAAACATAATTCATAATCAGAAAAACCAGACTAGAAAGAAAATGTAAGATGCAAGCAGATGATATATGTGCAAGCACTGTAGAAAAGCATCTTTCTTCCCCAATAGACTGTAATGAGGCCCAGAGGGAATTGAATTCCCAAATAATTTGCTCAATTAGTATTACTACTTCTGCTATTATAGCTTTATGTATTTATTTGTGCATTTATTTATATATTTATTTGAACTATTTAATAGAAATTAGCATGACAAATCCACAATCTTCTCTCCTTATAAATAAGGAAATAAATAAAACTAAGCACCCAGAATGAGTTTCCTACTCCCTCATTCCTCCCCGCCCTCCCCCCCCACATTTCTCCCTTGCAAAACGTTCTCTTACAGAGAGATTTCTGGAAGACCAATTCCTACCAGAATGGGACAACTTGCCATGGCCAATTCGCCATGCGATAACTCGCCATGGGACAATTCAATTTAATAAATTAAACTCATTTTTTAAAAAATTGTGTTTTGGTCATTCTCATTTCATTTTGTCCCTCCTTTGACATCCTTTCTTTAATGATTCTATTCCACCATTTCTTTGATATTAGTTATGTAACTCTTGTCCTGTGGCAAGTTGTCCCATGGAGAGTTGGCTGTAGCAAGTTGTCCCGGGCCATGTTGATTTGACCAACTTGGCAGCAAGTTGACCATGGTGAGTTGTCACAAACCCGTTCCTATGTCCCATAGAAACCCATGACTCCTATCCCACGTTATAATAATCCACATGCTATAGATAAGTTTTTGGGAATGGAAAGGGAGATACTGGGAAGCCTCCCTTCTGTAGTCAGCAAACTAATGATCTGAGGTGCTGAGTCAATCAATCAATCAATCAATCAATCAATTTATTATTACAGCCAAAGGACAACACTTAAATTAAATATTCAAATAAAACAAAACCAAACAGAACTGAACACAACAAGACATAGCAATATATTAGAATTAATGATGTAATCAATGAGTGACCAAGGTCTACCTAGTTTTACACACAGTATAACAAAACCTAACTACCTTCAGAAAAAAACTGAAGTGACCAGACAATAAAAATACATTTATAGTCTAATGCTGGATAAAAACATGTAATAAAATTAATTATAAAAGATTATTAAAAACATCTAAAATGTTTATTTATGCTTCTGGCGAATCCCCAATGCTGCTGTGCAGAATCTAGCCACCTGCGCCATGATCACTGCCTGCTCATCCATAAACAGCCACTGGAGATAAATACCTATCGATTATGGGAAGGATATGGTTTTTCCAAATAGCTCTATCAAAGGAACATTGAAGGAGTATGTGTCCAATGGTCTCCACCTCTCCTGAGTCACAGGAGCAGAGTCTTTCAGCCAATGGTGTCTTTTGCTGAGTCTAATTTAAATGCAGAAGGGAGAAGGATCCTATGTGTCTAGCACTGAGCTGAAATGCAATAATTCCCCCTATACTTTATCCTTCCACTTCTAGCAGCAGAAAGAAAAACAGGGGACATGAGGTAGCAGACCGCTCCAATACAAGCTAGTTTAGCTGGATTTTTCCTCCTTCACAAAGCCATTACTGTAGACAGAAGCAGAGGAACATGGCAGTCTTGCAGAAAGAGTTCCCAGCTGGCCTGCTCTATCTCCCTCCACCACTGTTATTGGCAACTCTATTAAGGGAAAGATCTGAGAAGTTTGTTTTTCAATAATATTTATGGTCATTCTATCCATAGCCATTTCTTTTTGCTACAAACTAGAAAAGACTGTCATATTTTGCTGTAAGCTGCTGCTTGAAAGACTGGATATAATGGTAATAACACATCTTCAGCAACATTATCCATGAACAAATAGCTATGAAACTTAAATAGCATTTTCTGAGTATGAGGATACCCAAGACTACACAGAAAAGAAAGTATGTGCATATCTCCAATGGCAGAAATCCTGTTTTCAGGCAGAAGGTTTAATTTCGGGCTTATCAATGACCAAAATAAAATAATTTCATTTCATATTTAATCTCCCTGCTTTAGTAATTCATGCCTTGATCATCATTCAGCTGGACTACCACAACACACTCTTTGAAGATGACCCAAAATCTTCAGTAGGTATCACAGCAAGATTATTGGCAGGACATTACAGAATTATACCTACAGTATATTGTTTGTAAAGCGGTGGGTGGTCAGGAAGCTTCTGGGCCTGATTCAAAATTCTGTTCCTTTAAGACCCTTGCCAGAATTGAATTTGCCCATCTGGTTTGGTCCCTGACCAAGGGCTGTCTGAAACTTCTCTCCCCTGATGGGGATAAGAAGTTAGGCCTTCCATGTAAGAGCCTCCACCTTCTGTTATACTCTCCATTGCTGCTGTTCTGTTTTATCATTGCTTTTCTTTGTGGATTTTGTTTCTGTGTTAATATGGATTTGGATCGAGATAATACCATTATGTTGTTGTTTTTGTTCTTTTGCTTGAGGTTGGTATGGATTACAGTAATGAATGAATGAATATTTGTTGAGTAGTATTTTAGTTCCAGTTAAGGCTGTAGAAACTCCTATCTGAAAGTCTAGAGCAAAGTATAGTTCTCAAACCTGGCAACTTTAAAATGTATGGAATTCAGCTCCCAGAATTCCACAGCTGAATTCAAGTGAATTCTGGGAGTTGAAGTCCACATATCTTAATGTTGCCAGGTTTGAAAAATACTACCCAGAGAAATGCAGCCATTCAGTTTTGCAATTAATAAACTAGATGAGCCAATGAGGGCATCTGCAGGGATCAGAACATCAAGATGGCATTGTGTGACTGAAGCTCTGATCCTTTTCAGTGTGTGTCACACACATATGCAGGGATTCATCATTATAGACCTTATACATCATTTTACTTTTTTAAGCACCTCTACAGATACTTCAACATGATTCCATATAAGATACCATCAGTCTCTTTACTGACTAACATGAAGGAACTAATGTGCAAAAAGCTCCCTTCTACAGCTGTCTACAGTTTTTATTAAAGAATTTCTATTTCTTTGCCGCAAAACAGGCAGATATTCCACACAAATAAGAAAAGTTCTCCAGTCTTCATACCAAAGTGTTTTATATGTTGTCTTGTTTTTGACTGAAAATAAAATCAATAAAGTAAAATAAAACAAATCACCATTTGAATGCTTCTAAAAAACAGGAACATGGGAACATTGCTAGCAAAACTGGATCATGCTGATGGATCACTAACATCCACTAAGAAATCATATGTCCCCATTCTGGAAGGGAGGAAGGAATGTAAGTGAATAACATGTCAGATTTAAATGGAGGTATTGTAACACTACATACTCGAAATTAGATAGGAAGTTACAAGATTTGGCAACAAGAAGATAAGCAGCAGAAACCACAAGTAGGGGCAAAATGACACATATGCTCAAGCAGGGTGCAACTCCATAGACAAAATGACACATAGAGTAAAAACAAGTCAGAACTCCAAAAAAGGTAATGGCTTTGTGAAATTTTATTTCCCTTTTTCTGGAAATCAATTGTATAAAAGATCATGCTTTGCTGTTATTCAGTGTCTCAGCTCCTTTAGCAGCTTGGACCCTTTTGCTGTAGCGCTTTGATAAAAATTTTGTGAAAGTTCATTATTCGTGTGTGGCTCTGATTGTCTTCTGCACTAGGCTGACCCACTTTGGGGACAACGTTACAGAATACAAAATTTGGGGAATTCCTCCACAAGTAATTTACAAAGCAATCAGCCAATTCTGCTTGTTGTGAAGAACAAATTAATTGAATTCCAAACATTTTCTTAGGAATACAGACTGATGGAGTGAGTCTCTGAAATATATGTATATAAAAAATACCATCCATCAATATGTTAAAAAGTCAATAATGAAAAATCTGGAAGGTACACATGCACAGTCAGCTCATTAGTCCCTGTACACAAAAACAGCAATGAATTAATGTGAATAGAGAAAACGAAACAGTAATTAGTTGAAATTAGATCATGATAGCAGTGAAGATCTGTCAGCAATGCACACAGTTTAAAAAGGCCAGTATAGTTTCTCAACAACCAATTCATTTGCTTTCCCAGATGAAGAGGCAGTTCATTGCAGAGGATAGTCTACATGTTGTGAGTGTGAGTAGATGTAGTCTACTTGTGTTGTTCTGTTGAGCATTTCCATGGTTTGTTTACAAGAAAAGTGCCTACATTGCTTAAAAGCTAACCATTTAACTCCACATTTGCAGCATCCTATCTGCATGGAGACCTGGTCTTCTCAGGTAATCCAGCAGGAAAAAGTTAGCACATATATGGAGAGATAACATTCTTAATTACGATATATCATTATACGATGTGCAATATACAATTCAATATACTTTATTGATTAGTCAATTGACCATATCAAACATGAACATCAGCCTCTGTAAAATACAATAAAATGAGATAAGATATAAGGAAGTAAGATAAAATAGACTAAAATATAGTAAGTAAGATAAATTGAAGATTAAAGATAAAAGAGTAAGATTAAACAGCATAAGGTAAAATAGAAGAAGGGAACTTTATTAAGTTGAGTGACTGTATCAAATATGTAAAACTGATATAAAAATGCAAATTGATAAAAAAAAGCAAAATTTCATGCTAGATTGTCACCCCTACAGTTAACTCCAATTGGACCGAGTTATTCTGTCCTCTTTGAGATGACCTTTGAAATGAAGAGTGCAGTCTTAGTGATGATGTGCAGGCTTGTTCCTTGGAATAAGTAAGACTGCTTCTCCTTGGTGCCTCAAAAACTTTTAGTTTGTAAATAAGTGTCTAAATAAACAGCCATTCTGGGAAATACAATTTTTAGTCAGCAAGAATGTGTCCAGTGTCTTCAATGGTTGCTGCTTCACAAATGCACAATCTTTGTTCAGCTGGGATTTCACGAAACCCCCTGTCTTACCATTGAGTTGCATTGTTCAAATCAAGCTCTAGAAAAAGCTCTTCTGGAATATTGAACTACATAAGTTGTTAAATATTTTTCTATCTGGGTGGCTGATTTATGTTGAGCCAGCCACTTCAGAGACTTGACACATTTAAGTGCTGCAATATCACCTTAGGCAGCCACATCAATAAGTCTTTGTTTGAAAGCTTCCTTGACATTAAGATCTGATTAGATTGTGAACTGGATGGAGAATCAATATTGAGAGATGATATTTGAAAGTTGGATGGCCCAAATGTAAGGTTGTTTGTTATGTAATTGCTCTTGGCTAACTCTCTGGGTCCATGGATAGGTTCTTCAGCCAGTAATTAAATACTTTAATTAATAAATGGCTTTGTATAGGGGCTAGGCCCAAACTCTTCCCTTATTGATGTGACTGATGTAGATTTATTACACCCCCAAGAAAAGTAGATTGCATTCATCCCAGTAAGGGACATATATAATTGTTCATTATAAATTTATAAATAAGGACATATAACAGAAGATACTTAAAGTATTTTCAGGAGAATTCAGAGGAATTGCTGATGAGTTGAGCAATCTAGCATAACCATTTGACTCTTGGAACCAGTCCACATTTCTGCTCATGCCATTCTTCATCAAGAATAAGCACTGATCACAATTTTCAATACAGTACTGACTAATTGCAAGTGCAGAGAACAAGAGCCTTCCATGCTACAAAGTACTGTCCATTTGTAACTGTGACTGATAGGAATGCTTTACAAATATACATGGTAATGAAATATGGCAATTTTTTAATATTTTTCTTTGTCATGAATAAAGTTCACTTCTTGGTATAGCTTGATGACTAATGAAAGCTCAGATCCTTTTTGTTTTTTAAATATATCTTATTTTATTTTTTTAACATAATCACCTTGATATTTGATAAACAGCGTGTTGTCTGGGTTTATATTTACAAACAATCAATAACAATTAGTTTCTATAATTCCATAATCCTCATAGTACCTTTCCTTGATTTTCTATTCTTCCAATAATATTCTCATTTATCAATCTTAAATTAGTACATTTCTTAGTATTTTAATAGATAACAATTGAATATAAACATTTTTCTTGTATTTCTACAAGTAACAACTACATGATGATGATAACTTTATTGTCACTTTGAATGTACACCAATCGGCATACATCAAAATGAAATTTCGTTGCATACAGCTCTCAAAGGGTCACCACCTCTGATATATACTTCTTGTTCGTGGCCCGCTCAAATTTCACATTGTCCATTTTAGTCTCTAGGGAGTGAATGATGGCACACAAGACAGATGGAAATGGGGCTCCATGTGGATTAGCCCTCAAATTCGCTTGTATTCTGACAACCTCGCCTTCTTTCCTTTTTCTGATCCTGACTCTTCCACCTTTTCCTTAAAGAGGCCTTGCTTCTTTTCACCCCTGGAGCACGCTGCTGCTGCCACCAACTCCTCCAAAAGCCCCACTCCCTTCCTCTGGGCCTGCCGACAGCCTCATCCAGTTCCTTCACTCCATAAGCTCCAGGTCCTCTCCTCCTCTGCCTCCTCTGGAAACAGCCCTGATTTGCAATACAATCCATCACTGGGCCAGCAGTCAGATCTTGCTGCTGGTAGAACAAATTCAAACAGTGCCAACGACTTTTAATGGTCTCATCAACAGTTTCAAAACAACTAGAAACTTGCCATGCCAGTGAAGATTGTCGGTCGTATGTCATATGTTACCTTAGTTCCACCATGTTGCTCAAACACATTAAAATCTTCCTGATCATGTGGCCTATAGCCCTTACTATCCCTCCCAAAAATATTTGCCTTCAAGAGCCAATGCAGCCGCAGCCATTCCAGGCACCACCATCAATGTGAAGCTTCTTTTCTAATTAATCATCTTAATCACCGTATCATAGAGGTTGTTTTTAAAGTTCTTATTTAAATTTATTTTCCCCACAACATTTGAAAACATTTTTACCTGTTAAGATTTTCTTAGAGTTAATTACACTTAAGTATTTAAATCTTTTTCCTCATAGAAGCCATCCCAACAATTTTACATTTCTCATATCTTAAAACAAAAACAAAAAAAGAGAAGAAAAAAAGAAGGAAATAATATACTTCTTGAAAAACATGTCCCTCTTAAGCTAAAATATAATTATGTCAAAAAAATCTATTCAAAACATTCTTATTAATTGAAATTTTCTCAAAATCCATTACATCTGAGTATCTAAAACATTTTCCTTACATAAATCATCCCAACATTTTTATATTTCTTATACCATAAAAAAGTACTATGTTACTTAAGGAGCCTATCCCTCTTAAACTAAAATTCATTTATATCCAAAATTTTATTTTTTTTCTGAAGGTCAGAAAAACAAGTTATCTTTTCCTGGGCTTACCAGTTCCTATATTAGAGCAGCTATAATTGTATACTTTCATCCACCACTAGATATTAGCACCAGTTCATTTTTCAGTTTTAAAAACAGGCAATTGTCTTCTGTTTTTATCAATAATCTTTTGCCAAGAAAGTCTTAATTCCACCAATTTCACACTTATCAAGATTTAAGTCTTATATTCATTGTATTTCAGTATATTTCTGTCCCCCATAAAATTTAATTAGCCGCTTCCATCTGTGGGAGGGTGAAGCAAAAATCCTCCTCCTCTCACTTTTAGAGGATTTTTGCTTCTTGTTTGTTCTTTTTTCCGGAAATCAATTATCAAGTAGAAGAGAGAGAATTGGTATTCTTACCCAATTCCAAACATGTTGTTTTTGATCAAGCTATGCTGACTCAGGAATTCTGGGAGTTGAAGTCCACAAGTCATAAAAGAGCCAAGGTTGCCTACCCCTGGGGTAGACTCTGGAATAAAGTTAGCCTTTTTTCTGTTGGTTTCTGGAGGGCTTTCCCCAAATGACCGGATTGACCGCCATCTCTCCGCAGTTGTCAGGGCTTCCCTCCTTCTTTGTTGCCTTTCCAGGATGACTTTAGGCCCATTTAGGGTCCCCAAACAGACAAGAATCGGCTATAGGGTGTGGAGCCCTGCGATCACTCGGCTACCCATGCTACTACACAAAACCGGAAGCCGAAAGCTCAGATCCTTATTCATGCATTTCTTATCTTGAACATCAGTAATATTTTCACGGTCTAGAAATGTAATATTTTTCTTTCCATGAACATACTCACTATTATTCAATATTCATGTTCTCTGTTTGTTCCATTATTTAATTTTGTACTTCTTTGAACTGCCTCTCCTTTTGCAGCCTATATGTAATCTGACCTATTATCATCCAATTATTTTTGCCTCTGTCTTAGTCATGATTTATATTTTTTATACAAAGCTCTTTCTGTACTATCTACACAGGCAACTAAACTACCTTATTATATATACCTTACTAAAGGATATAAAATATAACATTTTCAGGCTACACATTCTATTTAATCAGGTGAGATGTAATGCAGAAGAGAAAATTAAAGAAAGGGAAAATGAGATGAATCAATATATAAGTTGAGATATATTAAAACTATTATTAATCTTCTGAAACAATCATATTCTGGATCTAAGGAAGAATCAAGAGTATAAAAGTGGAAATGAATCAATGGTCATAATTAGCCACCAAGGACAATGACTACCCAATATTAATTGATGTCCATTTTCATTATGCCCTGTATTTGAAAATAAAAAAGTACATACATCACATTATTGACAAAGTGTGGGCAATGATTTTTTAAGATCTAATTCTCAGTCTTAGTTTCATCTGGAATTTGCACATGATAATTTCATGATTTATTTCACAGTCAGCTCCTGCCCACATTTTTATTTCTATTAATGACCTCTTCCAAATCCTTGCACCAATAATATAATCAATTTGATTTTTCATGTGCTCCAACTGGTGATATTGATGTATATACAGTAAGCATTGCTTTGCTTGTTTGAGGTCTGTGTAAGCAAGGAAGGAATAATAGGATTGGCAGAAAATGACATTTTTCTGCTGCATTTGGCCATATAGTCCAAAAGAGTTTTCCTCATTGTTGCCAGTTTTGGCATTTGAATTGTTAAGTATAAGCAGAATATTTGGTTTATGGTGGTTGTTTTAGGAATCTGAAGTAGTTAGCCTTAATTTTATCATTTAACTTGAATGCAAGAGCTTAGATGTATTGTGCTCAGACGTAATGTAACCTTCACCAAAACATTTCTATTTTGAATATGTGGTGAAGCAAAACAAATACTGTAGAGATTCAGACAAGAGATGTGAAGGCCACTTGATTAGCATCAATTAGCCTTTCATATCAATATTTGATATAAAACCACTCCCAGAAAATTATAATGTGTGATCATTTACAAGTTGCAGCTGGTCAGCCAGTCATAGTTACAAATATGATCTAAAATATGAGAGAAATACAGGCTCCAGTTTAATTTTTTTCAGCACTAGTATTCTGTGGCTTTCTTACTTTCAGTAAGCCACTGAATTGGAGAAACTTGGAAGAATTGAAGAAAGTTGAAAAAGTGCTTGAATTATTCATGCCCATTTTATTGGGATATTACAAGAGAGATCATTTGTAAATCTGGAACCACTATATCCAGATGGTATACAAAGCATATGTATTTACTATTAATTATCACATGTAAGGAGGAAATAAGACACTATAAAAAAGTTGAACTATGTGGAATAGTGAAATGTTGGCATAACTTGTAAAGCGAAAAGCAAAATGTATTTCTTTATTTTTTTTATATCTAGGTTGCTATCAATTTAGCATTGTAAAACTGCACACCTATAGAGTCCACACAGGATAATAATCATATAAAATTGTTCCATGACATTAGTCTACCCACATTATTTGATAAGCACTATATTCCCATTTTTATATATTACCTCTAATGCACTTTTACATATACTTTGTGTTGATAACTAGAGAGAATATATTATCTGGTTAAATTAATATAATCACAACTTTCCTGACTTCAGCAATTTCCTGGCTCCCACCAATGTGCTTTATTCCTCAATATTAATGTTAGTAGTAGTATACATTTATGCTTATTCATTATTTTTTACTTGATTGATATAGATATAAATGCTAAGTCCTAAAAACAGAATCAGGGACAGATAGTTGTATCAATAAGAGAACAGCTAGATATTTAGAAACCTAAATATTTCATTTGCCTTCTTTAAATTATATATATTGTGTATATGTATTGTGTGTCTCTGTGTGTATAAATTTACTTTTCACTTTTAAAAGCTAATATTTGGAAAATCAAATTGCAACTTGTTATGCTAATACTCATTTCATCATTTTTTAAAAAATAATCAAGTTGGGAAAAATATCAAAGGCATCTAAAAGAATTAAAAGGAAGTGTTTTTATATAATAACATTTCTGAAATTTGTTATGAAAATGCAACCTCTACATATTGAAAGTAGACAGAGTCAAATTTTACTGCAAGTTTGTCTGTTTGGCTAGCTAGCTAGCTAGCTAGCATTTATCTATCTATCTATCTATCTATCTATCTATCTATCTATCTATCTATCTCTTGGAAGAAAGATTTAAAAATGGTGTCAACTTCAAATTGAAAAAAAAATGTAAATAATAATAATAATAATAATAATAATAATAAGTAACACCAGCTGCCTGCAATTAGTGCAGGTTCGAGTCCCACCAGGCTCAAGGTTGACTCAGCCTTCCATCCTTCCGAGGTAGGTAAAATGAGGACCCAGATTGTTGGGGGCAATTAAGATGACTTTGTAATAATGCCGCTTGGGGTGTGTGTGAAAGCCCTAATAAGCAGGCATATACATAGAATGAAGGCTACTGCTAAGCTTATAAGCCGCCCTGAGTCTTCGGAGAAGGGCGGGATATAAATGGAATTAAAATTAAAAAATTAAAATTAAATTAAATACATGCAATCAAAAAGCTTAAATGAATAAATAAATTTTAATTATCTCAAATATGTAATCTTCTACCAAGGAGAAATACAAAGATTTTGAAGGAAACTAAAATAACAAGAAAATTATTCCATTAACCAGGAATATTTTCCTCCTAGAAGATCTAATTTCCTATGTTGGTTTCTTTCTTGATGTGATCATGGATTGATATATTTTTTATCTTTTGATACAGCTTGCCACACACAAAAGAGAACTCTACTGAAGTACAATCTCACTTGTCTCTGATCATTCTACCAGTATTAACAGGGGTGACATGATAGCAATGTTCCAATATCTCAGGGGATGCCACAAAGAAGAGAGGGTCAACCTATTCTCTAAAGCACCTGAAGACAGGACAAGAAGCAATGGATGGAAAATGATTTCCATCGTTCTTGAAGGTGAACTGAATTAGACACGTCACCTCCGCGCCTTTCCACCTGTCGACTAACGGGCAAGCTGAACGGATGGTAAGGACGACCAAGGACACACTCCGGTGCATCATCAGCGGGGACTGGCATCACAGGCTGGCAAATTTTTTGCTTACACACCACACCACACCGTGTGTTGCCACAGGAAAGAGCCCAGCAGAACTACAATGGGGACAGCGCCTCATCACCAAGCTTGACCGGCTGCACCCTGACCGGGTGGCGGCAAACACTGAGAAGCCACCTGCACATAGGGTGCTCAATGTGGGGGACCCGGTTTGGGTAAGGAACTACAGGGCAGGACACACATGGATTCCAGGGACAGTGGTTGACAAAACGGGGCCTCTATCCTACATCGTAGGGGTGGAGGGAGATCGACACATCAGGCGACATATTGACCAGCTCAGATGAAGGGTCCCTGAGTGAACCACACACACCGAACCTGACAATCACACCCCAGAAGAGGCCAGGCCAACTGGAAACCACACGGACCCTGAACTAGAGGAAGATGGCCTCCTGCAGCCAGCCCTGCAGCAGCAGCGGGGCATCATCAGTGGCAGGAACCTGGCAGCCGGACTTAAACCAGCGCAGGAGCACTGCAAGCCAGATGTGCTGGGCCTGGGAGAAGCCACACCCAGACGGTCCACCAGACCCCACAGGACACCTGCGTACCTAGCAGACTATGTGTGCAAGTGACCTCAACTCATTGTTATGTAATATGTATGCATTGTATATAGTTATGTGTGTTATAGTTATAAAGAAGGTTCTTCTCTAAGGGGGGAGGGGTGTTATGTATCCAGGTGCAGTCATCTGCATAGCAGCAGCCACTAGGGGGCGTTGGCCTGGACAGTTTTGGTGGGAAACCCAGTTTTGGCGGGAAACCTAGGGCCAACCCCATTGGCTAGCCACCTACCTGGCCAGGTATATAAGGAGGCCAGGTAGCCCTTGTTCTTCAGTATGAAACCCCCCACAATAAAGAGCTAAACACGTACTCCGGCTGGCGTCTCTTTCTTGCGTCGGACCCACAACATTACAATGTGGTCATGAACTTCTTCCATATTGTTGCCAAAGCAGGTTAAAGGTGATCATGAGGCTTTACATTTTCAAAATTATGCACATTATTTGCTAGATATGTGATATTTGCAAACTGAGATTTTTGATTTTCTATAAAACTTTGCTATTAGGAAATCCTTGAGAGTGTTTCAAACTCCCCCCCTCAATAGGCAGAACAATTTCAAACCTTCTTTCATTAGAAGTAGAGTAGAAAACTACCATGAATGACCTTTGCTTTACTCTAATATTACAACTGAAAGAAAATTACAGTTAACTACTGTAGGCAATTAGATGCCTTTTGGATGCTTCAGAGCAGAGTTCCCAGTTACCCAAGCCCACCATGGCCAAACATGTAAAAGGCCTTGGATTGCTGGTGATGACCTATAAAGCCCTAAATGGCTTGGGTCCGGGATATCTGAGGGAACACCTGCTGCCGGCATCAAGTTCCCTTCATCCAGTGCGCTCCCACAGGGAGGGTCTTCTCAGGGTGCCACTGGTAAGAGATTGCCGGCGGACGACACCCAGGGATAGGGCATTCTCAGTGGGGGCGCCTGCCCTTTGGAACCAGCTGCCAGTGGAGCTGAGGACTGCCCCCGACCTCCGTTCATTCCGCCAGGACCTGAAGACCTGGCTCTTCGAGCTCTCTGGCCCAGGCTGAGGATTAATCTTATTTTAACTGGGGTTTTATTTATGCAGGGATAAATATATTTTTTTAAAAAAATTGTTTTTAACTTTTGTATCTTGGTTTTTTTTAATCACCCTGTAAACCGCCCTGAGTCCTTTGGGAAAGGGCGGTATATAAATATAAATAAATAAATAAATAAATAAATAAATAAATAAATAAATAAATAAATACTTAGCTCAGTGCATGGGATTTACCTACATCTGATCAGACGTAGGGATGACTTGATAGCAGTGTTCCAATATTTGAGGGGCTGCCACAGAGAAGAGGGGGTCAAGTTATTTTCCAAACCATGAGAAGGCAGGACAGGAAATAATGGATAGAAGCCAATCAAGGAGAGAAGCAACCTAGAGCTAAGGAAAAATTTATTTACAGTGAAAACAACCAGTGGAACAGCTTGCCTTCAAAAGTTGTAGGTGCTCCATCACTGGAGGCTTTTAAGAAGAGTCTGGACAGCCACTTATTCAGAATGGTGTAGGATCGCCTGCTTGAGCAGGGGGTTGGACCAGAAGACCTCCAAGGTCCCTTACCACTGTTATTCTGTTATTCTAAAGTGTATTCATTGAATAGATCATAAAATATCTTTCTTCTTCTTCTTGCTCTTCTTCTCCTTTTCTTTTATATTGTAAACAAGTGGTTCATTTTCTCATGAGATCATTTCTTTTAAAATCACCATTATGCCCTACCCATTTCTCTACTATTCTCTAAATGAGGCTGATGCTGATAAATGAAGTAAAACAAAAAAGATGCATTACTAAAGCATGATTAGCCACAAATAACTTTTATGTTTAATAAAGTAAGTTTTTTTTATTACTGCTATAGATTTAGTACAGGTGCTATCATCTTTCATAGCGGGAGTCAATGACAGTACAATGCAAGAACATTCTCCAGATCTATTATCTTTCCATTACCTCATCTGATCATTAATTTACAGGCTGAGCCAATATAGAATTCTACTCCTTCAACATTTTATCATCTTACCTGTTGATTGTTTTTGTGACACTTGCTCTTCAATATTTGCTGTTTTGACTGCCATCCACTTTTCTGGGATTCTCCTCCATTTCCTTTTTAAGAACAAGAGTTCTTCAAGTTTCATCTTCTGAAATCACTGGAATAATGCCCTTTGCACAGCAACAGTTCCATATTTAATTCATTATAGGAGGATCTGAGATTCCTCCTCTGTTTTTTTTATGGCAGCAACTTATTTTTCTCAGAAGTACCATTAAAAAATGTAAGAAAAGCCCTGCTACATCAGATTAGAACATCAGGCCCTTAATCCAGCATCTCGTTTTCACAGTGACCCAGCAGATTCCTAAATCGAGTCCACAAATAGGACTGGGGCAAAATAACAACTGAATGTTAATAATTTTGCAAATGAAGCTAATAGAAAGTAGCTACTTGGGTCAGAAAACTTTATTTCCATCTCAACATGGCCTTCTAGGAAAACATAATTCTGATAACTCATAGAGCTGAAGGAGATCTAGTCTAATTTAGTGATATAGAAGCAGCTTCTAGACATAACAGTCTAGGCTGAGAATGTAGGCCATTAGTACCTAGGTAACTGAGGACAGTGTAAGACTCAATAACCATTTGGGAACTCTTAGTTTTTAACTGAATTTTTCTCCTCTATAATTTAAGCCTACTGACGGTGTTAGAAGGTAACTACTCTTATTGTTGTACTTTTACTTACTCCAAGTCATCAAGAGTCCAGTAAACTGCCACAGGGTAATATTTATTGATTGATTTAAAACATGTAATGCCTGCTTTCCATTAAAAAATTCACAGCGGCTTACGATAAAATTAATACAACACAGTAAACCAAAGCGGTTGATTAAAGTATGATTAAACCATTGTATGAATTATCAAAACTTACATTAAGCAGTAAAGTAAAGTCAAAATGCATTGATCCTCTTCAGAATATTCTATCACAATCTGAGCTTCTATAAGAGGTAAATTATTTCAGATGGCATTTTAAGTAGATTCACAGAATATAAATTTTATTTTATTTTTTATTTGAGAGAAAAATGGCTTTTTCAAAGATTCTTTGATTTTGTTACTGATACCTTCCAAGCACATTTTACACAGATCTTAATTCTACTAATGTCCAGATGACACATTTGTCATACCAGCAACTTCATTTTAGGGTAATTTCCTGTAGAAAAAGGTTATATATATTTTCTCTAGAAACTGTTTTTATAAGAGAGAGAGAAAGAGCATCAGATGGTATGCATTTTACTCAAGACTTATAGAAAGTACCCCTGCTGTGATTGCTTTTCTTCTCCATCATGGATTGAACTCACTTTTAAGGAGGGAACGTGCGCTTTCTAAAGCTGAAATGCACAGTTACTTTTGAGATGATTTTATATATATATATATATATGAGACAACCAATTACTCTGGAGAATCAGAGCAGCAAGAGAAGAAGATTCAGAAATATTTATTATGTGAAGCTGACAGTTTGAAACCATGAACATAATGGTGGCATTTGGACTTCTTCCCAGGTCATCTGTGGGAGAAGAACAGAATAGATTTTACTTGGCAAAAGGCAGGCTTTGGAGTCTAATTATCTAAAGCACGGGTGTCAAACTCGCCACATCATGTGACTTGTCACAACATATCGCGACTTTTTTTGCATTGCCAGAGCTGGGGTAGGCGCGGCCTCTGCACAATACCACCAGCCTGCAGGCCAGCAGTCTGACACCCCTGATAAAGAGTAGGGAATTGTGAAAATAAAGGATTTGGAAAAATGTAGAAAAATCTGAAATGTTTACATTGTACCTTGAAAGAAGAGGTCAAAGAAGACAGTGTGAAGATAAAGGTAATAGAATGAGTACTGTCATAGTGTCAAGCAATAACTGTCTATTGATAAAGAAGAGGGAGACCAAAGACTGCATTTAATGCAGCATTATACTTGACTGTGAAAATTCAGGCATTGTTTTACCTTTAAAAGCATAGCACTCATGCTGCAATGACATGCTTTGCCCTGATGACATTATTTAAATATCACATTTAAACAGAAATCCACGCAAAAAAAGCCTTTTTGTCCGTAATTGTAATGAGCAGTAAGAATAACTTGGAGGGACATGAAAAAGAGATGCAGCCAGGGCAATGGTCTGATAAGAGCTATCTCAGTCCAGAGAAGGAAAGGAGATGAAGAAAGCATCTGAACAGGGATCCCCCCCCCAGTTCCCATGGTTTTGTCTTCCTGTCTGGACTACCTCAAAATGCTGACATCAGTCTTATGCTTCTCCTCTCCTCTCCTCTCCTCTCCTCTCCTCTCCTCTCCTCTCCTCTCCTCTCCTCTCCTCTCTTCCCCCCTCCCCTCTTCTCTCCTATCTCCCCTCTCCTCTCCTTCCCTTCCCTCTCCTCCCCTTCTCTTCCATTCTCAAGATATAGCTTAAACAGAACAGTGGCTTCCCTATTCTTGCATTTGCTTAACAAATATTTTATTTCAAATAAGAATCTCTATAATAATACCCATTGATAGCTCCATTAAGCTCAAATTCTACCTCCAAAACAACTCAATTATGAGCATTTTATTTTAGTTTTGATGGGATGTTCTGCAACTGAATTACTCAGTATTTACTCACATTATGCCAGGAGCACTTTCTTTAGCAAATTAAATTTAAAACAGTATTAAAAACTCCAGCAACGTATCATACTTTACTTATAACAAAATGTACTATTTCATTATTTCTTTAATTTAATTTAAAAAACAAAATAAACTAGCATTCCTCTGATAAGCACACAAAAAAGAACACAATTTATCCCCAGCAGATAAGTATTCATAAATATGAGACATGTCTGTCATATACCTTTGCAGGTTTTTTTTATAGATTTTGCATGAATTAGAAGGCTTTTATGTTGCCACTCCTTTGCATAATTATGATTTTCATGTAGTGATAAAAATTACAGTGAGACAACTTGGCTGATGCCATTTAACACTAATATATTTCACTAGACCTGAGGTTTTGTTACATTTTCCTTTCATCACATAGGCCATAGGCAATTTTTTGTTGAATACTGCAATTCAGCACTAACCTATAAATGGGGAAATAGGTAAAATTAACATTTAGTCAGCACGGTGTGGTCATAAATCATTTCTTCTGGAAAGGTTTTAAATGCAAGAACAGAGTCTCAAAACCAAAGAACATAGAGAGATTCCTCCTTCTCCAATTCTCTCCCATTTTTCCTTTTAGTTCCTGGACTCGTAAATGTTCTATTCCATTCCGTTATAAGCAAAATGCCAATCCACCTAAGCTTCATAGAAAGCTTCCTCATACCAATTTAATTTGATTATTGGACCATCTAATTCAGATTATCTATACCAGAATGTATAGATAATCCAATGTTTTGGACTTTGTTATCGGCTTCAGTCAGAGCACAGAGTGGTAACAGATGATGGATCTTACAGTCTAAAGCACTGGGGGGTATTGTTGTGATTTATTTTTTTGGCAGAAGTTCAAGAGTCTTCCCCAGCCTCACTCGGAGATACAGAGCTTTCAAGCACAATATGTATTGTATGCATAAACTAGAAAGATCCACCATTACTGCATGCCAAATTGTAATGAAATCCTAGAATCATAGGCTGAAAAGGACCTTGGAGGTCTTCTTGACCAACCCCCTACCCAAGGCAGGCATCCTTATACCATCCTGGGCAAATGGTTTTCTAATCTTTCTTGAAAACCTCCAGCAATGAAGCACCCATAATTTCAGGAGGCAAGATGTTCCATTGATTGTTCTCATTGTTAGGAAATTCCTTCTTATTCCCAGATGGATTTCCCTCTGATAAGCTTCTACCCATTCCTTTTTGCCCTGCCCTCAGGTGTTATGGAGAATAAAATGACCCCCTCTTCATTTTGATAGCCCTTCAAGTATTGGAAGACTACTTCTTATGTCTCCCCTGAGCCTTCTCTTCATTAGGCTAAACCTAGTTCCTTTAGTCATTCATCATAGAGTTTAGCCTCCAGACACCAACTGCATCCCTTCTTACATCTTATGACATGCACCTTGTGCAAAATCCCAGTCTAAAATTTTCTAAAGCCCCTCTTAAAAATCCAACTGAATTCTTTCTTGCCCCCATCCCGCCATGACAGACTATTGGATCTCTTTATTATTTACAATAGCAGCAACAAAGGTGAGGGAGGATTAAAAAGAGGATCCTAATTTTAATGCAGATTGAACTTTATTGTGAAGATGCTAGTTTCATCCCAGAGAGAGAAGAGTGAAAGGCAGGCTAAGCAGTCACCACAGAACTTTCAGTCATAGAATCTGACAGCATTCCCCCTCCAGCTCAGCCCAACTAGCGGAACTGGTAGCCTTGCCCCAAGCCCTACCTTATATTAGGGATAAAATCAACAAATATGTAGGGCAAATTCAACATAGGGGTTCTTCATAGCAGTGAAAAAGAGATTGAACATGGCCTGTTCATCTCTGCTATTTTGCATCTCATTCAAACACTGAAAGCTTTGGCAATAGTCAAGATCAAAGGTCATTCAGGAGTTGAAGGAAATGAATTAGCAAGTGGAGTAACTCAGTATGAACATGCAGCTGAAGAAGAAAAAAGACAAGTGGAAAAACCACCAAGCTGTAACCTATGAAGCAAGAATTTGGAAATTGAAAGGAAAAGTAATAATTCCAAGAATGGCAGTGCAGCACATCTTCAGAGTGCTCCATAACCAGACCCATGAAGAAGCAGAAGCACTAACTCAAAGGATCAAGCACATTGGAGCAGGTGAAGGAACTCATTGAGAGGCACATCTTCAGTTCACCTTTAAAGGAACTGAAGTGGACTCCCAATGAAATTCTCTATGGGCAACCAATGCCTCTATTTTTGAATTAATTTTCATCCCAAAAGGTATTTATCCTGATCTATGGTCAATTTACTTATGCACTATATGATATTTTCAAGAGAGCAGGTCAAGATCAGAATGGGTTACCTGAAGCTGCACCATTTGAACAGCTGCAAGCAGAAGATTGGGTGTGTTTCAAAGTGCATCAAAGATAAGTGTCTGCCTCCAGGTGGAAAGCTTCCTGTAAAGTTACTAGTTGCTCATGGCAATGCCAATCTGGAAGGTCTGACCTCATAAGTTCACCTAAGTCATCTAAGGCAGGGCTTTTCAACCTTTTCACTGATTGTACCACTTTTAGGATATGGCAGTATTCGAGCACCACCTAGCAAGGTGTCAAAAACTTGACCAAAAAAAAACCTGTTCAAAATTGCAATTGCACTGAAATGACTTATGACCATTTTTCACACTTATAACCATTGCAGCGTGCCCAGGGTCATGTGATTTATATTTAGATGCTTGGCAACTGATTCATATTTATGATGGTCACAGTGTCCCAGGGTCATGTGATCCCCTTTTGCAACCTTTTGACAAGCAAATTCAATGACAAGGTTGCTGGTGGCCCAGTGCTAAGGTGGGACTTCCTTCCCTCCCTCCCTCCTTCCCTGCCTCTCTCTTTCTCATTCCCATCTCCTTCTGAAGGAAGAATTTGAACCACACACACACCCCATATTTTCCCTCTTCCATAGATATTCATCAAACAAGGAACAGCCTCCGGAGACAGAAAAGACCAGGTGCTGAGTGAACTAGCTTTAAAAGGCGCATTCCCCTTTAAGAATTAGCTACTGGCTAGAAAGGAAAGTTAAGGAGCCCAGCTGGCACCTAAGGAAGAAAAACAAATGTAGTAAGTAGTGGCTGCTGGCTAAGGCAGCCTCCCCAAATGGCTCCATTCATAAGTGAAGGAATGCTACAGGCAAAATCCATTCAGGAGAAAAAAATATTTCAAAATCCCTTGCAGCAAAACTTACAGCTAACAATAGCAGAGCAATAGAAGCTAACACGAGACATCAGCTATCAGCCAAATAGAAATTTCCAAATACTCCTTAAGAACACAAAGCCCACATTGCACAAATCCCAGAACTTCAAAGTCACAAAAGCACATAAGAATCCTTCCACTCTCCATCTCCCTCCCTCTGTGTCTCACCTCCAGCTGATGCTTCCTTTCTTCATTGCTACCTTTCTTCATTCCTCGTGGAGGGCAACCCCCTCCTGTGGTGCATTGCTTGCCTGTTTGTTCCTGCCAGCAGAGGTGGCTGCCACAAAAGTTGTAGATAGGCTCATGGCCAGCCTGCTTGATCTCCTCTCCTCTCTTCACCACCACCATCCTCCTTCTTCTTTCCCTTCAGTGCAGCTAGAGATGACTCCACCTCCTCCCAAGGCTGCTTCTTTTTTCCTCTCTCTCTCTCTCTCTCTCTCTCTCTCTCTCTCTTCCACCCAAACTTCCTCCTTTTATAGCCTCTCCTGTCTTCACCCCCCTCCTCCTCCTTTCTCATGGGGAGTGATGAGCTGGAAGTGAGCCTGGGGCCTTTGCCTCACCCCAGCCACTCTGCAGCTCCGGAGGACTCTCTCACGTAAGTTCTTGCCTGTGCTGGCTCTTTTCCTCCCCCACTTCACTTGGCTAGGCAGGGCTGCATATCACCTGCCACGTGCTAATGTACCACAAGTGGTACACATACCACTGTTTGAAAGCCCTGATCTAACTCATACTCCAACTTCATAAACCCCAGAAGCAAGCGCTGCTAAGGACTTCTAGGCTCCTCAGAAGTGAGCAGAAGAAAGAAGGGTGATGCTTTGAATACGGCACTAGCACTTAGACTTATATACTGCTTCACAGTGCTTTACAGTCCTTTACCTACAGTGGTTTACAAAGTCAGCATATTGTCCCCAACAATCTTGGTCCTCATTTTACTGACCTCAGAAAGATGGAAAGCTGAATCAACCTTGAGCCAGTGAGACTCGAACTGCTAACTCCTAGCAGCCAGGAGTCATCAGAAGTAGCCTGCAGTACTGCATTCTAACCACTGGCACCACCAGGACTCTTATGAAAACCTGAAGAGCTCTGAAGATTAGTTCATAATGGACTTTGAGGCAATAGTCCTCATAACAGTTTAACATTGACATTTAGGCTCCTGCAATTAGGATATTTATTTTTTCTGCAGTCATACAAAGGTTTTGTTAAAAAATTGTGTTTGTGTCATTCAGTGTAGCTTGTTTACACTTGCCAAGATATAGAATGCAACAGTCACTGGACTGCCTACCTACCAATAACTCTTACTTAACCCATAATCCCTCCTGGTGAACTCTTTTGAGGGAATAAATTGGGGTTCAGTATTTAAAATCTGTTTTATAGGAGTACGGGGGGGTTAGACATGTTCTACACTGTTACTAAGGTACCCCCAACAACAACAACAACTTTATTGATTAGCCCTTGGGCCATATCAAAGTACAAAGTTCCAGCAACAAACGGTCACCGAAACTAGATAAAAACAATCCGAAATGGAATTTGATAAAATACAATTTAAAATGGAATTAAAATACAATTTAAGTTAAAATAGTAATAAAATACAAATTTAAGATATAGATAAAATACGGTAACATTATATTTCGGAGTCGCCCTTACAATCTACCCCAATCAGTCCCACATATGCAGATCTTAACTGGATCATTTTGTTTAAATACTGTGCTACGTTGAATGTTCTTTTCAAGTTCTGGCCGGACATAAGGTAAGTTATTTTGATATGGAGATCCCAATGGGTCATTCGTTTGGTATATAGACCAAGATACCTGTCTCTCACTCTCTTATACAAACAACAGTCAAATAGGATGTGAGCCAGGTCCTCTACCTCTGCTGCTCCGCAAATGCAGAGACGCTCATTGTACGGTATAGCATGAAATCTCCCATATCTGACCATTGTATCAAGCTGTTCGAATCTCGCTCTCGTAAATATCTCCCTAAGATGTTTTGGGAGTTGTAACTTCAAATAACTGTCCACTTGAAAAGTACATTTGTATTTACTCAGCCATTTCAAGTTACCCACCTTACTAAGGATAGCTATATCAGTTTGTGCTTCTATATCCTTAATTCTTTGGGCAACTCTTTTTTTAGATTGTTCTCATGTTACGCAAGAAACAGGAAGGCCACAGCTTCTTACAAAATTTGTTAGTTTGGTGATCCAGGAGATTTGTGATTGCAGATTTATTTGCTCTAGTAGGCATAATTTGGGGAGTCTATCAGTCTCCATTTCATTAACTTTGCACCAGTAGTTATAAGCTCTAATTTTAGATAATGCCTGAATTGTATGAATTCCCAATTCAGCTCTAACTGCTGCAGCAGATGTTCTTGGGTCTACACCCAAAATACATCTCAGATGCTGGGACTGTGTTTGTTCTAAAGTTGTGGTTGAATAAAGACCCCAAATTTCTGCTCCATACAAGAGCATTGTCGTAACCTTAGCCTTGTAAACTTTGAGTAGTGGAGCTAGGGACCCTGGGTAACTATGGTTCTTTAGTTTGAGCAATAAATTCAAACGGGCTTTTGCTCTAAATGTACTTCGTTGATGATGGCAGGCCCAAGATCCAGTCTTTGAAAAAGTTACTCCCAAATATACAAAGGTATTAACCTGCTCAATTGGTTCACCATCTAATTGCCACTTATGTCTCTGATGGTTTCTTCCAAACACCATTACTTTCGATTTGGATTTGCTAATAATTAGGGAGTTATCCTGGCAATAAGAGCTGAATCTTCTTAATAGCCTACGTAATCCTACTTGTGAGTATGATAATAAAATCATATCATCAGCATAAAGCAAGCTGTTACAGTAAGTATTTAGGATCATCGGCATGTGTACCATGGTATCCTTCATTAACCCTGGCAAGTCATTGATGTATAAATTAAATAATAATGGGGCCAGGATACACCCTTGCCTTATCCCTTTATTTGTGTGAATCCTGTTAGTCAGGGCCCCATTAACCCCATACCCCGCCCGCAAACAGGTACTTGTGTGAAGGGCTTTAATCAGAGCCAGAAGTCTGGGTTCTATTTTAAGAGATGTCAATTTACTCCATAGTACGTCTCTATTTACCACATCAAATGCTGCTGTAAGGTCTATAAAAGCAGCAAACAGGGGTCTCCTCTTATAGGCATATTTGGCAATCAGATGGTTCAAAACAAAGCAGTTATCAATAGTAGATCTGTTCTGTCTAAAACCTGCTTGTTCTTCTGTGAGGATGTTGTTTTCCTCTACCCAGATTTCAATTCTGTTCAAAAGGTACCTAGCATATATTTTTGCTACAATGTCAATCAGGCTGATGGGCCTATAATTACTAGGATCCTTTTTATTCCCTTTTTTATATATGGGGACAACTATTGCCATCTTCCACCCATCTGGTATATGGCAGGTGTTATTTATGTGTGTAAAAAGACCTGCTAATACAGGGCCCCACCAGTTGGGAAATTTCTTAAATAATTCTGCTGGTAAAAAATCCTCGCCTGGGGCTTTATTGCTCTTTAAGCTTTTAATGATGGACTGTATCTCCTTTTCTGAGACTGGTGGCCAAGGGGGGAGAGTTCTAGGATTTACCAAATCACTGTTTTAAAATAATTTCTTTACTGGTTCGGTGGGGGCAAACAAGCACTGATAATAATTCTCCCAGCCCGCAGTAGAGATTGGTATGTCAAATGCAAATCTCCATTCCTTCAGAATACCTGCTACAGAGTGCCAAAATAATACTGAATTATGACTTCTGGCAGCCAACTCAAGTTCTGACCAGATTGAAATGGCAAAACGTTTTTTCTTTAATGTTATAGTTTTTTTTTATATTCCCTTCTTGTGTGCAGCATCTTAGCTTGTATATGGGTAGTAGGATTTCTCTGGGCAAGCCTCATGGCTGCCTTCAATTTCTTTTTCTGTCACTGACAATCAGGATCAAACCAGCGAGGTCTACCCACTTGGGCTCTTTTTGTAGTAGGTTTAGCTGTTAGGTGTTTCTTCAGTATGTTACAAAGATTGGAGAATGCATTGAAGGCTGACATCCAGTCAGTAGTAGATGACTGTATTGTTCTAGCCCACTTAGTAGCATTCTCTGTTTTAAGGCATTCTAATATTGCCTTAGTATCAACTTTGGCCCAAATTAACCTTTTATTTTGGGTCACCTCTACCTTTTTGGTGAGCCATCTGTCAGCCATGTTATATGGTCTTAAATCTGAGCGGCCTCGCAATGTCACACTTACAGGCTGATGGTCGCTATTGTCGCTAAGGTGTACTGTGACCTCTGAGAAGAGGTCAGCCTTATCTCTAGACACACAAAAGAGATCCAGTACACTACTTGAATTGGCTGAGTGGTATGTATAAGGGTATGTAAAATTCTTGTCCTTACCTCCCAAAATTTGGAGATTACCCTTAAAAATTAAGGAGACTAGGAGCAGGCCAGCGGCATTACTTTTACAGTCTCTCGAGAGCCACTGAGGATGGTTATCAAAGAACTCCCCTGGGATTCCCTTCTTCTGGGCAAGCTCATACAGAGAGGGACCCAGTCTAGCATTCAGATCTCCTAATAATACCACTATGGACCGAGGGTACAATATAGATATATCTTCTAAGATAACTTCCAAGCCCAACCAATATTCAAAATTATAGTGCTGGGATGTGCTTGGAGGAATGTACACATTTACCAATATTAACTCAAACTGGTCATATTCAAATTTGACAGCTAGAAAGTACGGATACTTATCTTCGTTATATAATTTATCTCCCTTCCATTGCAACTCTTCCTTTATAAGAATGCATAGCCCACCAGAGGGTCTCCCTTTGTTCTTTGTTTTTAGGGCTGGGGAGGCCCATCCCTGAAAGCCTGGCAATTGTACTGGTTCATCCACTTCGGTTAGCCAGGTTTCTTGAAAGGCTATTACGTCAAATCTAGAGAGAAAGCTCATTAGTCCACTATCAACCATCCCTTTCCAGCCAGCTATGTTCCAGGTCATCAACTGTATGGGGTTCTCAGAGGCAAGGTGGTCTGACTTGGTTGATTGGCTAGATGGTGGAAATGCCAGATGTCAACTTGACAATGGAGCTGGGTCAATATCATCTAAGCTTCCCATATAAACACAGTTGTTGTGAGGTTCAATATTTCTCCTCGTGGGTTGCAGAACTTGTTGTTGCTCCTCTATATCTCGGTTGCCAGTGTGCCTCTGCTCTTGCTCCAAGAATGATTTTTTTTCCAAAGAGCAGGTACTCTGGCTTAAGTCTATGAATGTAGATTTATGTCCATTTTTGGAGGGGCTTGGCTGAGGGTTCATCTTGTGAAAAGATGTTGTGGGAACTTCTAAATCAAATGAGGATGGAAGCTGGATTATGTCCTTAGTGTTTGTCAGCTTAGGGGGCACTGTGTGATGAAGCCCTTTGTCTTTCAGTTGTTTCTCAGAGGCTGGGTCAGTCAGTGCAGTTACTCCACTCTCAGCCTGTGTGACAACACCTTTTTTTACTGTTGAGGTAAAGGCAGATTGTTGATTAAATATCTTGTCACAAGGTTGCGTGTTTAGTGGAGCCAAATTAAATAGAGGCTTTGCTGTAGATTGGGTTATTGTCAGTGCCTCTTTTAGGTCGTCCAATCTTTGAATGATGTTAACTTGCTCAGGTTCTGGCAATGCACTGAATAGGTCAATCAACATTTCCTCTAGCACATCCTCAGCAGTTCCTGCAGCTGTGGGTAATACAGTTCGTATATTGCTTCTTTGCTTTCTCAGGGTCAGTTCAGTTGCAGCAGCCTCAGGCCTAGTAGTGTGAGGGCTGTTGCAGCCTAGATTTAAAGCGACAGTTCCCTCTTGGTGACACTGTTTCAGGAGTGGGCACACTTTTTCTGAGCAAAAGACCCTTATTGGAAATATTGAGAAAAAGCTCAGAAAGGGCTTCATTCTGAAGAGCATGGAGGGAATTGTGGGCTGCTTGAATGATAGGAGAATTCTCATACATTGTGTTCTTGCTGGCAGCCACTCTGCATGTAGTAGATCTATCAGAGTGAATTCACAGTGGAGCAGCTGCCTCAGGGACAGCCTAATAGCTTTTCTGTTGCTCCAACGCCCTCTATTTACTCTCTTGTCATAAATTTGCAAAGTAACCTGGTTAGTTTGCAGACTGTAGTTATATTGGTCATCTCTTAGACCTTTGCCTGATTGAGTGTTTTCTCTGTAGGTGTTCAAATTTTTGGGAGGAGAACAAGGTCCTTCTCTACTTTCACCTTCTGAGTTAGCCATCCCATGTCTGTCCATGGTTATCCTCCCAAGTCCTTCCACAGTATTTGGGTGGCTCCTAACAAACTCTGCAAAAGACTCTTTCAGACAATCAGCCTTATCCATGACAATTGACAAGAGATTATATATTGAGTTTACAGTTTGAGCTGTAAGCAAACATTGTCTAGAAAGGAAGTCTGTCACATTTTCCCCCTTCAAATTTGCCACATCTCCCTCCTGTGTAAAAGAGGCTGTTGCCAGATTCCAAGGAGGGGAGCCATTCTCCAAGAGGGAGGAAGACAACCCCACACACTGTCTGCTCTCCACTTCGGTTTGTAAGTCCCATTCCAATGAGTCACATAAATTAACTTTATCTGATAAGGTGCCTGCGAATGAGTTACTTACTGGAGCAGACTGTCTGTTTGCAATATAATCCTCCATTTTCTGCTGCTTCAAAGGCTTGGATATACTTTCTGCTGCAGAGTGCTGTCTCTTCCTTCTTTTCCCCATTCAGGTTTGTTAAAACAGGTTTAAAAATAAGTTTAAAACTATGGTTTAAAAGGTTGAAATGGGTTAAAAATGGGTTTAAAAAGTTTAAAAGAGGTAGGTTAAAATACAATATTAAAAGAGATTAAAAAGTTAAAATAAAAGTAAAGTAAAATAAAATAAAACTTTTACTTTTGGAGGAGCTCTTTACAGCCTTTGCTACCTCTCCACCATCTTGGCTCCGCCTACCCCCAACAAGTAAACCACTCAGTCTTGATCATCAAAGGTAACTTCTCCTGTGTGTTGTGTCTACTCCCATCAAGCACCAGGGGACCAAACAAGCATTATGCAGAGTGGAAACCAAGGGCAATTTTCCAGGCCATAACTGTATGCAAGTGCTTGGGTGTTCTGATGAACCAAAATGCCATTTCCTACCCGCAATTGAAAATTGTACACAAATAATAGAACTTGACTGTGTTCAAACTGCCCTGAATTTACCAAAGGCTTGATGGTGAAATTTGGATAGGTGCTTAAGCTGAACTTAGTACAAAATAGAAGCATCTTGTACTATCCTGTACAGTCCTCAATGAGCAACTTTTGGGACTCTCTTCCATTGTTTTGCAATCTCAGAAACATTTACATCAGAAGTCCCCAAGCTTTTGGGCATCAGGGATCGTTTCCATGGAGAGAAGTTTTTTCCGCGGACCAGAGGGTGCATGGTTTTGTGTGCTGCCTGCATCCTGTGGATGGGGTTTGCTTTTTTGTGCAGATTGGTTGGTGGCATGCTGCAGCCCAGTACTGGTCCAGGGACTGGGGGTTGGGGGCCCCTGATTTACATCACCACAATTCAGTGAAGCCAATAGAATAGTTGTATCTGGTAACAAATAAAGGAACTTGAATAAGTACAGAACTTACCTTTCTGACAACAACGACATGTAACATTATTAGGAAATTACATAGTTCTGTAAGATTTTCACGGTCATTCTTTGGTTGTTTTTCTCTTATTTTGCAGTTACATTCTGAAAAGACTATCCTTTTTGAAGACTGAATTTCTTAAAAGCTAAACACTGAGCTGAAAGAGGAACTGAAAGAATAATAGCTTCTTTACAGCAGGTAATCATACTTGACCAAACACTTTAAAAGAAAATCCCCCACCTAACATCATCTTTGTAAAAAAAAAAAATCCTTTCTCACTAAGGACAAAGCAGAACTACATACTTGAGGAAAGGAATCATTTTTATTTTTTTTCCTGTAATTTCCTCACATTTTTCAAATCATTTTAAATACCTTTATGTATTAGCACTTCATACATTAGGGTTACAATTTATGTAATTGCAAAAGGATAAAAGACAATAGTTCATGAATATTCATGTCCATAGACTGTGTGTATATATCTATATGTATATATCTCCCCAAATCATATCTGGCAGTTACTTTGCTTCAGTGTCAGTGAATTTATCTTTTAAATTAAAAAGAAGAAACAAATGGAGAATTAAGTATATGCAGCAGTATAAGTGGCCCTAATTTGTAAAGGCTCTTCAGTTAAGACTAACATATTTAATGTATGTTCAATTAAAGAAAGTCTTCAGACCACTATCTGAGAATGAATGTTCATTCATCTTAGAGTCCTTAGGAAGAAAAGAGGCGGTGTTGTATAAGACATACATTAATGCATGTACAAAGGTCAAGGAAGAGTTTGTTTGTTTTTTAAATTTATTAAACAACACAAACTTCTAAAAAATTTTTTTAAAAAGTTCTGAAAAACCCACTAATAATGATGACAGTAATTAAAAATCATGCAATCTGATCTCACCCCAGTAAACCTATTTGTAGCTTCTGGAGAGAAAAACTTTACACATTAACTTAATATTATTTATCAGTACTTCAACCTGAATAATTATTTTGTTCATTTGAATCAATAACAAAAGCTTTTAATGCAGCCAAATTCTTATCCAAAGAATTCAGTCTCTAGGTTTCTCTAGGTTGCCTCAAACTACTGCTTCATCATAGCCACTAAAGTTTTGGTTGGCATAAATTCAGTCATTGGGGGGGGACTTAAATCAGGACTCAGAGCTTCTAAAGTAATAAGCAACTTCAGATGAGATGCTTCCTCTTGTGACTTGCTGATTTTCAGCAGCTTCTTTCAAAGTTTCAACAGTGAATTCATTTTAAAGGCATCCTAAAGTGGAGGTATTTTAAATACATACATATATATATATATATATATATATATATATATATATATATATATATATATATATATATATATATATATATATATATATATATATATATATATATATATGTCAGACACAACAGTCTGATCAAAGCCCCACCTTTTTTACATGTGTCAACCTTGTATGTATGAATAAAAGGGTCAGGCTTTAATCAGAGTCACAAGAGCCTTGATGGAGCAGTGGGCTAATGCCTCCTTAAGTAACACCAGCTGCCTGCAATTATTGCAGGTTCGCATCCCACCAGGCTCAAGGTTGACTCAGCCTTCCATCCTTCCGAGGTAGGTAAAATGAGGACCCAGATTGTTGGGGGCAATAAGCTGACTTTGTAATAATGCCGCTTGGGGTGTGTGTGAAAGCCCTAATAAGCAGGCATATACATAGAATGAAGGCTACTGCTAAGCTTGTAAGCCGCCCTGAGTCTTCGGAGAAGGGCGGGATATAAATGGAATTAAAATAAAATAAAATAAAATAATAAAACTATCTTCTTGATATCTTTGACACAACCGTCTCCCAGAAATCATTATGATATGACAGAAGTAGCAATAGGAGATACTTAGCCGTTACCTAGCCTAATTATTCAGTTACAAATTGGTAGAGAAGACAACCATTTTAGTAACTGATTAAGAACCAGGATAAAAATGTCCCTCTCTGGATTTATAGCAAGCCCTAAAAGACTGCAGTGTTGAAAATAGGAACATGTCTATTTTTTTTAATCTATTCATTAACTCTCAGAATTATAAATGTCAACGGGAGCATTGCATTAACCTCATTTATAATCTAATTTAAAATTATACAAATATATAATTTATTGCCACTGGATACATAATTATGGTCTTTTCAGTTAACTCCCTAACAGTTCTTGCCAATATTGACTTTTAAAAATTATGGCTGCTGTAACTGTCTTCATAGAGTCTGTCCAAAGAAAAAGGACAAAAAAAAAACCCTCACAAATATTGTGGACAAATTGTGCTGCCATTTTTTTTTTATGATAATGAGCTCCGTTGAATTCTGTGTGAGGGGGAGAAGTGGAAAATGCCATCAGATTTTCAAGATTCTGTTACTACAATATTCTCTTACTATTTTTTTAAAAAATACAGTTTTAGTCTTCTTGTGGGTCCTGTTTCCTGATCCGAACAATCTATATCATATAAGATTTTGACATAGTGTATTATGGAAGCATAGCCAACTGTTGCCAAGTTAAAAGATACATAAATAAAACATGGCTTATCTAATCAACATGCTATGTACATAGTAGGGAGGTCAACAAAATTAAGAAGATGTGATTGAGGCCCCATCCCTTTTGTAGAAATGCTGCCTTCATGTGGAAATAAAAAGAGTAGAACTTTAATAGTGGTGAGATGACTGTGATTTTGATATTTTTTAACATCTCCATTCAACGCAAATGTTCCTATTTATGTAGTAGCTGAGTATTGCTCACATTAGCTGGCAGTAGCTCTTTGGCTGTCAGAGGTTAGCTGTTTCTTAGCCCTGCACGAAGTCACTTGGTAGTGTAGTTGAGATTTTGTTTGCAGCCTTGGTTGCTGCTACTTCTGACTTGGATCTTCTGTCCTCTTTCTACTGACTACTACTGACCCTCCTTGATACCATCTCAACAATTGAGCTCCAGCACAAATTATCCTATTTTTCTGTTACAGGCTTGGGATGGATTTTCTGCACAAGTTTTGAATACTTCTGCACAGTTTTATATTAAAGTTGCATTGATAAAAGAATGTATTATTTAGTAACGTTATTTTCTCTTCCCCCCCCCTTTCTCTGCTTTCACTAACATGTATTGTGAATGAAAGTAATGTTGTTTTCCATTAGTACAGCTACCAGAACTTCATTTCCTCCTTGGCAATATATTGAAGACAAGATGCTAATCAGTAATGCAAACATGTAATTACCTCTATTATCCACAATTACCTAGCAGGAGAAACATTCTAACTGCTCAATTTAAAACATTAATAAATCATAATTCTAATCTATTACCACCATAATGTGACTTCTTTTGAGGTTGAAAAGAAAATTCATGAAGCTAATGAAAACCTGGCTCATGAAGTCTTATTTATTAAGATGAGGACATAAACTAGGAAGTAAGCCCCACAAGGTACAATGGGATGTATCTCTTTAAATATCTTTAGCCTTGTGATTTAAGCTGTATTTGATTTCATAAGGTTTACTTCTAAATAAGTGTGTTTTTTTTTGTATTTGCATTTTTGGGGGAATCCTGGAAAGATCCATGTAGTTTTCTAGACAAGTTTTTGGGAAGTAATTTGTCCTTGCCTTCTTCCTTGGGATGAAAAAGAGCAATGGGCCCAAAATCAACCAGCTGGCTGTACGGCTGAAGTCAGACTACATCTAAATTCTCCGTTTTTAGCAGAGCATCTTAACCACTAAACCAGCCTTTGTATTTCATACCCTAAGTCAGAGGTCCCCAACCTTTTGGGCACCAGGGACCGGTTACGTGGAGAGAGGTTTTTCCGCAGACTGGAGGGGGCATGGTTTTGTGTGCTATCTGTATCCTCCAGATGGGATTTTCATTGTTTGTGCAGCCCAGTACTGGTCCATGTCATTGGGGTTGGGGACCCCTGACCTAAATAATGTAAGTCAGTGGATATCTAGCTTCCTACTTTGAGGAAGCCATTCTGGATTAAGTTTTCTAATTGACTGTAAATCTGCAGTCTTATTTTCTATGGACACTTCTAATATATGTTGAATTCACCATTCTTTCCGGAAGTAGACAAATAACCAAAAACAGAATAAATAGTTGAATATACCTAATACTTGACAATGAGCAATCATTGCTTACAATGTTAAATATTTTAAATATTTATTAATCCAAAATGTTAGCAGTTTGTTTACCTAGGGCTTTTATTACTCCACCCATTTGTAATTTCTTGTATTGGCTTCTCACTAAGCCCTCTGTGGTGTGAAATGGTGGATATCCCTTTCCTCAAATAAAAAATGGAAACTGCACATAGGGGCAAGAGTATGGTCTTTCTCAAATTATTGCAAAGACTGTAAATGGTGTGCTTGTGTTGAATCTTTGCTGTGGCTAGTCTTATTTGTGAGCCACCGTTTGCAGAATAGTACCATCAGAAGCAAAAAAAAATCCTTCGGCTATAAGAGTTATTTTTCAGAAACCCTTTCTTCAGAATGTCTTCCTTTCTCACACTGAATGCCTCTCAATATTCAAGAAAGTTTGAAAAGATTTGGGCTGAATGTCATAACATATATGAACTGGGAACATATTTGCATTCAGTATTGCTTGTTTACAAATAGTTTGTTGAGTAAGTCACAAGTGGTTGATTCACAGAACTTGCTGAAAATCCACCGTGCTTTAAAATCACAACAGAGGGGTTAGGCATCAGACCAAGCCAATATCAAAATACATTAGACTTAATCACTCAGTGATTTCCCTGGTGAAAATATTGCAGATTAGCTTTTAAGATATAGCAGGCAGCATTGTAAAGGAAGAAAAGATGGCTTTTCATAATTCTGCTGTGGTGTGTATGAATGCTTATGCACTGGAGAGGTAAAAATGTACCTTTTTAGACTCCTCTTGTAATAAAACTGAACTTCGTCTCCATTTGAACTTCATAAAGAATTTCTATCAGATTGATCAACTATTGAAAGACTGGTAGTAAATTTTTTTGTGTGTGTATTCTAATTTATTCTATGCAGTATGAGTGTGTTTCTGTGAACCTGGCCAAATTTTGTTGCACTGTCTGCAAAAAGTAGGTATACTTTGATTAAATCAATGAAATGGTCACAAGCTGTTTAATTTTGCTCCCTCCGCTGTTGATTGTTGTATCTGGGCAGTGACAGTAATAAAGTTATATATGTATGTATGCATGCATATTTTAAAAAGTATCAGTAGCTTCATTCACCTAGGCAACAAAATAGTACAAGCTTATAGTATCCTGGGGCCTTGTTAGTGCATCCTGGCAGCAAAACTTACATAGCTAAAAAAGCATACACCAATACCATGCCTAAACCCTTAGAGATCCCATCTAGACTGTCATTTGAATTTATGTTAGAGACCAAATTATTTCGGCATCATATCTGAATCCAAAACATGTTTGGGGATTTGAATTTCTTTCACCCAATTACCCCTTTGGCTTTTCCATTGTTGTTTTGGAAAGAGCAAAACAATAAAGTTAATGAGTACTACTCTAACTCTCCTGGCATATAGCAGCCATTTTAAAGCACTATGTACTGAGCTACAGTAGTTTTCCCAGACTTGACAGCATCTAACTTCATACTGCCTGGGAACACAGTGAAATGCTGGACATTCATGTTCCAGTACACTTGGGAATGCCAAGATGGGGAAGGCTTATCTACAGAATTATACAGGAACATACGACTATAAAAGCCAAAATTAATAGCAGTGGCACTGGCTAAGGACAGCAGAGCCTAGTCAGAAGTGTTCTGGACCAAGATCTGATCTCTCCAACCTCCACAAAATTTGGACTACTGCTGCAGCAGCTCCAGCAGCCCATAAATTAAGGGGAATTCTAGTCCAACAACATCTAAAAGGACATAAGTCAATGAACTTACTTTAGACCAAGTCGCTTCATTCTTTCTGGCGCTACTAGTACTAGCCCTCTGCGCTACTTTCTGGCGCTACTAGTACTAGCCCCCAGTAGCATATTGGACGCCTTCCGACCTGAGGGGCTCATCTTCCAGCGTCATATTGTTTTGCCTTTTGGTACTGTCCATAGGGTTTTCATGGAAAAGATACTGGAGTGGGTTGCCATTTCCTTCTCCAGTGGATCACGTTTTGTCAGAACTCTCTGCTATGACCTTTCCATCTTGGGTGGCCCTGCACGGCATAGCTCATAGCTTCATTGAATTACGCAAGCCCCTTCGCCACGACAAGGCAGTAATCCATGAAGGGGACAGTATTAGTATATCAATTTATATATGCTAGATATGTTTGTATATAGTTTTATATAGATTTACATCTTGATATTTCTCTTCTTCTTTAGCATTAAATCAGTGTAATACATATATCTTGCAAATATCTATTTCATTAAAAAAAACAGTCACTATGTTGCTAAGTGGATATTTAAATCTTGCCTTACCATGAAATTCAAATATTAATTGTTAGGCAGTTGTAGGCAAGTTGATGTTCACATATCTATAAAATATTCAGACTATGATATGGACCTCCCTTACAAGGAGCAAATACACTTTATTGCAATAACTGTCAACGCTGCTAACATCGAATGTTATTGCTTGACAAGAGATGAAGAAGTAGCTGTTTCATATGTTAAACTTGTGTATTGCTTTAAGAGGTGTATTGTTTTAGTTTAAGGTTAGCAGGGGGAATGAGTAGGATTGCACTTTTCAAGGTCTTTTTTCTCCCTAAAGAAGATAAGGCTTTGGCGGTCTTCTAACCAAAGGGAAACTGATTCTTTAAATTAATTGGAGAATATGATTAATGACAAAAGTAGAAAGGTGGAGAATTGTGTTTTAATATATTGTGCAAGGGGCAGAGATTTCAGATTCCAGCTTCTTTCGAGCAAGCATTTGCCAGTGTATTAGGCTAATAAAGGACTTTTAAGGTACACAATGCCCCAGAGTTGCTTGAAAAGCCCATACGTTGGAAACTTGACCTCAACATTAATGAAATGTTTTCACTACTCAAAGTATGTTTTATAAATGATAAATTATTATTTCATCTCTGAAAGTCGCATCTTCTTCTATCTCTTTCTCTCCATTGAATTGGATCCATCATATTCCTATTCCTTAAGCCTGAAGAAATTTGAAATAACAATGTACAGTATCTTCCACAGGCTTTCTTTTAATATAGAAAGATGGTCCTAATTGCTTGTAGTGAACCATTCCGTATAATACATATTAATGTATGTGCAGCTTATTCTCATTTTAATAATTTATTTATTTAAAACATTTATACAATCGCTCATCATATACTGAACTCTGGGCAGGTCCCAAATCAACAATTCAAACAATGTCAATAATAAAAACATAATACCATATTAAAATCTATAAAAACCATAAATGTATCTGCTGAGCATCTTCATTAATTACAATTTAAATGCATATCAAAGTATTTTAGAGGCTGAATTGAGGATGAGGTAGAAATTTTGACGGGAGACAGAAAGATCTGGAAGAGTGAGGTCAAAAAGTTGCAAACAAAGGATCCGTGTGGAGAAACACGGTCAGATGGAACCTAAAAAAATCAAAACTTATAAGAAAATTCTGGACTGTCAAGAAGGGAATAACAGAAACCTCAGGGTCCCTAAAAGAAAGATTTGTTATCTCTAAACTAAATCATTTGCTAAATGTTATAGAAAACCTCTGATATAAAGAGCAGTTGTAAAAATCTCAGAAGAGACTAACTGACATCAGAAAAGACTTTTGACACTACAGTTGCACTGCTAAAGCTCTGACCTCTGGACTGGGGGAAAATCCATCAGTCTAACTTGCAAGATTTTGTTAATGTAACTTTACAATAAAATGGTATTAATTCATCTGGGTATTTGTCCTGTCTGGACTATCTTAAAAGTCTGAAAGTATGTTTCTTTCCCCCCCCCCCCATTGCTTTTACAGTCCAAGAAACTAAGATTGGGAGACTTTGCCTCATCTGTATTCCTTCGGTGGGCTAAGTTGCATCTTATCCAATCATTCCCCTAGCTGTGACTCTTCCTGTTGTCTCCCAAGGTCATTCCCACATCATTACAGAAGAAGAAGGAGGCACATTAATTTTCCAGCAGAAATATTTTGATATTAGATTATACATTAGGGAAGATAAGAGATGCAGCAGCCAAGAATAAAAAGAGGAATAACCAATAAATTGCTTATGTATTTCTCACTGTCTGCTTGGGCTCCAGAAAGTAGAAACATTTATTCATTTATTAAATGTGACCTTTAGAGTTCAGAGCTTTCTCGTTTTCAAGTAAAGTGTGTGTAGATTTCAAGAAAACTAAACATTTACTTTACAGTGTAAAGGGGCAAATGTTTTTCTTTATGATTCTTTGAAAGGTATTCGGCTGTGATCTGCCCAAATTTAGAGTTTTCGAGAAAGCTATTTAAGATATTGCTGAATTAAATTATAGAATCTGGTGTTGTTTTTTGTTTTGTTTTTTAAAAAACATAACTGCAAGCAGTTACAGGGATTCGTTTCATTGACCTGATGTAATAATATGTGGGAATTACTTTGAGAGATGGGAGAAGAAATGCTGCCCAGGGAATTAACACATAAGAGAGATGTATAACAGGTAGAGGAAGAGTTCCTCACAAAGGAACTTTCCTAACTTCTCAGCTCTAAAGGAGATAGTGGAAGATCTGTACTGTCAGACTTACAAGATTCTGTTAATATGTCCTTACAACAAAGTAGAAATTAGCTCATCTTTCCTGTTTCCTATCTAGTTTACCTGGGAATCCTGATATCTGCTATAATCACAAAAAATATGCATATTTCTACAAGACCACCTACTATTACTTGAATTTTTTTAAAAAGATGCTTACCAGTTGTGATTTCTGACATACTATCTCTTTCAATGATTTCTTTGTACCCCTCTTCCAGAAACTATCAAGAAACAAGAAAGGCTAATATTGATAGGCAAGAACACTCTCTCTGTAATCAAGGATACTGCACGTGAAGTTCCAGGGTTAAAGTGCCTGTATGTGAAATCAGGTGGTAGAAAAAAGCTAAGGACATTTTTACTGCCCAGTGGTCTTCTGGATATATTCTCTGAATTGAGAGGTCTATGTTTGTTGTTGGGAGACTTCAAGACTTGAACTCCAAGCCTTGGAGGCTTACTTCAATAAAGTCTAGGAATTCATGGTCTCTATGACAAACATAGGTTATCTCTAACAATCTCTAGCCCACCTCTTCTTTGTCTCAGCAATTTTTCATTAATTGGACATGCAGACATTTTTACCATGTGTTTGTCATGATGAGATTGCATTCTGATCTGCCACCTGGGATGTTTGCAGGATGTATAGATGTATTCAGGTGTGTCCACCCCAGTTGCCTAATGGATCCAGATGTACTCTAACAGGCAACTCTCTCCAGAGCCTGGTGGTCTAGTAGCGATAGGGGGCAAACTGAGCTCTTGGTGAAATTATTCCTAAGTGGTTGTTCTTAGTTAATTTATTTAGGACTTCTGAGATTGGCACTGTGGCTCTTGCTTTGCAGAATTTCTCAAAGGACAGTCTTCTCTCCCTTGCTCTTTAATAACAACGTGAAGCCAAACTGTGAGATTGTCTGACAGTTTGGGTTGCGATATCATCAGCATGTGGATGTCATCTGAGTTTAGAGGTGTGCTGATGTCCTTTCTCAGTGTTTGGAGGCTGTCAGGGTTTGAATGGGACAAAACAGACTGAAGCTGAACCAAGAAAAAATGGAGATATAATTTATCCAATGAATTTCTCCAATGACACCAGGTTATCTTTGGATGCATAGGCATTACCCCTGAAGAGCAGATTTACATCTTGAAGGTCCTTCTAGATTTGTGTCTCCAGCTAATACAATAGATGAAGGTGTTAGCTGGAGATGTTTTTGGAACAGTCTCGTGTGCCAATTGTAGTATTATAAGCACAAGAGAGATTTGCACACTTACTCATATTGTCTCCTAGTTAAGGCGATTTTAGTGCATTTTATATGAGGCTCCTTTAAAGACCACTTAGAAGCTTCAGCTAATCCAGAATGTAGCTAAGTTCTAACCAGCACTCGTTGGTTGAATCATATTATACTGAGGCTAAGGGCTGCACACGGGCTACCAATTCATTAGAGCTGCTTTTTTATTTTTAAAGCCTTTTATAGATAGGATTTGGTTTCCTATAAGATTATCTATTCCATCCAGTTTCTCTGTGAAGGCTGGTCATTCTGGCTGTTGCCCAGAAAGATGATGAAAAATGTCCTGGAGGGTGTTCTAAGCCAGAGGCCCCCAACCTTTTGTTCCATGGAGAGAGGTTTTTCTGCAGACCGGAGGGGGCATGGTTTCATGTGCTGCTTGCATCCCGCGGATGGGACTTCGCTTGTTTACATGGACTGGTTTCTGGCATGCTGCAGATCAGGACCCGTCCATGGACCGGAGTTTGGGGGAACCCTGTTCTAAGCCAACTGGGCTATCTGTGCTTTTATTTATGTTTTTTTATTATTAGTTTAAGTTGTTTAATTTTTATTGTTTCAAACGATGCTTTAAATTGGTATAGAGAGAGTTGGGAGAGAGAAACACACATTTACATAAAATAGATAAATATATGCATTGATTAAGAATTACTTTATTGCAGCAGGATATAAATATAGTAAAGAAATAAATAGATGTTGCCACCAAGCTTTTTCGTTTGTAAGCATGATTCTTCCAAGCACAGCTGCCAAAATTCATTGGTATGGTAAGAAACCATATTTGTTTTCAGTCACTAAAATCAAGTCTTTGTGACCCCATGGACCATAGCACACCAGGCCTCCCTGTAGTCCATTGTCTCCTGGAGTTTGCTCAAATTCATGTTCATTGCATCAGTGACACCATCTAAACATCCCATCCTCTCCTTTTGCCTTCAGTCTTTCCCAACATCATAGTTTGTTGCAAAAAATCTAAAACTTTGGCATACTAAGCAGAAAAAAAAGTTCTATAAAGAAAAACCCATGGGACCAGAATATTCAATCCATCTACATAGATCTGCTCCTGGTCTGCCCATTACAGTGTTTACCTGCTCCAATATTTTAAGTGTGCTACCCAGAATGTAAGAGTTTATTCGGCCCAGAGCTCTTTTTAAATTGAAATTCATGTAAAATCTGATAAAATAGATCCACCATGCTAAGATCCCCTTCCTGTTTTTGTAAAAACAGAAAGTCGAAACAGTGATGCAAAAGTTTGCTGCAATCTTATTTGGATATATAATCATTCTCTTCACTGGAGGAATTGCTAAAAGTCCTTCTGTCATCATTATTCAACCATTTCTGTTTAGTTTTTGAAAACTCATTTTATGCAAGATGGATTTTGGATGGCTACTTTTCTGAAGTTGTTTGTCTGGCTTTGAAGAATAACTTTAAATATGCATTAGTTCCAGGTTCCATATTTGGTTGCTTCTTTGTCCCTTTTCCTTTGATTTTATTTTTGCAGGCTTAACATTAATTGTGATGCTTCATTTTTCATTGCTAAATGTTATCTTACTGTAGCTCCATATACATCAGCAGCTCTGCAGTGGCACATGCTGATTACATATAAAAGACTTCCATTGAACCTTACTCTTCCATCTTTTCTTTTTAACCACAATCAGAAATCTCCTCAGGAACCTTTAGGCTAGTTTTTACTTCATGTACAACCATATGTGCAAATTTTCAGAAGGAGGATAGCTAGCATCAATGCTCAAGTGCAATTAAAAATTAGGAATAAAAAAATACAAAGGACTGTGGGGTTCTCAGAGTGATCCAAGATGGAACAGATCCACTAGTGCAGGGGTCAACAACCTGAAACAGTGAAAGAGCCACTCAGAACCGGTTCCCTCACAAAAGGAAAAACTGGGAGCCGCAAAAAATGTGTGCACATGCGCGTACATGCGCACATGTGCAGAACAGGGTTTGACTGAAGAGTGGAGCCAAGGCGAGATATGCACCTACCCTGAATATTTGAAATGATTGGTTGAACTTTTTTAGTCCCACTTTTTTTTTTTTTTTTGGACTGCACATGGCAGAGGACTGGGAGCCGCAGAAGACGGCTGAAAGAGCCGCATGTGGCTCCGGAGTCGCGGGTTGCAGACCTGTGCACTAGTGGTTTGATTCTAAACAATGAGAATTCAGAGAGATTCCAGGGTCTTCATAGATTCCTGACTATTTTACTGAATTTATGCAACCTGACAAACCTGGGTTTGTTTGTTTTTCAGAATAAACTGTCCCGAAGACACGAAAACTAAATGCTAGCCCATTCAAGCTCCTCTGGTAGGAAAAAAAATCATAATAATATGGGTCTTGAATAGTGCAACAACCTACAATTCTAAATTCCAAATCAGTTCTATGTTGAGATGTTGAAAGAGTATAGAGAAAAGCAACCGTGATGATTAGGGGACTGGAGGCTAAAACATATGAAGAACAGTTGCTGGAATTGGGCATGTCTAGTTTAATGAAAAGAAGGATGAGGGGTGACATGACAGCAGTGTTCTGATATCTCAGGGGCTGCCAGAAAGAAGAAAGGGTCATCCTATTCTTCAAAGTACCCAAAGGCGGGAAAGAAGCAATGGAATAGAAACTAACCAAGGAGAGAATTGAGAACTAAGGAGAAATTTCTTGACAGAACAATTAATCAATGGAATGACTTGCTTTCAGACGTTGTGGGTGCTCCGACGCTAGAGGTTTTTAAGAAGAGATTGGGCAACAATTTGTCTGAAATAATATAGAGTTTTCTTCTTGAGAAGGGGGTTGGACTAGAAGACCTCCAAGGTCCTTTCCAACTTTATTGTTCTGTTCTGTGCTGTGCCGTGCTGTTCTGTGCTGTGCTATGGACATGTATTAGTAAATAAGTCTCATTGAATTCTTTGTGATTTATTCTAAGTAGACATGTTTAGGATTCCACTGGTCTGACTCTCTAATATCAGAGTTGATGGAGCATTTCTTTAGGAATGTTCTCTAGAATATTCTGTAAATGTTTTAACTACAGACATTTTTGTGTCCAGTTTCAAAGCTAAGCAGCACTCTTCACTTGGCTTACTTTGTTTGGAATATTTGCCTTTCATACTGCAGCCTTACAGTGACATCTATAGAATGAAAATAAACAGAAAACTCTTTTTGAGAAGAAGGGGGAAGATACTGGAGAATGAGAAGCTAGAGCAGACATGTCAAAGTCGCGATGTGGCGTTGCGTGACGTATCGGAGCTTTTTCCCCATTGCCGGCAATGGGGTGGGTGCGGTTTCCTGGTGACATGTCCAGCCTGTGGGCTGGCAGTTTGACACCTCTGAGCTAGAGAGACTGGGGGAGAGAATTAACTGATTCAAGCTATACGAGTCATAATAGTACAGCACATACTACTGTGTATGGCACAAGCTTGTTTTAGACTGGTCCAAACAACCTACTCACCCATGATAAATATTCATCACCTATTACAAATTATGGATTAATTAGCATTTGACATTTAAGCAGTGGTAATATATAAGTAAGGTTATACCAGGGGTAGGCAATCTTGGCTCTTTTATGACTCGTGGACTTCAACTCCCAGAATTCCTGAGCCAGCCATGCTGAGGGGAAAGGGAGAGGTTTCCAAGCTGAGCCATGCTGGCTCAGGAATTCTGGGAGTTTAAGTCCACGAGTCATAAAAGAGCCAAGGTTGCCTATCCCTGGGTTATACCAATACAAATTAAATTAGGTCTCAAAACATAAATATATCAAGCTATCTTTCAGGGGGGAAATGGGTTTTCTATTGATGTTTCTTAGTTACTAGGTTTATTTGTTCATGCAGCATGGGGGAATGCCCTCAAAGAGATCAAAAAAGTCAAATGAAATCCCTCTCTCACTGGGAGAAGATAGTGGCTAGAATTATGAAAGAGTTAGTAGCCATAGGCCCCTTGATCTACTGCAATAATCACAGATATGTTGTTAATTCAAGTATTAGAAACAAGTTTTCTTTGAGTATCACTTATTGGTGGGAACGATGACAAGACTGTTACCCTATTTCTAAGTAGCATAAGATTTCACACACTGTGAGAAACATACTAGATTAGATAAATCTTTGGTCTGATAGACTACTGCTATTCATATGAACTAGGTTAATCCTTTCAAGAGTAAAATTTAGGCTCAAAGACTTGAAGATTTAAAGAAGGATTACAGGTAAACTTCCCTATAGTTTCCCAAATGTATTGTGTATTGCTGTTATTGCACCCTAAAAATTCCCACGAAACTATGAGTCCCAAGTTAACAAAACTTTTGGAAGAATGACCTCTTGGGAAATTGGGTAGCAGTTGCCTATGAAGAACACAATGAGATATTTACTCCATGCTGTCTTATTTCATGAAATCTCTTGAAACCTCTTCATATTCAACTTCCTGACGTTTTGAACAATAGTAGCAGAACCTCAGACAATAAAGGGTCTTTTTTAAAAAAGGAAGAAAAAAGAAGACAAGAATGTAAAATTCTGCCTGAAGAGCTATGCAAACCCTTATTATATATATTCTTCTTGATCCTGTTTTATTCTCTCCCCCCACCCCACACTTCTCTCTCTCTCAACAATTGAGCAAAACTTGAAAATTTAGAACTTTTAAATAAATGTCTTCACCAAACACTGTGGTGTTAAATCAAGCAAGCAAAATCTTGACAGATTTTAGTGAATACTGTAGTAGTTGGATGCTATTTCTACTTGGGCATGCTTGAAGGAATGTTCCTTATAAAATTTGAAGTCTGTAAAAGAGGTGTGTGTTTCTACCTCAGTCAATTAAGTACATATTCTAGGTGGCTAGAAAGGCCCAACAGAGGCTTCACTTTCTTAGGGTCTTGCGGAAGAACAGGGTAGAACAACAGCTAATGACCCTCTTTTACTGGTCTACTATAGAGAGCGTCCTCTCATATGGTATTGTGGTTTGGTATGCTGGTCTGACAGCTGGGGAAAGGAAAGTATTACAGAGGGTAGTGAGCACAGCACAAGACATTGTGGGCTGTTCCCTGACATCACTGGATGACATCGCCAGGGCTCGTTGCCTTGGAAGAGTGAGGAAGATTCTCAGGGATGACTCACATCCTGGACGGTATCTCTTTACTCTCCTACCATCCAGTAGGAGATATAGGAATATAGCCAGCAGTACCAACAGGCTGAAAAATAGCTTTTATCCGTGGGCTTTTAGGCTTTTAAATGGGACATAATCTTATGCAGAATTGACTTGAGAGGCCGGTGTGTGGTGTAGTTGGTTCACATGGTGTGGTGGGATGGAGGGTTTGTTGTCACTGTGTGTTGGGGAGAGAGAGCACGGGGGGAGGCTCAGCTAATCTCAATGTACACATGTTGTACTTTGACAATAAAGGTTTATTGTTATTATTATTATTATTATTATTATTATTATTATTATTATTATTATTATTATTATTATTATTATTATTATTATATGACAGAAAGCTGATCCTCCCAATGCAGTTTTTTTCCCTTTTTTTCTTTTGGAATAAGATCAGCCCTTTTTTCTTCTTTCTCAAATTCCACTTGGCAAAATTGGATTCCCCAAGAGGCTGGATTTCCTGGAAGGAGGGAGACATTCAAAATTTTCCATTCTATACACAATGTCCCAAACTGAAACTTCAGAGGAAATATGAGTGTTACCACATATGTGATATAAGGAATAGTTAATGTTGAAGATAGTTGGGTTACCCTCCACATTAAATTTTGAATTTTGAAGAACCTTGGGGCTTGAGGGAAGAATGAAGTAGATATGTCCATTGCATGCATTCCCTTCTTTTTATGCCATATTGGATCTCACCTACACTCTCAAAAATTTACATTTAAGTTTATAGTAGGAACAGTCACTGCCTCTCATTATATCCTGCTTTCTGTCCAAAAGCTCAAGGCAGCATACATAGTTTTCCCTTAATCATTTTTTCTCCAAATTATCATGAGATATAGGATGGACTGAAAGCAATAACTAATGTATAAAGCTGAGGATACATTTGAGCATGGGATACACCAATTTTGGTCCCATACCTTAACTACTACACCAGCCTGTATTCCATAATTGCAGAACAAAATAAACATCAATTATCTGGAAAATATGAAAGTCAGCACCTTTCTGTTTTGTGTTGATAGCTTTTCAGTAATAGTATTGATGATTTAATTGTTCCAAATGGATATATAAACCAGCTTTGATTTAATTCTGTCTGAGTTTTTTACCAGAAAAAAGACCAGAACTTAACTTTACCAACTGATTGCCTACAGCTGAAGGAAAGCAGGCTCTCTCTGGAAAACTAATGCCTAGAACGGGGTCTTCAAACTTGGCCCTTTTATGATTTATGGACTTCCTGGCTGAGGAATTCTGGGAGCTGAAGTCCACAAGTCATAAAAGGGCCAAGTTTGAAGACCCCTGGCCTAGAATTCTGAACATTTGTTAGCTATCACCTTCATTTTATTTTTCTATTAGTTATGCTGTGGAACCAACAAGCCTGTCATGTTTGCATGTTATTTGAGAAGGATCTTTTTAAAGGATCTTGATCCATTTTCCAAATACAGTCAACATTGGAGAAGTGATCTGTTCTGAACAATTACTGTCCAAACACCCTGTTCATCCTCTGCTTAGATTGTTGTCCATATCAGGCAGTGCAAGATAAAGATTTATAAAGATTAAGTCTAATTGAGAGTCAGACAAGGACATATCAATAATCACAAGGTGTGGGACACTGTTTTGATGGATGTTTGAAACCCAAGAAGTGAACTGTTGTGAAGAAATAGAGACCTGACCGTGTGAATGGAGAAGACATAGAAAACGCAATACAAGTGAACTTTAAGGAAACATTTACTTAATCCTGAGAAAGAGGAAAATATGAGAAAAAGAAATCAAAATAATTCTATCTTGTTTTTACTCAGAGAAAGACTCTGACAGGCAGTCAACATCCTGATGTCCTACCCTATAACAATAAACAGCATTTGTAGAATCCCTCCCATGCCTATTACATGAAGTGGCTTATCTTAAAGGGCTGACAACAAAAATGTAGGTGATATTTATTTTTACCAACATAATCTACATTAATAATTCACTGGATACTATTTTTTTCTGAATATATTTTCTTATTTTTCTCTGAGGTAGTTTAATACAGTTTTGGTGTACAACTGCAGTAAAAAAAACTTTAGGTGGTTATTACACAAATAAGATGAGGTGGTTATTACACAAATAAATATTTGTTGTACCCTTAATATACAAGAAAGAATAAACTGGAATAATAAAAAATAGCTTCTGTTTTCTTTGGACATTCAGTCCTTTATCTTTTTACCAAGGTATTTTTGCATTCAATTATTTTCCTTTCCCTCCCTCTTATGTATGAGAAGCCTAATATTCTCTCTTACAAAATTTTAAAATGTTTTTACCAAAGTATGTCATAGAAACAAACTAAGTAAGACAAAGTTATTTTAAAAAAAGAGAAAAGGAGATATTTTAAGGCAAATATTTTAAACAACAAATCACCTGCTCCTATCCTAAAGAGAAATTCCTAATTTGGCATACTGAAATAATTTGCTCAGTACACAACAAAATATAAGTCTGATGAAAGAAATCTCACCTTCTTCTCTATGAAACATGCCAAGGGTTCTTTTGGACCAGGACACAGCAAGCATTATATATTCATGACTGGGATTTAAAAAGTACTTTTTCATTCAAAGTATTATCAAAACACCTTTTTATCATTCAATAAAATATTAAAGAATTAAAAAAACAGTAAATGTAATGGGAAACAGTAGTCATTAATAATTACTAAGACAAGAAGGCAGAGACAAAGTTAAAAGTTAAGAGAAGAGTTAAAAGTTAAGAGAAGAGTTAAAAGTTAAAAGTTAAGAGAAGATGTAGGCAAATAAATACTTTTTTTTTCATTTAAAAGAAAAACATTCCACTGCTGACTACCCCCAAGGAGTTCACTCACACATTATGTATGCCACAAAATTTTTAAAAAAACAAAACCCTGGCACATTTTCCAGTTCTCTTCTACTTCAAACGACAGCAAGGGAAATAAAGCAGTCCTGTGGCGAAATTGTTAAAAACAACAACACAGCAATGTAGTTGGTAGTTCGGGAATGGAAGGAAGAGGAAAAGCAGAAAAGGAAGATGTTGCTGTTCCCAGGTTTCAAACTGGAGACTTTTCACATGTGAGGTAAATATGATACTCACTACTCTGTTGAAACACTGGTCTAAGAGTAGCAACAGCCAATGTTAAGGAGCTGCATGGTGTTGGGACTAACCCAAAAGAAGACAGATATTGGAGCCCACCAATGGAGAAGGATTCAAGTGGAATATTGCCTATATCTAAGGAACATATGGCTTCAAGCTCTTCTGGTAGTGATTCAGACCATGAAAATGATAGAGTGCATGGGGAATCATCTACTGGTGGGGGAAAAAGGGAAAAAACAGGCAGTCCCAGAGGGGGAAAAAATCTGATATTACATAGGAGCAGCCTGCTCCAGCAGCAACAAAGAAGAGAAAATGTTTCATACTAGTAAAATGAGATATGTCAATGTTTCGTGATTTTAAAAGTAAAGTCTCAAGTGATTATGGAAAATCCTGGATGGATCAAGAAAGTGAAATGAAGCTTGACAGAAAAGGCTTCTCTCTATATCCAGAACAAGGGACCCAGCTGAAGGAATGGATTACTGATATCAGTGAAGTGGGTGGGGGAGGGAACAGTAAAGATGAGCTATATAGGAATTCTATTGTTTTAGTTTTAAGTAGTCTTTTTACATTGGCATTCATTTTTCTAAACTATTCGTTTTTAAATGTATTTGGATTGAAAACAATTTGTAAGATGATAATCTTTTTATTAATGCACATTAAAAGTGTATTGGGGGGGGAACCGATAGTTAATCAGCCAAACCCTGGGAATGTGCAAAAAACACACATTCACAAAATTAAAGGTGTCTATTGTGTTTGCATATATATGGGCATTTTTATCTTTGAAATTCATAAACATCATATTTCTTTAAAAAGGATTGTGTCCTGTTAAGTCTTGCATGTGGAAAGAAAAGTGAATATTTATTAGTTTCCTAGCACAAATGAATGGGGTAAAGAAACAAAGGAATAATTCAATCAGGGGCCATGTCTGAACAGACCTCCTGCCCACCACTGCAGTCCAAGTAGAAGAAGGGAATGAATCCAGAAAAGGACTTCTTTAGCCAGTTTAATATCTAGCTGTTTAATGGCAGATGAAGGCCACCATGAAGAAAATACACAAAGCTAAAAACCAGGAAAGTGTGAGTTCTAGTGGGCGAATCACTTTCACTGAGCCAAATTCGTCTCACAGTGTTGTTGCCTTGAGTAAATAATAAAAGAGGAAGGGAGGAAGGGAGGGAGGGAGGGAGGGAGAGAGAGAAAGAGAGAGAGAGAGAGAAGCTAGCAAGCAGGCAGGTAGACAGACAGACAGATAATAGAGACTACAGTTCTGTTTCTGCTATTTGATGCCGCTTCTGGACACCATCCTAGTTTTTAACCCTCATTATATTATATGCCTTCAGTTCCTACATCTACTAACTGGCATTGATGCAAACTTGAAAACCTAATGATTTGTAACTAAACATAGAATCCCCTATAAGACTCCTTTGGGAGATTTGAATACAGTGTTTAAATTATTTAAAGTATTTCTAGATGTCATGGCAAGGGTTCTAATATGAAGAACAAGCCTGAAAGGGCAGTAGAGGTCAGAACGGACTACCTGGGGCAATCTAGCAACTCTGAGGCAAGCAAGGGAGGCAAAGAAGAAGCTGAGAATAAGATGCTATGATTATATCTGCAACTGAAATTTCCAAAGAACATGTATGGGGAACCTTGAGCCCTTAGGTCAGGGGTAGGCAACCTTGGTTTTTTTATGACTCGTGGACTTCAACTCCCAGAATTCCTGACCCAGCCATGCTGAGGGGAAAGGGAGAGGTTTCCAAGCTGAGCCATGCTGGCTCAGGAATTCTGGGAGTTGAAGTCCACGAGTCATAAAAGAGCCAAGGTTGCCTATCGCTACCTTAGGTCTTAGCAGTACTGAACAGTTAATTTATCCCTTCATTTTCCCCTTTCTCTCCCACTCTTAACATTGTTAAAAACTCTTTCAAGGCAAAGATATTTTGTGATTTCCCACATGGCAATTGGTAATTGGTTCTCCTCTCCTCTCCTCCCTCCCTTACCCTTCCATTCTGCATTCAAATTTATTCATGAATGAAGCCAAATATACATGTCCCAGGGTACTGCTGTAGGAATGATCAGCAGGACCAGCGGTTTAGATTTCTCTCACCAGGTTCCAGGCTTTTGGAACACGAGTCCAAAACCTCACAGGACTTAAAGGATGGGCTCCAGCACGGGTCTGCTAGACTGGATTGGCTGGGTAGAAACAACTGGGAAGTTCTTGCCACATCTGCACCCAGTTCAACAAGAGAGAAACAGTATGTCTAAAACCAGCTGTGCTTTTTTTTATTGTAAAGTTTATGAAGGGGATTAATTCATACATTTAAATTAAATGTGCTCTAATTTGTAAGAATAGAAGAAATGTACCAAACTCTATATAAAAATAAAATAAGCTAGCAACATATGTTTAATGAAAATACTAAAATATTGCTTCCCTAAAACAGCAGAAACGCAGCCCGAAGTGTTGTAAATTTAAATCCTTATGAAAGGCTATGATGCCATCCTAATTTGAAACAAGACAGAAGGTGGGGTGGGGGGATGAACGGAGTGAAGAAGGGAAATTTCAGTTATACTTGAAGTTCTACTGCCCTCCAGGGGAATATTTGGGGAAAAAAGCAACATCTTTATACTGAATTTTTACAACCAAGCATATATTCTTATAAAAAGAACTCTGTAGTGCATTACAGTTTGAGCAATTCTAAGACAAGAAATATTCTGCATAAATCACATGGGTTATCATTTGGAGAGAATGTTATCACTGATGGTTTATTATTGTTCTTCTCAGATGAAAACTAAGGTAATTTAAAATGCAGCTAGGTATGTTTGGATGTCTAAAACTGTTATGTTAAGGGTCAAGAGTTTTCAGAGACCATTCCATCTGTAATACATTTTAAGATTAAAAAAAAAATCTTTAAAAATCTACGTATAGATTTTTAATGCCCATTTCACAATATTCATTTTATTTTTATGTCACTCGTCTCAATCCACACAGGTTTTATATAAAGATCCCCGATGCATAGTTTTTTTCCTAGCATTTTTGCGTAATCTACCTTTTTATGCAAGTATGCTGTGCACATTTTTAAAAAATTTTGTCACATTTTGAAAAATTAACTTTTCTTGAAAACACAGGTTTTTCATAACCTTTCCAATGCACATTAGGCTTTGCACTGCTTCCTAATAAAGAATGACAGCAAATTATACTGAATAACTGATTTACATTGATTGCTGCTATCTGTCAAGCAGTAAGTTCCATTTGGGGGGTGGGGTCACAGCACTAAAGTCTCAAAGAAATCTGTAACTGATTACTTTTACTTCTCAAGTTGCAACTTCATTTCCATCACATACAAATTAAAATGACATGCCAAGATAAGATCTCTAAATAATATTTAATTTTTTAACATTTCAGAGTTGCACGCAGTGGACTTTCCTAATTTTATAAACTCCAGGTTCAGTCAAGGAGTGTCCGAGGCTCTACAAATCTCTGCAAATTCCAAAATGACCTACCATTCCTAGACTTCATCATATATTCCAATATATCTATCACATGAAAAAAATGAATTAGGCAATTAGTAATACGTTTCAAAAGAATATTTGCTATTTGTGAGAAAATAGTGGTTTGTGTATTATTTAAAAACCAAATTCAAGTCAATTTGTTTACAGTATTTGTTGGCTTGTATTGGTTTATTTAAAAACCAATTTGTCATCTGAATAAATGCAAGAGCAGGCTGACTTAGACATAATTCACATAGACTAGAATAGATACACAGAAATTTGTTCATATTTTCTCTAACCCTGTGGTGGCGAACATATGGCACAGGTGGCACAGGTGGCACGCAAAGGCCTCTCTGTTGGCACGCGCGCCATCGCCCCAATCCTAGGTCTTCAGCTGGGTTTTAGAAAACGTTTTCTCTTTAGGCCTCCACCACCGTGTGCAAAAAAAAATGGCGATGTCCATTTTGCTCTATGGGTTCGTGGTGACCGAATGCTAACCCTAAGTGGAATTTTCATCAGTGGGATTTCCCCGTGTTTTTTACCAGGAAACCTAGATAGGGCAGTCTAGAAAAGTAAGTGCCCTCCAAACCATACCCAAGCACTCCAAGTTTGTTGGCGATGTCCATTTTGCTCTATGGGTTAATGGTGACCTAACCCTAACCCTAAGTGGAATTTTTCTCCAATGGGATTTTCCCATGTATTTTACCAGGATACATAGACGGGGCAGCCTAGAAAAGTAAGTGGCCTCCTAACCCTAACCCAAGCAAACCGAGCTTGTTGGCGATGTCCATTTTCCTTTATGGGTTCACGGTGACCTAACCCTAATACTAGGTTTAACCTTCCTCCAATGAGATTTTCCATGTATTTTACCAGGAAACATAGATAGGGCAGTCTAGAAAAGTTAGTGCCCTCTTAACCATACACAAGCACTTCAAATTTCTTGGCGATGTCCATTTTCCTCTATGGGTTCATGGTGGCCTAACCCTAACCCTATGTGGAATTTTCCTCCAATGGTATTTTCCCATGTATTTTACCTGGAAACATAGATAGGGCAGCCTAGAAAAGTAAGTGCCCTCCTAACCATACCCAAGCACTCGGAGTTTCTTGGCAATGTCCATTTTGCTCTATGGGATCACAGTGACCTAACCCTATCTCTAAGTTTAATTTTCCTCCAATGAGTTTTTCCCATGTATTTTACCAGGAAACATAAATAGGGCAGCCGAGAAAAGTAAGTGCCCTCTTAACCATACCCAAGCAGTTTAAATTTCTTGCCGATCTCCATTTTGTTGTATGGGTTGATGGTGACCTAACCCTAAATCTAAGTGGAATTTTCCTCCAATAGGATTTTCCCATGTATTTTACCAGGAAACATAGATAGGCCAGCCTAGAAAAGTAAGTACACTTCTAATCATACCCAAGCACCCCAATTTTTTGGCATTGTCCATTTTGCTCTATGAGTTCATGATGACCTAACCCTAACCCTAAGTCCATGGTGGCGAACCTATGGGACGTGTGCCACAGGTGGCAAGCAGAGCTCTCTCTGTGGGCATACTCGCCGTCGCCCCAGTCATAGACCTTCAGCTGGCTTTTATAAAACCTTTTTGCTTTAGGACTCTGCCGCCGTGTGCAAAAAAAAAAAAAAAGGTTCAATCAATCAATCTTTTTCAACTTGTCATGGGGAAAAAAAGATCTCACAAAGTTGGAATTAATTGATTGAACTTTTTAGTCCCACGCAGTCTGCCGTTACCACCACTGCCACACTCACCCAATGGGCCATTCCCACCCAATTGGCCACACCCACCCAATGGGCCACACCCACCTGGCACCTGACGATACATAAGTGGGTTTTGGGTCACAATTTGGGCACTCGGTCTCTAAAAGTTTCGCCATGATTGCTCTAACCTCTTTAGGTTTTGTTGTAGCACAATCTAGCCACCAGATGGCTGCCTTTTTTCATATGAGAGAACAGTTGAGGAATATTCATTTTTGTCTCACCAAAATGTAGAACCCTATAAAAACATGCATTCCAAATTTCAAAGGGGAACAAGGAAGGGAGCACTTGTAACAAGCCAGTTGTTCAATGAAGGTTTACAGCCA